>NC_136907.1:22042612-22067773 GCF_949606895.1 Notothenia rossii | reverse complement strand
AATTACAGAAAACATGTGCAATATATCCATTATTACAGCTCCGTGGGACGGCAGTAAGACGATATGGGTCCGTTCTTATTGTGCATCCATGGGTAAAGATAAACGCAACTCACATTGGTTTCTCAAACAGCATCTCTGTAAACTACGTGTATTCACTGAATTTCACTCTCTGCCTTTAACGGCTCGTTGTAGCTCCAATAGCTCCAGCCCCCACCCTCCCTGTGAGCACAGTGTCCTCTGATTGGTCGGGACACGTAACATGAACGTGCCGGGCGGCGTGGTCCCGTGGGTTAGATGCGCGTTCATAATGCAGAGGGAAATAACTCTCAGAATAACGTTATTAGCACATTATTACAACTTGAGGAACGAATTTTTTTAATAAGGGCTATACAAGTGTTCATACTGGGTAGTTTATTTAGTTTAAAAAAAATTATCCAACGATTTACAGACCACTCTTTCCCCATGTAAGTCAATGGGAAAAAGTGTTTCCTGGCCTGGCAACCAAACGGAAGTGTAGTACCGCCGTTTGGCCACCACAAATATTTTCATCTGAGTCCGGCGCACTTCCTGGGGCTTGGATTGGACCGCGAACCAGTGAGTTGATTCATTCAGGAAATGAAGCAGTTGCTGGTTCGGACGTCACATGTCACGTGATTTGAAGCAGTTGCTGCTTCGGACGTCATATGTCACGTGATTTAAAGCAACCTTCAGTGTTAAACTGCCATCAGAGCTCTGAATATAGCTCTTGTCACACTCTCTTTTTCTCTCTCACACACACACCCACCCACCCACCCCCCCCCCCCCCCCCACACACACACACACACACACACACACACACACACACACACACACACACACACACACACACACACACACACACACACACACACACACACACACACACACACACACACACACACACACACACAATGGCTGCTCGATTATGGCAATAATCACGATTATGTTGGTCAATAATTAATATCATGATTATTAAATACGATTATTCATTGACTTTGAAAACATCAATTTATTGAACTTTAAAACAAATAATAATTTGAACTGTATCTTTTTAACTGTTGATTACCCTGAACGTATCATTCAACTGAAAAACCAATACAAAAATTCATTAAATAAATGATACATTTAAATAAATAATATCAAAATAATAAATACCTATAAACAAGATCAACAAATATTTTGGAGCGCACTTCCACAAGCTACTTAACATATATAAATATGATAAATAAATTAGACTAAAATTAATTAGATCAAATATGTTGCAGTGCACTGTCACAACCTAGCAAAGCAAAATAATCGTTTTTTTCGATTATGTTGTTTTCGTAATTGTGGCTGGCCAAAATCGTAATTGCGATTAAAATACGATTAATTGCAAAGCCCTAACACACACTCAAGCACACACAGACACAAACACATACACACTTTTTGTCTAACACGCTAACACAGTTCTCTACTGTTAGCTGTTATGTTCAGTCATTGTTCTTAGGTTGAACATGAATACATTTACTTTGTAAGTAATCATGGGACGTATTTCTTCTTTCATAGCAATTTTCCTTCATACTTTATTGCCGAGAAATAGGTCTTAAATTCTATTCAAAGTGGTCTTAAAAAGGTCTTAAATTTGAGTTGGCGAAACCTGAAAGAACCCTGGAAGGAGAGTTGTGAGTGCTTAAGATGTAGTAACATTTGATTACAACGTCAGGTAGTTCCCGTGATCAAGAATTTTAAAATGATCGATTTAAGATAATATAAGCTATCAGCTGCAGAACAGGCACACAGGATACCTGAGATGATAACAACCGGAAGTGACAACACGCTATATATATATATTATAGTGAGGGTCTGTGTAGAAACTGCCACTGTCTGTCTGACTGAGTTTGTTTCTAAAGCTTTAACAGCTCAATTGTTCTTTCTAATACATCACAACTTTTCACACCGCATGTGAGATACCCTTCTAAAGTGCGTACAAAGGAAACAACAGTTGTAAAAGTAAAATAAATAAACACATGCATATAAGTCAAATGTTTGTTTGTATGAAATGGTCATATCTGTTGGGGAAACTTCTGAAGCAATTGGAAACAGGAGAGACACGAGGAGAGCTGGAGCTTTGATGGCAAACCCTGACGTTTTATTTGGAGCTTCGGCCAGGGAATTCACAAGACATGTCATGAGCCACGAGTTGACACAGGTTGAGATGCCAAACCAATTCTGAAGAACTCTAACCCAGACCCATGTATTTAGCTAGTTCTCAGAGAATAATCAACATTGTGCATAACAAGATAGAATGATAACACCTCTATCAGCGGACGCCAACAGGCAGGAACAGGGAATCAAAACACTGAGAGCACAGCAGCCAAGGCTACAGGTGCCTGTGCTCAGTGAGGTCAGTATAAACCAGGGGTCGGCAACCTTTTTGATATGAAGTGCCATTTTAAAAAATAATTGTTATCAGCGTGCCAACGATCGAGAATTATCGACGGGGGGGGTTGAGGAGCTTGACGCTCGCAACTCACATGATGCCGAATTTAACAAACACATTTAAATCATTGGTTTAAACGGCATAATAATAAGGACGATCGTCCGTTCTGTGATTCTCCAGAACATGCTATTAGGGTCATGCCTGCAGAGTGAGGTGAGATCGCTTTCCCTTTAAGAGAGAGAGAGAGAGGGGTGTGGCTTGTGCATGTGTGTTTGTGGATGGTAGAGCGACAGTGAGAGAACCTATGGAGAGAACGTGTGTATGTTTCTGGAAGTGAAACGAGGAAGCAGAAAAACAGAGGTCTGTGATGTATTTTGTGAAACAGAAGAACAGCTAAATAAATGCAACGGCTTCCCAAGAAGAGCTCGCCTCTCTCTAAAGTGGGTTATTGAACCTGAAGCTTGTTGCTTCTGCCCTCCTCGACTACGGTCTGGGAGCCGACAGGAAAGTTCAACACACAGATGGCCAGTCCGCCCCTTTGTAGCATATTATGTCGATGAGAGATGAGCAGATCGCCACTGGGCTTTCAACTAAATACACAGCCGCGCAAAAACTGCGGCATTTGTACAGCTCCTTATGGGTACTGCAATTAGTGAAGTGCTTTCCTCCGTGGTTTAACGATCACCACTGAACTACGGAGGAAAGCGGCAGAATGTCACCTGGAGTTAAAGAGAGCGGGGCTGCGTTGCTTGCATGGCTTCCTTCTGCAGGTAACGGGGAGACGCGCTCTGGCTGCGGTCTCGTTCAGGATCCGAAAATACAATTTAAATATTTTTGCACACTTATTCCACTTATTCCTAGTGTGCCACTGTTTACGGTGCCGCGTGCCAATGCTGGCACGCGTGCCAGGGGTTGCCGACCCCTATATGTATAAACCATAGACTGTATATATAAACTGTATAAACTTCGTCAAAGTTATGGGCCTTGGAAAATATTTCCCCAACATTATGCATACACATGTATATTCTAATTTCATACAAACACATATTTGACTACATTTATCTTTAGTTTCACAAATGATTCATGATTGCCATGCTTTCATTTAAAACTAACACTGGTTACTTCTTCATTTGAAGTTGAGAAATGATCTCATGAGTGAAGGAGGAAGTATGTTAGTATATTGTATAAATATCTTTTCAAGCAGCATGTGCACACGGTGTAACAGCCAGAGACTATATCTCTGGTATTTTTCGCAGAGTTTGTTATATTTGATCTAGTAAGGCTTAAACAGCTTACAGAGTGCAACCTGTGCCTTGGCTAAAGGGTCTGTCCCTTTTTTAGGACTGTTGTGGGTCAGTTATTGAGACAGAAGGATTTATTTAACAATGTGCTGTTAAGCATTGATTTTCACAGGTAACCAGATGTTCGAAAAAATAACTTTAAAAAGCTGAAAACAGTGAAGAACATGTCAACAACAAGGATCTCCTGCTGTGTTTGTTTCAGTTTTGCTGCAACATAACAAATTAACAACAAACATATGCATGCTATTAGAGCATTCATGTGCATACGGCACACACTTTTTAAATGTTATTTTGGCAGTACCACCTTTTAATCATACGTTCTCGATTTCTAAAATATTTGCACTTTTATACTATTATCCCAGTATCCTAGGCAAGATCTCAATTTCACAATCAAAATATATGAACAATTCCTGCTTCAACAGCAGTGCTACAAAAAATGTGGTTCAAATATCTAAGAAATAAATTAATAAGATAGTTTGAGTCGCAAAGTAGATTTAAGTGCTTTTATTTACAAAAAATACGAAAAAAGTATATAAGTATGAGGTTATCATTGTACTTGGGAAAAACACTTGGATGTTAAATAAGAATGAAATAAACGGACTAACTAATTGATGACTTTTCAGGGTTGAGTGAAGCAGGCAGGACCCAAAACTAGGGAAGAAGTGACTTGAAAGGAGACTCGAGAGGGAACTCGAGAAGGGACTCGAGAGAGGGCTCGAGAGGGAACTCAAGAGGGGACTCGAGAGGGGACTCGAGAGGGGACTTGGAAAGGGACTCGAGAGGAGACTTGGAAAGGGACTTGAGAGGGAACTCGAGAAGAGACTTGAGAGGGGACTCGAGAGGTGACTTGAGAGGGGACTCGAGAAGGGACTTGAGAGAGGACTTGAGAGGGGACTCGAGAGGGAACTCGAGAGGTGAGTTGAGAGTGGACTCGAGAAGGAACTTGAGAGTCATCTCGAAAGGGAACTTGAGAGGTGACTTGAGAGGGGACTTGTATCGGTTGGTACGCCGACAGGACACGGGGAGCTGGAGTCAGCCGGAACGGCGACAGGACACGGGGAGCTGGCGTCGGCCAGAGAGCCAAAATGAGACGAGGTGCTGGAGTCGGCCGGTACGTCGACAGGACACAGGGAGCTGGCGTCGGCCGGAGAGCCAAAAGGTGACGAGGAGCTGGAGTGGGCCGGAACGTCGACAGGACACGAGGGGCTGGAGTGGGCCGAACTACTGACATGACACGGGGGGCTGGCGACGGCCGGGGAGCCAGTACTGGAGCCGAAACTGGAGCCGGAACCATGGCTGCTGGGGCCGGAACCATGGCTGCTGGTGCCAGAACTGGTGCTGGAACCATGGCTGCTGGGGAGATAACGGATCCTGGACATGAGCAGGAAATGAGGAAGAAGCAGGGGCTGACTCCAGACAGAACACACCGAGACGTATGGTGTCAGGTTGGGAATTGGGAGGCAGGGGGCTAGCATGCCAGTATACAGGTTTGACCTCAAAGCTACCAAAAAAGTCCTCCACCCACTCGGGTAGAAACTCCCTTAACCAGGGCCTTGAGGTTACTTCTTGGCGTGCCGTAGAGATAATTGACTGCCTCTCTTCACTACTGGAGGCATATCGAAAGTCATTCTTAAGGCAAGTTAAATTGTACTTCACCTCGTACAGGCTGTCTGCTGGGTCCATTCTTGGTGAGATCCTTCTGTCAGGGTTGAGTGAAGCAGGCAGGACCCAAATGCAGATTTCACAGAAAATGTCTTTATTCCAAGGTTAAATAGTCACAAACAGAACACTACCCCATGAACACAGTCAAAGACAACACCATCATACCTGACATACTAGTGGAAAAACTGTCAAGCCTAGGTTTCCCCTCCATCTTATGCGCCTGGATTAATAATTTCCTTACAGACTGTCCTCAGACAGTGAAAATAGGCCCTTATTGCTCCTCCACCCGCACCCTCAGCACTGGCTCCCCGCAGGGCTGCGTGCTGAGCCCTCAACTCTACACTCTCTCCACACGCGACTGCTCTCCTATTCACCCCTCCAACTCCATTATCAAATTTGCAGATGACACCACTGTGGTCGGCCAAATATATAAGGGAGACGATGAGTCGGCATACAGAGATGAGATTCTGAAGCTGTCTGCGTGGTGTTCAGCTAACAACCTACATCTGAACACAAGCAAAACAAAATAAATCATCATAGACTTCAGAAAGCACCGTCCAGAACACGCCCCCCTTCACCTCAATGGAGAGAGTAGAGAGGGTCTCCACCTTTAAGTTCCTGGGGGTTCACATTTCAGAGAGCCTCAGCTGGACAGCACACATCACTGCAGCAGTTAAGAAGGCCCAGCAGCGACTACACTTCCTGAGGGTGCTTCGGAGAAACCGACTGAACAAGAAGCTGCTGGTTTCCTTCTACCAAGCGACCATCGAGAGCATGCTGTCATACTCCATCTCGGGTGGGATGCAGGATGCTTAGCTGCAGACAAGAAAGCCCTGCAGAGAGTGATCAGGATGGCAGAGAAAACCATCGGCTGCCCCCTGGCCTCTCTGGAACACATCTCCACCTCCCGCTGCCGCAACAGAGTTGGGCATAAAGGACAGCTCTCACCCAGGTCACAGACTGTTCTCTCTCCTGCCTTCTGGGAGAAGATACAGGAGCTTCAAGTCACGGACAAACAGACTCAAAAACAGTTTCTACCCCTGGGCCGTCAGGCTGCTTAACCACCACACATAATGCAATAACCGTAACCATTCTCACACATACACACACTTTTAATGCACTTGATATACTATTTTTATATCAATATGTTTAACTATTCATTCCCCCGTATGATTGTTTATGTTGTCTGTCCTATTGCCGTGTTTTTTAGTGTTATGTATGTGTTTGTATTTTTTGCACACCGGGACAGAGTTGCACTCTGAATCTCGTTATACTCTGTGTATAATGACAATAAAAGGCTTTAACTTTAACAAACAAGGATCTCACAAAGACTAACAGGAAAAAACGAACCTAAATGCACACAGGACTAATCAAAGAAATAAGAGACAGGTGAGGAGGGAGGAGAAAACACAGGGGCACCAGGTGAACACAATCAGGAAATCAGGTAGGAGGGAACACACAGACAGGAAACCAAAGACAGATCTAGGTTGCGTTCAGATAGTTTAAAAATCAGCTCCTAAGTTCTAACCCTATCTCCTATTCCTTGACCTCTGAGTGAAACGTCACGGGTTTAAGGGATAGTGGATAGGAGAATTCAAAAGGATTTAGGAGAAGAGACTGCTGTACTTTAGAGGATCAGAATGCACTTTCACTATCCGATGTGTTTATGATGCGCCAGCGGACGTCATTTTGTGCGTCTGCTGCTGTGGGGAAACTATGGAAACTACAGTTTTCTATACAGCGGACTACAACATGGATGTATAATAAGAACGACGGACTCATCTAGAGACTGCACCGTGCTCTGATGGTGTTGCTTTATGCTTTATGAACAACAGAGAAACATATTCTTCATGACCAAAGTTGAATTGAAATAAAAAAGTAAAACTTATGCTCATCACCCTCTCCCTCCAGTCCACATTAATACAAATGATCCCAATACGTATGATTGTATGATCTTAAAATCAATACAAATGTATTTATTATAAACGTTAGTCTTTAACACCATCACTGTGTATATCACCATTCAAACATCTTTTAAAAGTTGAACAAACCCCACACAGCTCAGTGAAATGTTGACTTTATTTGATCATTTCAGTAAAAACTAAGGTTCATATTTCTCTTTTTGATTATAATACTGATGAACGTTCAAAACAAAGCACTTTGGCATCTTACCACATACGTTTTAAAATGCTTAATAAGCACCGTAACTTTCATGATTTAATTTCTCCGTCATAATCGTTTGTGTCCGTGAATGGCCGACTGTTGTATGACGTCAAATGCTGCGGCTGCAAGGAGTTGTGGGGCAGCATTTTCTCCTCTCCTTTCGGTTAGGGAGGTCCAGTGGTTCCCAAGCTAAAGGAGGTTATAAAGGAAGTTTGAAACCTCCTTTCCTATCATTCTAGAGAATTCAAATGGAACTTATCATGGCTGCCACTGAGGGACTTCTGGGTCATTTCACTCGGTTAGGAAGGTTCCTAAGCTAAATGGACTATTCGACTGCAGCCTCAGACAAGACAAAACACAACACAGACAGATTGTGACATGACTATCAGGGCTTATTTTTTTACAAATGTAAATCAGAAATCTTAACTTTAAAGTAATTATGATGTGTGCACTCACTACAATGACTACAAATGATTAATGTGTGTTTGAATGACTGTTTGTAAGTGTTGTACACTAGTGTGTTTTTACCATTTGCTTTCCACAAATAGTGACAACGTGTTGGTCACGGACAGAATTGCAACCACTGATGAAAGTCACAATGCATTCATTTTTTTAATAGCTGACCACCTGACACCCACATAAACATCAGCATTTTTGCCCTTCTGTTGTGAGTTGTGTGTTTAAAGCAGTTCAAACTCATCAATGACTCAGGCCAGTCACATATGAACCTGACTCATGTGTTTCTTGTGCCAATTGTTTAATTTCCCACTTATTATTAGAAAGAATGAGAAAAGCAGAGACAAAATGAAAATATTTGGCTTGTTTACAGCATTGCATCACAGTGAAGTATACTGTGTGAAAGCATATGACCAACACAGAGTGGGCTGGTCCCTTCACTAACCTAATATGTCTTGAGGCATGTTAGAGCTGAGACCTCTGTTAGATTCTACGAGCCTGAGAGTCACACAAGGAGCAACACTGTGCTCTTACAACTGCAAACATGGAATGAACTGAGAAAAATAACATAAACAGGACATCGTCAACAAAAAGGTGGGTGCATCTTTTTTCTTCTTTTGTTGTTTAGAGAAAATATTTCAATGCACTATAGTGTATTGGATAACTCTGCATCAACCCTAACTGGAGCAGAATGCATTAGGGCTTCTCACACCACTTGTGAAATTATCCACTTAAATTCTTATATTTCTGCATGTATTATGTTGTTATTTTATGATCTGAACTATGCATGTACAGTATTTTATTGGATTAGTACATTGTTAACTATTTCCCCGAACATATGACAACGTCTAAACTCATAATCACACCATCTACTGCTCTATAGTGTTGTAACAACTCCTTCTCTATTTTCTGACATTTTGACATAGTTACAAAACGTACTCTTACACAGTATTGTAATTGTGTTCCCATCATTTTTTGTGTAACAATTACTATTTCTAAAGTGTTTCTACAAACCACATTAACTGATTTCCCCCAAACTACATTAATGTAATTTGTATTCACTTGAAACAGAAACACGTCTATTTTCCCTTTCCTAAAGAGAGTAGTGCTCATTCCTGTTACTGATCTTTATTGAATTGTCTAATAAGACTGGTTTAGAAACTATTGTACACACACTGCAACATTATCATATTTGGCGAGAATGAGGGTAAATTATTTTCTAAAACTAAGTCACACATTCTCCAATTCCAGGATAAGAAAAAGCTGCTCACTATGGAGCCACAGGACAGTCGAATACCTCGATGGAGCCTGGGCTCCGGCTCTGGTCTTCATTATGGCTCTTTTGTGAACAGTCTTTCATCCCTCACACCAAAGGCAGAGGAAACGGAGGAACCAGCCATATCACAGAGGCGCTCCTATATAGCTGTGGCTGTACTTTGCTACATCAACTTGCTCAACTACACAGAGCGGTACACAATAGCAGGTAAGTTGACCTGTTGTTGCCTTTTAACAAACACCATTAACTGTTTCTATGTTGGTTGGCCTAAATATAATGTTTGTTGTGTCCTATAGGTGTCCTTCCCGACATTCAGAAATTTTTTGGTATAAATGATGGTACAGCTGCACTCATACAAACAGGTATGAGGGTGCAGAAAACACTCTTACACATGCACCCATGTTTGGAATGTCCCTATTTGGCCCTGCATTACTTAACATTAAGTTATGAAACATGTGCTGTAAATGCATTTCAGAGAACTGTTGGTTATTGCGTGACATAAATATAACATTACATACACACGTTTTGGTTTCTAAAGAAGAAAAGTCAATTGGTTAAGGAGTCAAGTTAATACAATATAAGAGGAATTCATTCTTATTAATGTACTTACAGTTTTCATCTGCAGTTTCTTGCTTCTGGCCCCTTTCTTTGGCTACCTTGGAGACCGTTACAACAGGAAATACATCATGATTGGTGGTTTGATTGTCTGGCTTGTGACAGCAGCCGGCAGCTCTTTTGTCACTGAGTCGGTGAGTGATAAAATGAGGTGTCGCCACATACACTTCACAAGAAATACAAAGCAACAAGATCACAAGATGTAACTTGCAGCTAGTAGTTTAAATGTCTTCCTCTTTCATTTAACCTCATCATGCACTTACTCCTTAGATAGAATGCCCCTGTATATCAGTGAGTCAGGAAACAAAAATATTGTTGTATGTTAAGAAGAACTTTGTTGTATTTGAAACTAAATCTAGATGAACTGCTTCTTTATGATCTAATGCAGTTTCTTGACTCTGGTAATGAGCCATACTTTTTTTTTTGGTCTTTATTAGGATCCCCATTAGCACTAGCATGAGCATTGGCTATTCTTCCTGGGGTCCTCACACACTCAAAACATACATAAACATACATACAACAAAATTAAAACAAAAACAAACAAAATTAAACCAAAACAAAACAGCTCATCATTGCATGCAATTTACAGTGAAATGAAGTGAAAACTAAAATGGTCATCCAAATTCTAATTCTCCTGGACTAGCACAGTCTTCTATACAGTTAACAATTATATTCTCGAGAAATTGCAGCGCCAGTTTCCAGGTTTCTACTTAATAAACCAACCTGTTATTGTCAACACTGCAAACATTTCCTCCTGGGGCCTGTACTACGAAGCTGGTTCAACCTAACCTGGATATGTTTGAGTTAGCCGGTTGGCCTAATCCAAAACACACGCGCTCTCGCTAAACGGTACAACGACACGGGTTATCAAGTGGATCGCTCAAGCCAGCCGTGCCCTATCTAGTTAGGTGCGCGTTCACATGAAAGGGGTGGTATCATTTGGAGCATTCGACCAATCACAAACATGGAGAAGCATACTGACAGCGCAGCTTCATACTTCCTGAATGAAAAGTCAACTATAATATTAGACATATGAAGAAGTTCAACTTTAAACATCCATGACTCAAACACTTTATCCAGGATAAAAGCCACATAGCTGCACCTGCAAGGTGAATACAGCTGGTAAAAGAAAAAGTGTTTCAATGCGTACATTAACAGGTTTATGATATCACTGCCCAGAGACACGATCTGACTTTAATTACATTTGACTCGGTTGTTTCTTCAACTTAATGTGTTGCTTAAAATAATACTTCTGCATACAGTATGTGACACTGTAAGTGTTGCACGGCCAGATACGGCTCAGCTGACTCAGATAAGGAAATATATGATACATTATGATGTGATATGCCGCGGACTGTACTGTTACTTTGATCCGCTTATTTATGTTGTGGCAGATATTTAATTAAGCTTTTTTAACGCTAATGTTATAATAGTCAGATTGCGCTGAAGATGGGAGGTGATATTCAATTCAATTTCACGTTCACACAGTCTGTGATTTTTGCCGGCCGTCTTTCCTGCAACGGCAGTTTAAACTGTATTTCCTTTCTCCTGTAATGTGACTTGATCACTTTAAGCTAAGCGAAAATCCTGCTTCGTAGTATACCACCCTGGTCTGCTCCCACCACCTGTGGAGTACCTCAAGGCAACATTTACGGCCCATACTATACTGTACGCTCTCTTTGGGCTCGATCTTCTAAAATCACAATATCTCCTACCATTGCTTCTATGATTTTATAGTTAGGTCCCTCCTTGACTGCTTTCATTCAACGCCACTTCAAAACATCCAAACTATCCCATTAACTACAAAGAATAATTTATTCTTAAACTTTGAGGAATAAATATTATTGATTGTACGGTTTCCAGCTTCAAGCAAGGTGTATGTTAAACTGTTGGAACATATTTGTGCTGTTTGGTACTAATCTTCTAAAATTGCTTCTTTGTCATTTTGGGTCTTTAGCACTTCTGGCTTCTGATGCTGTTGCGTGGGATGGTGGGGATAGGAGAGGCCAGTTACTCCACCATTGCACCCACCATCATTGCTGATCTCTTTGTTGGGACTAAACGGAGCATGATCATCTGTATCTTCTACATCTTTATCCCTGTTGGAAGGTTTGAAAAAGACCCAACCTCAGTCCACAATTGTGTTTATATATTCTGCTTTTTGTCCATGTTTTAGCAAGCGATGTTAAAGTCCTGTATATGGCTGCACTTTGTATTGTTAATGTTTTTTTATGTGTCACTTGTGTCTACTTGAATTCCGGGATAATGATCAATGTCTATCTGCAATTTTCTGTAGTGGCCCCCGGAATGTTGGTTTTTAATTGTACTTAAGTAGCATTTCACATAATATGCCTAACCTATGTTCAAGTCAAATAATGAAGAACCGCTTTATATTCAAAGAATTCCACAATGTCATGCTTAATGAAAGAAAATGTTCTTGACCTTAACCTTTTAAGGAGTCACCGTTGTCGTCTTCCTGTGTACTGTCGTCACACTCATGTAAACTATGCATGTTAGCTTCTCGTAGGTCTTATCATGTCAAGCTGCTATGCAAGGTAAAAATACTGGTGTGTTGTTCAGAATCCATGTTTTGCAGAATCCATGCTACTACAAGCAAAGTGCTGTAGAGGACAACACTGTGGACAGAATTAGCTTTTACTTTTTGCTGATTTCCACTAATATTGCACTGTAGCCCCGTCTGCCCATAAGGTTCTACACCGGTAATTGATCAATTGTTTTGAGGGTAAATGCTTACGCATTTGGAAAGCTTAGCTTAGCTTTCCCAGCGTATTGTAGCTACGTGGTTTTTGGCGACTACCTCAATACCACAGTAACCCATGCAGATAGGTTAAACAGGTTGGAAGTTTGGACAAAATAATCTTGCTGATTATATACAAATAACAGTCTGTCTTAGCCTGCAGTAATACTTGCTTTTTAACCAAGCCTGGCTTAGACAACTAGTCATAAAGAAAAAAGTTCACACCATTGCCATTTAAAAAAAAAGGATTTAATTTTATAATAAGAAGATATATTGGACATACATTCCTAAAACAGCTGTTGACAAGCTTGTTTATGTCGTCATGATCACTAAAATGGTCTTCTGTGTGTTTTCAGTGGTCTTGGATACATAACAGGGGCAGGTGTTGCTTCTTTCACAGGAGACTGGCGCTGGGCTCTCAGGGTAAGAACATTTTAATTAATGTTGGCTGAGCACTGATAAATATAGAGTGAATCATATTACAACCTTTTGTGTTATCAGATCACTCCTATCTTGGGTGTAGTTGGACTTTTCTTGCTGGTCTTCTTATGCCCTAATCCACCCAGAGGTGCTGCAGAAACCCATGGCGAAGGAGTCTCAGAGCAGAGTTCGTACCTGGAGGACGTCAAGTATCTTTTGAAAAAGTAGGACATATATTTTTGAAGCCTCTATAGATTTTATTGGGAATATAAGCAAAGAAGATGAAATGCAACACTTAAATGTATTGATCGTGCTGTATTACAGTTTGATAATTTAAGTAAGTCCCTAAAGTTGACCAGAGATACAGGGGCGGCTCCCTAAATAATTGCCTGCTATACTATTGGGCAAACTGATACCCTAAAACATCTCATATCCAGGCTACTGCTTTGACATATTATGTTCAACTCAGCCTGATGATAGGGCTAGAAGTAAATTTATTTATCAGTTAACTCATAAGAGCAGAGCACTGTTTTGATTTATTGTTGCATTAACAAAGGCTCATAGTAACCGCTTGAACAGCAATTGTGGTGTGACCTAATGTCAAAACAAACAGCACAGGTTCAGAAAGGCAACTCAAGGCAAGTTTATTTATATAGCACCTTTCAACACAAGACAATTCAAAGTGCTTTACAAAAATGAAAGAGATTAAGAAAATGGCATTTAAAAGCAGTCATTAAAAAGCAAAGATAATAAAATAAACATTAAAAGAAAAAATACAAGGATAAAAGTTTAAGATGTGAATAGTTCAATTAAAAGCAACGGCAAAAAGAAAAGTCTTCAGCCTGGATTTAAAACTAGTGAGAGTTGCAGTGGACCGTCAGATTTCTGGTAGTTTGTTCCAGATATTTGGAGCATAATAACTGAACGCTGCTTCTCCATGTTTAGTTCTGACTCTGGGGACAGAAAGCAGACCAGTCCCTGAACACCTGAGAGTTCTGGATGGTTCATAATTTAGCAGTAGGTCAGACATGTATATCGGGCCTAAACCATTCAAAGCTTTGTAAACCAGCAGCAGTATTTTTGAAATCTATCACTGTCATTCTATCTGTACATTAGCCTTTTAATCCTAGATATATTCTTAAAACTACAGTGATACCATTTATAGATTTGCCTGTCCCACTGTTTTGGCAAAACTTGACCCACTCTACCATGCTGCACAGCGTTATATATCAAATGCACCCTATAGGACTCATCATTGCAAACTGTATAGCCCAACTGGATGGTCCTCATTTACTATGCGTAGGATGCAGCATTCATTTTTATTAATGTATAAAGCCATTTTAGGTAAGCTTCCACTCTACAAATGCGCCAGATTTGCCCCAGTTTGTGACTCTTACAACCTCAGATCCAGTGCCTGGATACGGTTCCAGGTACCTGCTGTGCGGACTGAGGCTGGAAAAATGAGTCTTTTTTATTATGGTCCTTGGTCTTGGAATGACCTTCAATAAAGCCTAAAACTGAGGGCACTTGTCCCTATAGCATGTTTTAAATTGAAGTTGTCTGAAGTCCTTACAACCTGCTGCTCTTGCAGTAATAAGTAGTGTATCTTTCTTACTGTCCTAATGTGCACAATGCAGTGACTGATTTTTCGTCTTCTGTTTTCTTAGTTATGTTCTCTGTATGTTATATGTTTGTGTTATGTGTTATGTGTAACGTTACTGCCTTCTTGGCCAGGTCAGCATTGAAAATGAGATTTTATCTCAATGCTTTTATCTGGTTAAATAAAAAATAAGAAAAAAGGTGATTTAGTAACTGTTTTAATGTGACTGTTTAAACTCAGGTCAGAGTCCATGACTACACCTAGATGTATGGCTTTATCTGTTGTTTTGAAAATTGCAGGCTGAAGCTCAGCGCTAACTTTTCTGCCTTGGCTCCAAAAACCATTACCTCAGTTTTATCTTTGTCTAATTGGAGAACGTTCTGACACATCCAGTCATTGATTGGTTCAATGCACTTACTCAGTGTTTTGATTTGAGAATAGTCTCCTGGTGAAATTGTTATGTACATTTGTGTGTCATCCGCATAGCTACTGTATGGTAACTTATTTTGTTGTTTTTCATTATCTGAGCCAGTGATAGCATGTAGATGTTAAAGAGAAGGGGCCCCAAGATGGAGCCTTGAGGTACCCCACGTGTCATATTTGTCAACTCAGATATGTATTTACCTATAGAAACAACGTTGTTTCTGTCCTTTAAGTAGGATTCAAACCAATTAGACACAACAAGTTGTCGGACAAAATAATGATGTCTTCATTGGTGTTTAAAACAAGTATGATAGAAAATTATAATAAAATATTAGCATTCCCTATTCTGAGCCTTACCCACCTACTGTATGCAGAGATGCAAGTTTTGATTGTATTCTCCTTGTATTTCTTCTCTGACACTAGCAAAACGTACTTGTGGTCAACATTGGGAGTGACTGCTACGGCCTTCCTTTCCGGAGCCCTGGCTTTCTGGATGCCTACTTTTCTGTCTAGAGCTCAGGTCAGTCAAGGACTCCGACCGGCGTGTGTTGAAGAGCCCTGCGACTCCACAGACAGGTGCAGCATCACTCTTCATTTACCCCCTTCCCTTCCAAATGAATACAGAGTTGTAACAACGCCTTGCGCCTCTGCTCTCTGTACAGTTATATCTTCGGTGCTGTGACTGTGTTGACGGGCATTCTCGGAGGGATTCTTGGCAGTGGTTTATCTAGATGGTTAAGGGAAAAGTTCCCAAAGTCAGACCCACTCATCTGTTCATCAGGGTTGCTGGGAGCAGCCCCCTGCCTCTTCATCACCATCTTTGTGGCATCAACGAGCATTCCCGCCACCTACGTAAGAGAATGCCTGTATGTGCTGGTGTCCACTAGCCAAAGTATAGTTTAGATTAGGAGAAATGAAAAATGTTGTTATGGAGTGGGACCTTTAGAAAATGTGTCATATCTGCTGCCCCTGCCACCAGCTCTGGGTAAGTAGAATAAATAGATAAATGGATGGATTAGTAGGGCCGGTAATAGTGTCAATATGAAGCCTAGATCTAAACAGCTTCACCACAAAGTTAGTTGTTTTTTTTGTTCCTCAGAAAAGAAAAACATTCTTAGCTACAAGTGATGCAGACAACATGCTCCTTAAGAAATAGGATAGCATTTAAATGTAGTTACAATCTGATAGGAATTACATCTTTTAGAAAATATAATATAAGCTTGTGAAGAATATCTGTTAAAACATGAGCTATTTTAAGGGGAAAATCTAAATTCAAGCTTCTTATTGTGGAAATTATTATAATAATAATAATAATAATATTAGATTGCAATTGTATAGCGCCTTTCATGGGACCCAAGGCCGCTTTACATGGTGTGAACAAAGAAACAAAGAAACAAAGAAACAAAAGGGGGAAATAATAAAGTAAACATTAAATAAATAGCAGTCGGAGTGGAAACAGGGGATTGTGATGGGTGATGATGAATTACATAAATATTATTGTATTAGTTGCTTACTCTCTGATTTAATGTCTCATTTCAGGTTTTCATTTTCTTTGGTGAAATATTGATATCACTGAACTGGGCCGTCATGGCAGATATACTGCTGGTGAGTGAAAGAGATAACGTGTGATAAATAAAAACATGAAACAGTCTACTAAAACTTTAAGCAAACAGGTTGTCTTGTGTTTCACTTTTCACTTCAGTATGTTGTCATACCAACCAGAAGGTCTACAGCTGAGGCTCTCCAGATTTCTGTCGGTCATCTCCTGGGGGATGCTGGGAGTCCTTTCCTAGTAGGAGCGGTGAGAAATAGTTCAATTGGCCACAGAAAACGTCCTTTTTAACTTAATTGTACCTCTGTGAAATTGAGTAAACCACTTTTTCTGTTCATCATTGTCTTCCCCCTTGTTCTATAGATCTCTGATGCTTTAAGCAAATCTAAACCTGTGTCTCCTGAATGGAGCTTCCACAGTCTGAAGTACAGCCTCCTGGTCTGCCCAGTGGTTGGGATCCTGGGAGGACTGTTTTTCTTTCTGTCTTCTCTCTATATTATTGGAGACAGAAAGGCAGCTGCACAATTGGTTGAAGGTAATGAATAAGTATTACTGTCCTTTTACTCTCCATAAACGGTGACACAACACAATCATGGCTAAAACAAAAACAATCTCTACACACTCTTCTATTCTTTCCCGCTTTGGAGAATTGCTTAAAAACATTCATGTGCATTAGTTTTATATTAATTATTAAGAAAAAGTGTTCCTCAGGCACTTTAGATCAAATCCTCCGCAGTTATGCAACTTGTAAATGTAACTTACAGACTTGTTGTCGTCTGTGTTTGTATGTTTCCAGCAGGTCCAAGAGAACCGCAGGATCCTTCATCTGAGCCCCCAATAGAACTGAGCAACGGGGACAAAACTAACGATGAAGATAATTTCTCGCAAAGTATTTAAGCTTAAGTTAAAAACTAGAGGTGTAAACAACACAGACTGTTGGCGTTGAATTGAAGAGTTCTCTTTTTTGTCACGTTAGAGCCACAGAGATTACAGAAGAAATGTAAACATGTTAATTTACACCATAAGACACTCATGTCATTGTTGTTTTTCACTTTTCAATAAATGTTTCATATTTTCATGAGCAGTCTCCTTCTTCCACTATCCATCCATCCATCTATTGTGCTGGACACCTAGCTAGATGGTTAGCTAACTTGATTTCTAAATATTTAAAGCCTCGATTTAAAATACATTTTTTAAATTTGACTTTATAATTGATAAGAATTGTTTAAATCCCTTTACAATAAAAAAAATCATATAAGGGAAACTCCTTGTATGTTTTTATGATGAAGTTTCCAAAAGAAACAATAAATTACGTACGCTCCATCATCAGAAAAGTAAAGGAATATTTTCCCACTACATTAGACAGTATATAATTACAGTGTGAAATAAACCTTAAGCTTTCTGCAAATTATAACCCCAAGAGCATTGTTATGCTGATGCCAGACATTGAAAATGGATGTGTTCGGTTTTTTGTAACATCATTATCCATTTGTATTTATTTTCTTCATGATTCTACTGAATTTTGCTGACAACCATCTTCTCTTAAGTTTGGGCTCCAGTTCCAGCTCAAACGACTCCATACACCCTAGGTAGAATAAGCTGTATTTGTCCATGTATCCATACTGGGGATCATCAGATTAACGTGTCCATCTTCGAAAGTCCCAGGCAGCATGCAGCTGCTGTCTCCTAATGAGGACCAGAGGGGAATCAGGCGGGACAACAACATAAGCACATAATGGAGTTAATGATGGAGGATTTCCATTCTGTATACTTATTCTAAATTGAAAAACATTTCATAATTGCACTCTTGCTACACTCTAAGAGTGGCAAGACTGTGAGGAAAATGTAAGGAGTTTTTATTTATTTAAAACACATACTTTTTTTTGTCCCATCAGTTTATTTGAGTCCACCAGATGACACTGTTGCACTGCTGTAACACATGCTACCACGAAGATCCAAGTTTGTCTCCATTAGTGAGCCATTATGGATTTGCCAGATGTTCACTAAAAGCCTGCATGTTTGCAGCAGCCCAGGCAGCATGTGCATTATATGTACATGTACTGTAATGGTCTTTATATCCCTCTGTGCACTATCAAGTATAATGATCTTCCTCGTAATAACAATAGTTACTAATTTATTAAATAATTAGCATTCCTGTTGGAAAACAAAAATGCTTTTAAAACACAGCCTGGGAAATATGTTGTTTTGATTTTTTAGAACATTTATATATTAAACATATAAACATAATCTATAAAGACTATTATTAATTTACATTATCCAAAAGATAAAATGTCCATTTCGTATGTTGTGAATGTTTTAGCTTGGAATCTTAAGCCTCATACACATATACTGTACCTTCACCTACATGATAAAGCCTGCTCAAATGCAAAGTATTTAAAAGGAGAAAAGTAGGAAAATACGTAAATTCACTAGTTTTTAACCACTATCTAATCATAAACATACCCATAAACAACTTAATTTTACAAACTAAATACAGCACAAGTGGAAAACCTTAAAATCGATATGGTGGCATACATGTATTTATACATCCGCAAACAGCAAACTGATATCTTTTACACCATCTCATTTAGTGAGGAGTTACATTTCACAGCCTTAACTATGTTTATTTCACCTTTTTTAAGATAAAGACTTTGTCCATGATGTGTGACGATGTTAAACCAACTATATTAGTGCCTACCCCTGACACTTGTACTCCATATAACACTTGCTTTACATTTTTCTTGAAACCCAAACTGTGAGTCAATGACCTCTGCTGAGTTCATGGAACACGATAGGTGTTAACATTCATCATCTTAAGCTCGGCTGCTCTCGTCAAAGACTAACACAGAACAGACAAACAGGACATATTTACATACCCCAGTATGACAGCTGCTTGTCACTTAATTTCCTAAACTGTTCATGTTGCTGCTGCAGATAATGTCCCCTGGCAAATCCTCACAGCTGCAAGTCAATGCATGTCCCCATTGTTTTGGGAGTTAACCATGCTGAGAAGGTCAGAGATCATTGCCCTTGTCTCTTTCAGCTAAAAGGTCATCCAATATTTAGGCTACATTATCAGCGTGTTAGTCTCAACTTAGCTGAGGTAGAGTTGCGTATTTGCTGATGTAGGACATTTCTGGCCAAGTATCAAACATTTCCCATGAAAGTGTTGAAACTGTTGACTGAAATTGACATTCACAGATGGAAGAAAGCTGCAGTGCAAGGCCGCCGAGCCATTGTTAAAGTTTTCATTGCTTTATTGTGGAATTCTCTGGCATTTCCTTTTGTTTTTGAGCCTTGTGATTTTCCAGAACTTATGTGATTACTCAGTATGCTGAGGGAATAGATCGGGGCAGCAGGACATGTATGTGGAATAACAAGCAATCACACACGCACACTGGAAGGTATGTGGTAAACATTCTGGAGGTAACAGTTCAACCTGCAATCAAAACACAATAGGTATTGTCTACCATGTTTCTGAGCACTTTATCTGCATACCTCTTCGTTTCCCCTGTCGACCCTGGCTGTACAGGAAACTGTCACAATGGCTAATAAATTGTCCAGACCGATCAATGAGGGAGCCAGCATCCAGGAGCCAGGGGGAGAGCGGATATGCTCGGTGTTTACTCAAGGATTGGGAACATTTTGGCCGTAAAAACAGTCATGTTTCAGATGTACAGTAGTCACGCAAAACAACATGCTGATACACACAAAATAGGAGCAATCCAAATGCTGTCATGCTATCAATAATTACCAGAAAATGTCTCATCACACATATTTAGTGTAACAGAAGAGACAGCTTATCACTTCTATGTTTGTGTTATTCTTACACATCCTCATATAAGCAGTAGGACAATGATAAGAGTTGTCAAACCACATTTGTGGATGTGAAGTTGCACTCCTTTCCTTATCACCAGCAAACTGCTGCAGTGGCATGACATCATAGAGAGGAAGAGCCCTCTCCACCCTCTGCACTGCCCTTTATTTGGATTATTACATCATGTGGGCCTTCCTGTCTTCACCCCGCAGCTGAAACACATGCGTATCCTATTTTAGTGTAAAGTGTCAGGACAAAAAGAAGAAAAAAGACACAGTGTTTCCAAAGAAAACATAGGATTATTATGTTGAAACTAGGCGGAGTTAGTGTCACTTCAGAAAAATGCACAGCTCTGTGTGTGGTGTTATAGGCCAGACAAGAGCACGTTTGATGAGTTGATTAGACTGTTGATGTGTCGAACCAATCAACACAGAGTTGTGGTGATTGTACAACATATCAACTGTTTAATTATGATTCCTGTGTGTTTCTGATTGAGTTTTTCGCTTTTAAGGAATACTTCACTCCAAAATCACGAACAAGTTTATGAAATTGTGAAGAAGTCTAATTTATCCAGTCGCAGTGTATGCTCACTACAGCCCGAAATCATGCATCTTTGCTCAAACTTAAGACCACTTTGTGTAGAAGTGTTTTAAATAATAGGGTTCCAGTGAAAAAACAACAATTCTAGAAAACATGGGGTGATTTATTGATGTACAAATGGTCCTTTTAGTGGGTGAAGTATTCCTTTAAGACTGCATAGCATATCAACAAAGCCTTCTTCTTATTGTCATGCAAATAAGTTGAGTCTGGAGCAGGGAGCACAAATGTGGACTACAACGGAAATGCAGCCAAATCTGAGGTTCACCCTATAATGGCATATGCACATTCTGGTCCTATGTATTTAGCATTCCTGTTTTCAGAGGCTTATGGCCGCTGGGCTGGAGAGAGCTGATTCACAGACACAGCAATAGCAATGGGATAATTACAAAGACCTGTGCAGTCTATAAATATGGGCTACAGCACCACACAGAGCTGCTCTCACTGCAAGTCAGCCCCAGAGCAGCTCAAATATCCCCAATATCGCAGAGCTTTTTAGTTGATTAAAGAATGCAGTCCTTCAAACAAATAGGATGATGATCTGAGGCATACATTGGAGTCTGGGCTGGCTTTACCTCCTAGATAGATCAACTGAGACTGATGACCCCAGCACCAAGGAGTCTAGCATGGACGGAGCTGTCTTATAAATAATCAAATGAGCAGATAAAAGACGCTGTCTCTGCCTGTGAACATATATTTAGTCACTGCAGTCTCTGTGCCTCCTGCCGTTGCACAGTACAGCCCCTGAAATCACACTTGGAGCCCAGATCTATTCAGATCCTCAGCTGCTCTGCCTCCAGACACCCTGTTGCTTGAGTTTGGGAGTGCATGGCAGGGAGGGGGAGGGGGGATGGGTGGGGCATCAGCAGCAGCAAGCTACTGTCAGGAGGTCGGGAGGTCAGTGAGGAAGAGGAGAGGTCAGAGCCCACACCTCAAGGCTGACCCAGTACCTAGACGGCTCCGGCTCCAACAACAATGTGTGTGAGAGTGCATGGAGTGGGGTGGTCCAGGGACACCAGACATCATGGGTCGATGATAACAGCTTAGTGTAACTGAATGTCCAGGAGGTCCCCTGTTGGGCATTTGAAAAGCTTCCGGTGATATCAAGGCATCAGTCTATTGGAGCAGGCCCTACCAATATGACAGAAGAACTGACAATGTTTGGTGCCATTTTTGCGAACAAATACAGAACAATTAGCCCAGAGATAAACTAATTGTACACATTGTATAGGCTAAATAATTACTTTCTCTTGTTATATAGGCTAGCACTCTGTGGATTCTGTAGAATTACAATTCAAACACGAACAACAGTATCTTCACAAGCTATTCTTTGAAAAGTTTGCCAGCATTACAGCCAAATATTTATGTTGTATTAACTACATTTGGAAGTTGGTTTGAGAAAGTTGTATGATACTTTTTACATTACAACAGCAATATGTTATGTCATTACCTGCCTGCAACCACATTTCCTTTGGGTTAAAAGTATAGGGCAGGCCCTGGCTATGTTAATGCCAGGAGTTGGAGATCTTCCCCAGTCCATTCTGCTCACTGGTCTGTGTGAAATGAGTCCAGTTTGGTAAAGGAAGGGGAAATGTATAGCATGTAAACCTGGCTGATCAAGACAACAATGGCAGAATCGCTGAGAAAACATGTCAGATGATTATTGTTTTTAAAAGAAAACCTTGATTGTTTTAATTGCTTATCATTTTGTTTGTTTATTTCAATTTACATTTGTTTCCTGAGCCATAGATCACAGATTTTTTGGAGCAATCAGATGAAAACAACAACACTATCAATTACATATTCTAAAAAAAAGTAGATAGATTTTATCTGCAAGTTTTATAGGGAGTAATTATAACTGTTAAACACCAGAAGTGACAGGAGCAATACTAAATCATATACATTAGGAAAATTACGCACACACAAACAGTTTTACATGCATTTAACTGCCTAAACAAATCATCCCTTTACAATTGGCAACAGACAACTTTTCAACTCCCCCCCTTCCAAATGTATTATTGTTGATGCCTCTGTGGCAAACAAGCCGGATCTCTTTACATTTTCTCAGACATTTAACAGAGCACACACTGCAATTTGTTTACCACAGTTACTTCGGTTGTAGCTACAGATAGCTACAAGGGAGACAAAGTGCCATCTTTTTTTTTTTTTGGTTTTATAAAGGGTGACACACTTTGTGCCTTTAATTGAGCCTTCTTTTCCCGGGAGATCAAACACAGTGGCAGGCAAAATTGCATAGTAAAAGCGGGGTTTATTGGTTAGCAACTTGGATGGTTTCATTATTGTGCAGCCATAACATTGACCTATTAACTTCATATTGATAGTTGGAGAAAAAACTATTTACACTAACAATAACAGAGATATTTGTCACCATGTCTCACCCCATTACTGAACTGGATAATTGTGTACTCATTTTCTTTCCTGTCATTGCACGCATGACACATATTGAGATGGAAAAATGAAAAAAATGAAGTTAACTTCGTGTGAGCTCAAAGAGGTGGAGACATGTTTAAAGACACTCAGCTGATAGACACATGTTTCAGTGGGACATTTAAACTTTGTTGGCAGCCACATGGTAAATGCAGAAAGGAGTCGGCCTTATCGTCCTGCAGGCGCTGTGACCAGCGATTAGCTGGTTATCTCCCATCCTGCACTAGAGGCTCGGCCCTGAGCTGAGACAGGAAGGAAGGCCGGGGCAATGACTCAGTGGCTCCGGGCCCCACAGCAGAACACGTCAGAGATAGGTCCAGATCCACCATGCCACTCTGCACAGTGGAAAGAAAACACACAGAATCTCGGCACAGACATGAGCAGCATATCAAACACATCCCAAAGAATGGGGAGGCGAGGTGGGGGCTCCAGAGAGGGAGACAGGAACAACTGTTTTCTGGGGCTCCATCCTAAGCCCTCGGCGTGAGACCACTGGTTGGTTTGGCCCTCTTCTCTTTTTCCGGCATCCTCCTATCCTGGATGTCAGTGTGCAGCGTTACAAAAGCAATTCTTGTCAGTGTCACTTGATCACTTTCTGCTGAGCCTGCCAGGCTGCACTGTTTGCTTTATGCTTTCCAGATTCAAGCAGAGGGGATTTCTTTTCAGACATCAAAGTTATTGGGTAGCAAGTGGATGATTGCTTTGAAAATAGTTCTGCAAAACAAAAAAGGCCATGAGGGGCTTTAGGTTTTACTGGAAGGGACTTTCTCATTTCAGTCTAAATAAAACAATGCAGGTCAACTCATCGCAAGCGAATGCCTTCAGACCTCAACTCTGATACCTTTGCAATGCCAAACGCCCGCAGAGCAGAGCACTGATGCCAGGACTCAGCCTCCCTCATCTTCTACGTGTTTACTTCCTTAACAGCTTTGGAATGAAATACTAACATACTTTGCATTTATTAGCATATGACTGTTTGCTTTTTTCCCAAGGAAGTATATGAGCAAACAAGACTTGTACAATAATTAAAAGGCTACTCAACGGAAGTGCTGAGAGGCAAACATTTTCACTCCTTTGTTTATGACTTAAAACCAGTTGAAAAAATGCTTTGTTCTTTGAAAAACAAATTGGTCTGCCAAACAGTTCGGGAAAAAAATGTTTTACCAACTCTTTTTTTTTAAATACATATTTAGGCAACAAAAGGTGAAGCAAGCCCATGTTTCTCATGTACCCCATGTTCTAAACAGGACTGCAATCATTCAACTGGGGATAAGTTCTGGTAAAACACTTTTCTAACTTAAAGAATGACATGACTTCATTGTACAATTACTTGCTAGCATAAAATAAATGATGTACCTTGTGTTATAATTGCAAACTTTTGTATGTAGTGGGTAATGCTCTCAGAATGAGTGAATGCAGCTCAGGGCCTGACTCCTCCCCCAATCACTCCCCTCATTAGGGCTGCTTAAAAGACACATGTTGGCCTTTGTTCTTTGACTCTGTCTGTCAAGGTCGGTGGTACAGGTAGCTTGTCTTATAAATGAATAATTTGGTCTCCTCAATCTCTGCTTGGTTATGCTCAATTGCTGCTTGCTTACAGTTTGTCCTTCTGCTTGTTGTCCTACACACCAGTAGT
>NC_136907.1:21732612-22037612 GCF_949606895.1 Notothenia rossii | reverse complement strand
GTTATCAAGATTGTTACTTTTAATGCTTTTATTCTAACTTTTAGGATGACTATGATATTTGATATCCACCCCAACATTAAGCTACATTTCTGGACACTGCATTAAAAGAAAAAATTGCCTTTCATTAAAAAACAACAGAAACAAAAACGTATACCACAAAAATAAACAGCATCCCCTATTTTGAGGAAGACACATACAGTACACCTGGAATTTATGCCGTACTGTTGTCTGGATAAAAAGGCAATGTTTTGAGATGTTTATACAGAATAAATGAATACTTCTCTATTACTTTTGGCTGTTTCCATTTATTTTAATAAGGTGCAATTTCTTCATTGTAATTGAATGTCAATTGAATCAACCTTGCCTGATCATAAACTTCTTACATTAAATGTGTCTACATCAACACCACAATCAACAATTGTGGCCTCTGTCATTGATGTTGAATCCCATCCAAGTAACTACATTTTGATTATCAAATCAGCTCCTTGTCAAAACTGGATTAGATTACCTGTCTGTTTAGGATTTGGAAACCATAAGTCTTGCTTTATTATTTCTTCTTATCTTACTTGTTGCAAATAATACAGTCCTTATCTGGCCTGCAGCTGGTTCAAAATGCAGCAGCGAGACTTCTTCCTGGTACCAGGAAGAGAGGTTGCTTATCTGCTGGAGTGGCCTCTGAATGTGCAGAATTTATTCAAAGATTATTTGTATTTGTATGGACTGCAAACAGGTTGTATCTCTGAACTCCTTATGCCCGTATTCCACCTCGACACCCCTCAGATCTGCTGACTAATCACTGCTCTTTATTCAATGCTTCCAGAATGATCTGGAATCATTGGGCATATTCTGTTGTTGGAACTAAACTGTTGCAAACTAAAACGAGTTTGAATCGACTCCAAGATAAGAACATTTGTTTTAATAGCCATCATAAAGACATCTTCTCTGTGCAATTCTGTTGTGTTTTGATGATGATTTTGTACATAATTATGTATTCTAAATTATTAGCAAAGTGTGAATGATCCCCATAATTATGCCTGTTTTTTGTAATCATCAGGGACTGCGAATAACAATTTACTCATTAACCAACTTTGGCACATTTAAATTGGGATGGAAATAGAAATGATGATTAATTTGCATTGTACATTTTGCAACTTCAGGAAAAAAAAACATTAATCCAAAGATGTATTTTGGACCCTTTACTAAAAATGTGTACACACCAGGAGCGATGCAGTATCTTATTTTCATCTCGAAATGTATTTGTGCAACGTAGTGACCTACTTTTATTAGTCTACATTTAGTCACTGGGCTAGTACCGTCTAGCATTCATTTCTCCATTTCCAGAGGCTTTATTGTCATATGAACAATAGATAAAGCACAGTTTGGCATTGAACATCTGAATTCCCAGGTTCCCCCAACAATACAACATACAATACTTAAGACATAAAATCAAATAAAAATAGAAGAGATTAAATTAAAATGAATACAAATAATTGCAGAAATACTCACAATCATAATCCTTTGTCAATGTTAAAACAGGGGATTAAAGATTAAACAAATGAGTTGACTAACATATTAAATAGAGAGACAAGCACACTTGAATTAAATACAAATCAAATGGGTACACATAGATACACTAGGGTATAAAGATACATAGAAGCCTTAGAAAAGCAAGTGGACCTATACAAAGGTAATGAAGTAGCAGCCAGGAATAACAGTAGTGAATAGCAGAAGTATATATTACTCGTTGTTATTTATAATGTGTTGATTTTAAAAAAGGAGTAGCCAGTTATTACAATTATACATCGGAAAAAAAGTATATATTGCAAAACAGTGTTTTTATAATATTGTATTGGCTCGGTATCATAAGTAAGTGAAGACACTTCACTGAGCTTGAGATAAATTCAAAGATGACTATCAATAAGTATTAAGATAAACAAATTCACACACTTCTTTTACCACTGTCCTTACAGCACAGCAAGTTTGTTTTTTTCTTCCCATGCAGGCGCATCACACTCGGGTCCCATGCATCTGCAGCACCGTATCAGGTGCTCCATCATTCGCTGCCGGGCTTCAGGGGGCGGAGTCTCCGGCACCGGGTCACACCCCCTGCACTACAGCGCTCGGTCCTTAGAAAAAACACCAAGGAGCGCACAGCCCGTCCGTCACTGCATACTGCTACACAAATATGACCCCGAGAAGAGTGAATCTTGCGCTTCAACACTTAGGACAACACACCGAATAATTCCAACAGAAATCACAGAACACCTCCGAGTCTCAACTACTCAATTTCTCTGTCTCTTGATCCCCCTTCTCTCTGCGCTGGATCTTTCGAGCCAAGAAATGTGTGTGGAGAGCGATGGATGCGAGATTGAAGGCTGCAGCACTTTGGATGAGGTGCGCACGCTGTCCGGCAGCATGAGCCCCGTGCTGAAATCCAACCCGGACCTCCACCCGTGCAAGCCGGGGCACAAATTCCGAGCCGCGCTGCTCAAATGCCACTCACCGGCTGCTGCCGCCGGGATCCTCACTTTTGGGAACGTCCTTAATTACATGGATAGATACACCGTAGTGGGTAAGAGATCTGACTTCTTCCTTTCTATTAGAGCATCATTTATTTATCTTAAGCACACCAGGGCTGCTTTCTGTATTCCATAGAGTGATACATGCGCGTAATTGCCCGTGAGCGGTGTTATGGAGCACACCTCAGCTGAGACGGGCAGAACAAAAGAGGCTTTGCCCAAGCGCAGTGGACAATCAGCTAAAAAGCAGAAGCCTGCAAGGTGTTTCCACTGTGTACTGTGGTTTAAATTAATAACATGTCTAAGATATCCCTCAAGAAAAGGCTGTACACTGATATTTTTTTACCCAGGGCTATAGATAATTGTAGATCCATCAATTAAGGCGACCAACTCTCCACTTTGTGTGTATTTGTGATATTGCTATGGGCTCGTCTGTCAGTTTCAGCGACTGCAGAATGAGAGATAGAGTGTATCAGCGTGAAGAATCAGTCATTAGTTTCTCGCCGTTTCTGGGAGTGATTTATTCCAGGAACATCTAATCGCCTGTATTTTTGTGTGGCTGGCAGTGTGTGAGATGTGTGTGTGTGTGTGTGTGTGTGTGTGTGTGTGTGTGTGTGTGTGTGTGTGTGTGTGTGTGTGTGTGTGTGTGTGTGTGTGTGTGTGTGTGTGTGTGTGGTGCTGTGATGGGGCCATGTGGTGTGCATCCCCCTCAAGTGCCTGGATTTCCTCACTATAGCTGAGATCCAGAGCATCATTTATTCAAACTGAACACTGTGTACAGAGGGACATTTAAGCTTGGCATGTGTTACAATGAGAAAAGAGATTTGTTTTAGCCTAATTATGGAATCGATTAATTGATAAACAATCATAGATGTTAAAAAGACCACCAAGAGTAGAGCTCAGTGAGATAAAGCAGATTGTTCAGAGTGAGAGATATTTTATTTTGTTTAAATATTGTAAGAAATAGCCCTGTATAATCTAATTGTTTAGATGTTTGAGTAGTCCCACAGCTCACAAATGAATCTGATTTTAGTTAATTATTATGGATATAAGAGAGAATTGTATTAGCTTTTGTTATCTACTCTGCACATTAAAGGGTGTTACATTAGTCCTTATCCTCAAAATCCAACATTTGGTGATTGGATTTTGTAAGGCTAGTTATCAAGGCTTGGACATCGGACTGTGGAAATGAATGGGTTAAAATTATTGCTGCAGCAGGGAGAATGGAGGGAAGCATGGGGAGAGCATGCTATTCTATACAAAGAAACACCTTCCTGGTTAAAGTACATTAATAGATTGATAATCTCAATGACCTTTGGACATTTGCTTCCAAATCTTGCATTTTTCTACTCCTCCCAATTTATTTACTGCAATGACTGCAATTATCTGACATCAAGTTATCTAAAATTAGATGGAAAATGTGTAATTTCACTCTGTAGCCTGTGGCAGGGAGAAGGAGTGGCCCATTAAAACGGAACAATGCGTACACTTAAGTACCCACATGCTCATCATCCTAAGGGCATGGTGAAGAGGAAAGCTACACACCCTCGGGCTCCTGAATGATCATGGAAGCCTTTAGCTGCTCAACCTACAGTCAAGAATGTGATGATGGGTCATATCTAATCTTAGTATCTTTTAGCAGCACTCAGGCTCTGCTCATCCTCATCATGGATGCGTCAGTCTCCCTCCACACTAACCATTTGTACTACTTACACCTCCTCATGCTTTGATCAGAGGAAACCCCTCAATAAGGGCTCAAACACAACTCCTCCGTTCCCTATATCTGGACCTTGCTGTGCTTTGGTAGGATGATGATTGACTGAGAGATGAGGAGAAAGTGGAGAAAGGGAAGTGGATGCGTAGGATGGGGTTAGGAAAGGGAGGGTGGTTGCAGCAGCCCGGGCTAAACCTCTTGGAGGAGGCTGTGCTCGGTGCATGTGGCTCATATGGGATCCCCATCTTTTCCTAATCCTGCTATCGGAACGCTAACGGACTGTTTTGCATTATGCATTGGCAGCTTCTGAGTCAGACTCTCACACAGAATGAGGACCGGCAACCATGTGCATCCAACAAAACTGATACTCCTCCTTCCTCTCTCCTCCTCCTGAGCTACATTGCAGTAGTAATTAGGTGGTGCGCCTGTGTTGGAGGCACAGTGTTCTTTTTCCATGTAGAGCTGCAAGGATTAATGGACTCATCGATTAGTTGATCAGAAGGAAAATAATCGACAACTATTTCTATTATCTGGTAATCAGGAAAGTACATTCTCAAGCTAAAATGTACGATTAATGTATTTTTCAGCCTCTCATTTATGGAGATTTCTTGCGTTTAATTGATTTATATCATATTAGGTGAATATTAGGGCTTTGGACTGACACATCAAGACATCACATTTGACTTTAAGGAACTGGGATTTAAAATGTTCACTAGTTTTTGACATTGGATTGAATGATTAATCAGCAAAACATTGATTTATCGGTATTGGAATTAAAGGGTTGTTTTATTTAAATGTGTCTTTTAGCTTAATGTTGTCTTTTCCTTAGTTCATTTTCCTTAGTGGGATTAAGTTTATATATATATCAAATGTTCCTTTCCACCTTGTGGGACTCCCACAAGCTTTCAGTCCCATCCTCCTTTTACTAATCACTTTGCTCTACGCTTCTCCAGCTCTGTTGTTCTCTTTCTTAAGCGGCAGGTACCCAAAGCGCATCCCGACTCATAGATCTTAATGTCAATTAGGCAGGCATCAGCACACACCCACAGAACACTCACACACATTTGGAAGAAGACGCTCCCCACCATTTCAAGAGGGGCTGAATGAGAGAGGGGAGGGGCCGGTGCTGCAGTGGCAGGCAGTCGGAGGGAAGTGGATGCAGAGTGCAGGGCTGAGCCCAAGCGATGCCGCCCCCCCCCCACAACCTTCCCCGACGTCAAAAGGTCTTTGTACCAGCAGCCATTACTGTAGTGTGTGTGGATCACTAAAGCATTGTCACAGGGACAGAGGGTGACCATTCCAGACACCGGGGCTATTCTGCTCCACAACAATGATGGGAAAATTGCACCCACCAATGCACAGCAGCAGTGTCAAAAGACTTGGATCTTTCTGTTAATCCCCGGTGTCAGAGGTGAAGCCACACACACACGCACATAAAAAAACACCACCTACAATACACTTTATGATTCCAACACTTGACTTCTCCAAGCCGATGGTGTGAACCACAACAAAAAGTCACAATGTCACTAATTCTGAGTCTGGGAATTACATGTACCTATAATAAGCAAATCACAGTAATACACTTCCACTTTTCCATTCCTTAAATTGTTCTTTCCACTCCTTTTAAAACTCATTTTGAATATCTGTTTGTATCTGTTTGTAATGTGTTGTGGAAATGAGACAGTGATCTGTTTTTTGTTATGGGCCACATCCAAGTGTGAGAATGCCCAATTTAAGGGCTTCTGAAAAGAAGAGAAAAACTCAAAGTTGGATTTTAGGCTCAGCTGTTCAGCCGGTAGGTCAGACTCAGACCTGACCTGCAGTGCTCCTTCAGAAGCATGTGCTCGTTTTTACGACTGTCTGTGAAGCAGACGAGACAGAAATGGGGAGCGTCTGGAACATTTCAGGTTGTCCTAAAGAGGTCTGTCAACCCCTTCTGATCACTGTGTTTGAAAATAGAAGCAGGCAGGGAATTAAGATGGAGATCAAACATGATTGGAGTGGAGGTGGATGAGTTACGATGCTCCGGTCGGGTCACTGGTGTGTGGCCTTTGGAAGAAAACACCAGACACTTCTTTTCCATTTGCTTTTCAGAGTGCTCTGAGATTTAGAGGGCCACAATTTAATTTAATTTCAGGTGGCTCTGAAACATTAAATCCCGGTGCTGGTCTCTGCAGCCCCACAGCAGACAGTCCAAGCTCCTCGACAGCTTATCATAAAGAGGGGATTAAGCCTTTTTTCCGAGAATATGAGGATATGTGAGGCAGACACTGGGCACTTAAATGTATTTGCCTGCTAAGTACCCTGATGTGTGTCAACTCTAGCCACCCCCCTGTGTGCACCCAGAGGCACCCCCTTCTTAGCCAGCAATGGGGCATGTTGGGGGGTACTGACTGCAGCCTAATCTGTGGTGTGCAGAAATGTTGAGGAGCTGCAGATTAGCGGGTCTTCCCGATACCTTAATCTGAGTCGTCTCAGTCAAGCTGTCATTCCAGAAATACCCAAAAATGGGGTTGCATCCCATTGGACAAGTGCAGGACCCTTGCATGTGAACTATTGGCATCTTGCTTACAGACACAGATGACCATGTGGTGATAATCCTCTTAAGGCAAGCTCTGTCGCACTGTAAAGAAGATGTAGTAATCTATCCAGTCTGACAGGCTATGCAGATTAATTCCTGATAGCTTTGTCCAGTTCCTTTGTGGCTACTAATTATCACTGTCCACCATTCCTCTGTATTCACAGTGTAAATGATGCACATTTTTCTGCTTTCTACATATTTTCCTGTCTGTTGTCACAACACAAAGTGCTCTTTCTTGAGTGGAAGTCATCAAAGTTGAAGAAAGTGCAACACTTTCAGTTCCGCAGAGGCTATAGGAAATAACAGAAGTGAAGACACTAATCTCTGTGTCAGTTAGAGAGATTTGGGGCTAAAACAAATTCTACTCAAATTCAAGAGTAGAAAATAGTGTTTCTGCATGACAATCCCAAGTGTAGAATATCTCGCTGACAGTTTTTTGAGCTGCTGGTAGAAACATGTCAGTGCAGATCTTCTCAGTAACATGAAGTGTTGCTGCAGAATATGTCAGGATTAGACATACAGAAGTGTCTCCTGACTACCAAACTATGTCAGAGGCTGTGTGGGCAACGCTCAAGTTACTCAAGTCTTCACACTTTTGCCTATTTCACCCTCTCTTGTTTTTGTAGCGTTCACATTAAAGGACTCAAAACAACGGCACAGACATTAAAAAGATGGTAGGCCCTCTAGTAATTTACTTTATAGGGCTGCTGCGTGTTTTTTTACCGTTTGATGTTGAGCTGTTTCGAATTAGACCCTGTACAGTATGAGATGTCTCTTCGAATGACATTACCACTTCAGCACTAATTAAGTACAGAATACCTCAACATCCTTTAAAACTGCTGTTGACAGCAAATTATTGATACTATTCAACAGATGTTAAATAGAGTCATTGCAATTACATGATATCCTACCGAGTGGACTTTTCCAGACTGGTTCCCCACAGAGGTCTCGCTAATCTCTTTATGTCTATATCCTGCCGTGCCATTCCCACTGCTGTGAGAAAACAGTCTGTGTGTTCTTTAGGCTCCGATTTAGCCGACGTCTGTAATAGTAACCAGTGGAATTAGACGAGGTTTCTTCCTCTGCCAGTGTAGGCTCTTTCATGTGGCTACTCCAGATTTTACAATCGAGCAGACACACTTCCCTCGTAGCAGCGTTCACCCCTGTGACCCCCCCGGTATGAGCGCACCGCTTCATGACTCTGCTGATGGTCACTTTGATGCGACTTTTTGACTCTTCCCTTCCGTACAGCTGTTATTTTGGCATTGCCCCAACCTTGCATCCGACATCTCTCTTCACATTTACGAGGCTATTACATGTGTTGCATTCTAAGAGGATATTTATACACGCTGTTGCCAATGCTGTAACACAGAGGTTTAAGTTGAAGGGAGCGACATGAGGTAAGGATACTGCGTGAGAGGAAAGGGACAGGTGCATCCCATTGTACTAAAAACAACGGGAAGCAAGTCATTGTAGTTTGGCCCATTGATTTAGCTTGCTTACCAACATGGTCAGCAGTTCTAGGTCTACAGGATCAGCGACACAGCATCATGCAGGAAGAAAGGCACTCTAAAAACCTTAGTGCTTGATTGCTTCAATTGGCATTCAACAGTCTCCTTCTTTGAGGCCCCATTTACACGGGAAAGCAAACGAAACGCAAACGAACCAAATTTGAAATCAAAAAAGTCTTCCGTTCACACGGATACGGCTCAATAAACGTGTCCCTTCACACGAGACCGTTCGACCCGCTGGAAACGCTGTAGTACATATGCCGGGCCTGTAAGTAGCGCTGTACTTCCGCCACAAAATACACCGAAAGCAGCGAAGAAGACCCCCGAGCATGATTGCCATGGTTGCCTGGTTGCCCTTCTGTTTATTCTCCGCGGTGGATTTAGCAACATGTAGTTCATGTAGTTCTCCATGTCCACTTGTTGCTGATGGTTGTGGTAGAGGAGCTGTAGATGTTGCACTAACATCTGTAGCATGGTCAGTAGCTACTGACAGTAGCTACTGACCATGCTCCAGCAGTGAGCAGCAGAGGTGGGGAGAGGCGGGGCTATGGCTTCATCGTTATCAGGAAAATGATCGTATAGGACGTAGACACAGAGCCGTTTGGCCCCACAGAGCGTTCCGTCCGCAGATCTATCCACCTTGGGACCCATTATCGTTTTAGGGGTCCGTTTCTGCGTTTCCGTTAAGGCCTCGTCTGAACGAACGGGCTATACGAAAGAGAAAAGTAGTGGATACAACCCGTTTTGTTCCCATGTAAACAGCACCTGAGTCATAACAAGCTAGAAAACTGCTCTAGGCCACCGTGTGATTGACAGGTCACTACCACAGAATTGTCTGTTCAGGGTTCAGATTAGTGTTTGGTTGCACTTTATTAACCCTAACCCTAACCATGGTTCCAAAAACCAAGATGGCGACGGCCAAAATTCCAAACTCAAGACTCTAAAATGATAGTCCACTATGGGTAACACATCAATTTAGAACAGAGCCACACATCAAGTTTTTGACAAAATCCATCATCATCAAGAATCTGAGTGGCTCTTTCAACATACAGAGCCTTTTTCTTATCCTTTACCCTCTTATCTGTTTTTTTATCTTTCAACTTCCAGTAGCTTGACGAGTCAACTTGTAAAAGAAGGTCGTGCTTGCTCAAGCTGCCTGTTGATCTTTGACATGTGAAGGTGATAATCACTGATCTCCCCTTTGTCATCATAGGAGCGTGTGGACATAAGGACGGGGCGTTAGTGTGTTCTTTGTGACAACCACCGACAAGTATATATAGGGATAACAGCCCTGAGATAAGAACAGTGTCATCTAACTTCCGTCCAACTTTGAAGACATGTTGAATTGATAGTGACATGAGTCACAAGCAGAAAGAGGGGGATTCTCCCAGTCTCCATTTAGCCATTCCCAAACACATTTGCCCCAATGTTAAAAGGCGCACCTCCCTTCCTGTCTGTTTATCTGAGAGTGTTTATCTGAAGAAAAGGGCTGATATTCCTCTCTCCAGCCAGAAGGCAACATTGCAGGAAGGAAGGAGTAATGATTTGGGATGTGTTAAGCACGTTGCTCATCCCTGTTTATAAATTGCGATTGGAAAAAATGTTGCTTTCCTCACCCCCAACATTCCATCTCTTTTGATAACCTCTAAAAATATTAAGGCCAATACTACAGCCAACATTTTTTTTGAGGTGAAAATATGAATAATTGTGTTCTTCAGTCAAAACATTTATCCCTAATTTTTAGGCAACACTGACTTTTCACTCCTCAGACTACACTGAGTGTTCTACAGCTACCCCAAATATTCCAATGACATTCAAATCCATTTCAACAATCACACACCAAAAGAGAGAAACCAATCTAAAATGTAACTTGGAGATAGGAAGCCTCCTCCAGAGCCAATGCTGCATTCACATGCTCCAGGTGGTTCAATTTCTACAGTTGGGAAGTCATTCTTCCGACTTTTTGTTTCAACAACACGTTGATATCTGATCACATCAATTCCACGATTTAGGAACAATGTTTTTCAGTATAATTCAACACATATTAACACATAAGTGCAGCACAATGTCTCGTTACAGAAAATAAAACTTAATTTGCCTGCAGGCAGAAAGATGACAAACCTAACCCTAACCCAAACTTGGAGACATAATCTCCTAAACATAAAAAAAAGACAAAGCTAACGGTCATATTCAAATGTTCCACTTAGCACTCTAGCTGAGACTGTATAGGGGTGAAGAAATGGAAATACAGTAGAAGACAACGCAATCCATTTCTCAACTTTGCAAAACACGCACACACAGACCCTGAATATTGATCAACAGAACAGCAGCTTGGAATTTGTTACAAGTGATGAAACCGTAATGTCCTGGGATACACTGAAATTGGATTTTTCTCTGACACATTAACAAGTTGTTCCTGCGAGGATTTGGAATCTAATATTGACCTGCAGCCTCAGTCACAGTCGGAGGTTGTGAAAGCAGAGCTGCAGCTAGCAGTGATATTAGCTCTCAGCTCCTGAGGCTCTCACAGCTGCTTGAATAATATTTGGAGTGCTTATTTACAGCAGCCCTATATTTGAGAAACCTTCCCTGCTGAGGATAAATGTAATCTTTCCAATGTGATTGAGTAAATAGTGGAGCCTGGCACTGGGATTATGTAATCTTTAATATCCACTGATGAGGTCCAAGATGAGGTCCTGTGTGCGTTCCCTCACATGTTTCATCAGCTCTTTTTATGATTTCATTTCAGGATATCTTTCATGATGTCAGAGCTAGATGAGATTGCAGCAGGATTTTCATTACTGTGTTTGGTGTATGCGTTACTATGTATGGGAAGAGCTTGGGGTTGAATGAGGGCGGTGAACTCTTTCAAATACCTTAGATCTTTGTGTTAATGCCCTGGGTCAGAGGTGGACACACACACACACGCACACACACGCACAGACCTTAGTGTGTCTTTCTTCTGTAAAAGGTTCACACTTAGGATTGAATTCCTATGAGAATGTGTCATTGGGTATGTGTTTCCAAGACGTCAGTGCTGTCCCAGGGAAAATACATATGTGCACTACACAGGTATTAAAGGTATGTTTTTTAAATGTAAAAACACCTATTATTTCCTCCTACCTAGTAGTAGTGCTATTTATCTGTACTGTAGCTATGTCATGATTTATATCACTCAAAATGAACCACACACCTTGTAGTGAGAAGTTTCATGTGGATACATTTTTGACAGAACTACACCGGCAACGAGTACATTTGTCAGAAAGTAAAATAGATACTGCATAAAACCAAAACCTCATAATTTGATAAACAGCCCTGAAGGTAAAAATGTGAATGTTAATGTTGTGCTGGCAGGAACACATCTTATCCAATCAGTCCAGCTTCTCATTCAATATCTAGCTAATATGGCACTGCACAGCTTGATCATCAGGCAAGCATACTTATGTATGCGTGTTTATTTTCTGCATTCGCTGTAGAAGAATTTGGTTATGACAGACTGCCAGGCTGAGTTTAGGTTGTTTGTTTCTGCATTGCAGTTGTACACCAGAATGTTTGGTTACGCCTCACTGCCCGGGAGGATTATTGCAGCGTTCTTTTGATACTCCTGCACCATAAATGTTTACTGGTCCATGTTTTAATTACATAAATCTGCAGGCAGCCTGTCAACACACCACTTCAAAAGTGTATATTGCATGTATTTATAACACTGGATATATAACATTCTACATTAAGCTAAGCCTGTTTCCAGTTGTGGTGGTGGTTCTGGAATAAAGTGAGACTGATGAACAAGACGTAGATGTTCAGTGATGCTTTAGGAGACCGGACCGCAGCATACTGCAGTAGCACCATTCAGGTTGTTGATGGAAGTATGTGGGCAGCGCACCAGTGTTAAGTGTCTTGTGCATTTTCCTTATTGTGGTATAATGACTGACTGCATAAGGCCCTTGGCTGTGTGCTGTAGGTATGTGTGCCATTCTTTAATGAAACACGCCTGGTATGTGGAAGAAGTCATAGAAGGCGAAAAAGGATACCTAGGTGTTTATTTCCCACGCTGAGTTGAATTCAAAGTCACGCATCACAATTAAAAAGTTCCAGAGTTTACTTTTGGCAATGAGGTTGCACACTTTTTCATCATGCAAAATGAGATCAGAAATCAAATTATGTTTTGTAATTATTCCCGAGGTCATCTTTTATAAGTTTGCGCAAAAATACATATTTGGGTTTCTCAGAGTGTTTGATGAAAAAGCAGAGGAAGTAATGAGATGCATATCTAATTCATGAGACAGTGAAAGATGAACCCCTCAGCCTTAACTAAACTGTCCTCCCTATAAACGAGATGAGATGGAGTTGGGAATTAGTTTTTTCCCATTATATGAAGAGACAGTGTGAGAGTGGCATTGGTTGGATTGCTTTTGAGCATCTATAGAGGTCACCTTGACAGGATGTCTGAATGAAAAATGCTTTTATGTGTCCGATTGTTCTTCCCTTGGGCTGTAGTGTGGATAGAGGACAAAGCCTGGAGATAGAAAACACATGTTTGACATTCAAATAGTTTTACCTTTGAACTCCCGGGAGGCATTGCAGCATTAAAGTAGCTATTGGGTTATTCTGCTGTATTTGAGTGGATAGGAGTTGCAGATATATGACATTACTCATGGTCCAAATGAAGAAGGTGGGGCTGATCTGGAGAATCATGATCGATGTGTGGGAGTAGAGACAAACTCATTCATGACAGATGTTATCACTATGCACACTAAAACTATAAATGGTTTCCTTATGCATAAGTCATACTGCCACATAATCCAGTCAAACAGCCTTGTCACAAAATGGAGGCTAAAATTAAGTCTTTTTTTTTCGTACTACTCTTCATCAAAAATTAAATATATCTCCAAATTCTAACTACATTTTATTCCCTATGTCATATTCAACGAAAAGCTTTTTTTTTTACAATATAATTTTTAATGGTGTGTGACAGGTGTATTTATTATTCATTCTTTTCCAGTTATAAACAATTTGACTAATTTTACCCAATACATTCCTGGATTTTTTTGTTGTCTTGAAGAATGGAAATGAAAATAATATGCTATACACATTAGGACCAGCTGGGCCATTATTGCTACTGAATTCTCAATTTTTTGGAGCCTAGGCACTGTGATTATTCACAGATGATAGCTTCACTGCGGCGGTTTGATGCTAAATTGAGCTGAAAAAATGTTCAGCTCTGTGGGATATACAGTCAGTTTGACAGCCTGTGGACATCTTATCGTTATACTTTATATCTCACACTGCCAGTGAAACAAGGAACATGAACAAGAGGAGTCAGGTGTCGAGCCTAGAGAACAAAAATATATTCTGTTCAAAGTGTATCTGTAAAGTATCAAATAAGTAACTGAATACACGTGCAGCATATTAGAGCATTCTGCTTTATCTTTGAGTAGTACACTTTGTCTAAATGAGCTTCATTAAAGATATAATATAAGAGATCTGGTCATGGCTGTTCGTACAGTTTGTGATGATTATGCAGCAAAATGTTTCAATGTGGATTCCCCCACATTCTCATAAATTATAAAAAGAAAAGAAAGGAAGAGAGGGACATGAAATCTCATTATAAACGCTACATAATGACATTAATCCTCCACACAGTTATGTAAAAATAGCACAGGGATTACCGACAGGATTTTTCAAATTCACATGTACTGACTCAAACACACACACACACACACACACACACACACACACACACACACACACACACACACACACACACACACACACACACACACACACACACACACACACACACACACACACACACACACACACACACACACACACACACACACACACACACACACACACACACACACACACACACACACACACACACACACACAGAGACACAGAGACACACTAATGTAGTGTATGTATTGACCACCATCTTTACATAACCCTACATGTCCAGCTGGTCAGTCTATGAGTGGTGGTTTCGCCACTTATCTTTTGACTGACATATCTCAACAAATATAGGAAACATTTTTTTTTACAAGAGGTATTTTTGGTCTCCGGGGGAAGAATCCTATCATGCTTTGGGTAACCCTGACTTACACATTTTGACTTATTCAATTAATTATCTTACATATATTTGATATATTGTCGCAAATTATGTTTGAGGCATTCATGATCCCAGGGGATGAACAAAATAAAATACAAAAATAACCTTTATGGCCCAGATTATGTCAAAATGTGACTTTATTCAACAATTAAACTAGAAATACCTATAAATGTTTTGTGTTGTTGCTCCACTAAGATGGAGGACATGGTAAACTGCTAAATATTAGCACGTTAGCATTGCCATTTTGAGCATTTTGACTTTGCTCAAAGCCATTGCTCAATGCCATTGTGGGTGGTACTTTTTTTTATGAATTGATTTAAATGGTCCAAATTGAATGGAAACCTTAAAGCATTTTCATTGCTTTGTGAAAGAGTCCATTTCACATCTTCTATCAAACGAAAGTAGACACCATTTGAGCCCTTCTCTGTTTCTTTCTCCGGTTAACGTGGCTCTTTTTCAAAATTCCACATAAATAACACTCCTCCTGGGTTCACATTCAAGGTTGAGTTCAACTGCTGTTCAGTATTCCTGGGAGACGCTGGTGTGAACGAGTGCAGCTCGCGGAGATCCCCTGGCAGTCAGACAGTCTCATCTCATCTCAAATACCTTTGCTTCGCCTCACTGCATCCCTCTCTTATACATCTAATGCATTATCTCATAACGAACATGTGGATGTATTATAGATGAGCTATAGGTTTAGTCTGCTCCCTCGATGCTTCACTATGCATCCTCTCCACAACCATCAAATATTTAGCACGTACTGGCTGGGACTAATGCACCGCGGCCCTTCAGCTGAATTCAAGCTTTTGATTAGTGAAAGAAAACTAGGTTGAAAACAAGCTCTATTAATCAAAGTGGTTAGGCTGGCAATCCTACAGGCCTTTAATTTGATATCGCCCCAGTTTGGCTGTCACACATTTTGAAGATTAGAGTGAAAGCTGTTCCAAATGTTACTGAAATAACAGCATATTCATCCTCACACTCAGGCAGGTGTTCTGATTTCAATTCATTTATCTTGGTGTGTTATAGTGGTATATTGGACTTTTGTGTCTTTTTGATGCACTTGCACTTTCACACCCACACATGGTCAGCAAAATCAAACAAAGAACAGGAGCTGAAACCAGTACTCAAGTTTTCACTTTCTAATTTTGTGTATCAGTGGTTTGTGGGTTTTGCAAACAATTCTTATGTCGACATGATCGGACGGGTTGTTACAGTTGAGAAGATGATCCAGGAAGTACATTCTGACAATCCTGTCACAAATATGTTTCTAATAAAAGCCAGCCTACGTAGGAAGTTGGGATGGTGTTGTTGGTGACGCTGTGTGAAAAAAAACGTAGTGATCACTCAGTTTTCAACGTTTGTAATTCAAATAACATAACTACGACACTTTAGTCAAATAATGGTGTTTTACTTAACCTAACCAATAAATATGATGTTACATTTTTTATTTGTGTGTCTTTTCAGTTTACAACATTAACCAGGTATGTCAAATTGCGATCGTAATCTTAGATAGTACATTTTCCCTTTAAATATGATTAAAAATGCAGTTCAGTCGTAAGGGAATAGGATTTATTTCGGGGTTATTCTACCAAACCAAGTTATAATGTTGAGTACATTTCCTCTCTTTACAGGGAATAGCTCTACTGAACAACTACTGATCAAAGGTAGTCTACATGACTCGACTGAAATTGATCTATAGTGTTTTTCACCGGTTGTACAGTTCAAGTTTTTGTTGGGCGAAGTAGAAAAGCAGCAGCCCTTGAACTCTCTTGCGCGCTCAAACTCTTGCTCATGTTGTTTTCTTGCGTGAGCTCTGAAGTCCCTCCTGTGCAGTTCTTCACAGTTTCCCAGACATTTGCAGTACGTTTCCTTTCTGTGTGGCAGGGAGAGGAAGTGGAATGGAAAAAGCACTCCCCCGCCCACTGCGGCCACATGGCAAGGGAGGAGAGCAGTCGGTCAGGAGCCCGCCGGCCACAGTCGGGCATATTTGTGGTCAACTTTCTCCTCTCTGCAGTCTGCAGCGCGGCCTGCCTCTGCACTCTGTTACTCCCTCCCTGAGCTCTTTCTCACTCTCTCTTGCACGCTCAAATCCCCCAAAAATTGGCCACGAGAACAACCCGAAAAGATGCACTTTCTCCTCACTCATTACCTCTTCTTCCTTTCCCAGACTATTTATAAGGATGGGGTTGACACATGAAAAGGGATCCCCCCTTAGCAGGAATGAAGGGGAAGGATTTAGCCACATCAGCAGAGCGGTTCACCGCTATCCGTCACTCTGGCAAGAATGAATGACTTCCATCTCATTGGCTCATTCTCACTCAAACACACACACAGTCATAACAGGGGAAAGGGGAACACACACACACGTATACTATATAAACAATGGAAACATATTATTTTCAAAACGGATCACGCAAAGACCCGATTGTATCCACCACCCATTTTTTCTCTGCTCCTCATGAGTCCTCTTCCCTACCTCTCTGTGTTTGTGTGTCTCTAACACTCACCGCTGTTAAATTGGACCGCTATTCTCTCCTTCCTCTTAGCCTAGTTTCTTAGAGCAGAAATAGAACCAAGGGGGGGGGCGGAGATCCACAAATCTCGGTTGGGGATTTGATATTAAATCCGTCCTCTTCGTGCCGACGGAAGTTCTGCGTGTGCATATCTGAGTGTGGCCATGTGTGTGTGTTATGGTGTATTTTTGAGCGTACGGTGGTCCCAGAGGAGTAATGCTGGCACTGTGCGTCACTGCACGAAAGCTGGCCTTGCAAAAACAGCATGCTGAATCCTCATTTAATGGATACAGCATCACGCCATCATGTTTTTATGACGTAAGGTAATTTAAGCTCCGAAAGTCTTAAAGATCCACCATACGTCATGTTTTATTTCTGTTTTTGTTTGCAGACATGATAAAAGACATACATATGTTTCTCCGGAGATACATTGATATAAATTGATTCACAAAACGCCTTCGTGAGCCGTCCACTGGTATAGCCTTATTTTGGAAAGGAGTGAAAGAAAAGTACTATTCATATTGAAGAATGATCATTCACCATTCATTGCTCTAAAAGCAGCGTTTGTGGCATGTAAACCAATTTGAGTGCTCTTCTTAAAAGCTACTCTGAAAAAAGTGGTCATAAAGGCGGACTTTATGAGAGGGTGGAATAAGTGTCAGCTACATGCTGAACCCCGACTCTGTGTCAACTCTCTGTGTTGAGTTTCACGAAGCAACTGTCTGCAGCCATATAGCGTGTACAGTTCAGCATCACATTCAATTCTGGAAAGGTCAAAGAATAAAACAACTTGAGTGATTCTGTAAGCCAATAGTCTTACAGGAAAGCTGTATAATCATAGTCAGAATTTTAAAGAAATGCCTTTCCGTCAGTGTTCATTATGTTTTCTTTAAGGTACACTGAGGGAGTGACCGTGTGTCAGAGGGAGTTGCCCGCTGTGACTATGCTCTGTGTCTGAGTGCTGTTACCATAAATGAAGATGGAAGTGGCTGTTGTTATTGTTGTGTGCTGTCAGGTAGATCCACATTCCTGGCGTGTTTCTTCATTCTGCGTCACGCTCAGGTGCACGCAGCCCCCACCGAGGCTCGAGACTTGAGAAACCCATTAACTTTGTTCAATTAACTCGTGTGCATCACTTTAGAACAGCCGTCTGGTAGGAGACCGTGATCAAAAACTGCCATGACAGAAAAAGGTTGATAGAGTTGGTTAAGGAACATGAGTCCTACATTTCATATAACGACAAAAATACATTCATTTTTAGAATTTCAACACTTTAAAACAATGCCTCTTTATGAAAACCTATATATTCATGTGTAAATAAAATTATAGCAGGATGTTTTTCAGAGTTAAAGATTCATTTGATGCCTTTACATTTTGGTACATTAAACCTTGAAAATAGCAGGGATTTGTCCGCATTGGACAAACATGTAGAAATTGCTCAATCTGGTAGAAAAAAAAGCACTTTAATTGAAAGCCTGGTAAAATATAAGGTGTTATTTTATGCCGTGATGACTGTAAGAAATAAATAGTGAGTCACAATTGTTAAATGGATCTGTCACGTTATATTTGCAATGTCATGTCAACCACAGTCATGTCACTTTAATTTGTTCTAGAGTCTTGCTATGGTGCTATTTTTTATATGTCTAGGGCAGTAACCTGTGTAATTCAGGAACATGTGAGCAGATGCTGCATTGTGGGCTGCAACTGCAATGAGGATGTCAAAGCAAAAAAAAGGCAGTTTGGAGATTTGGAACGCTGAGCTTCTTTGTGGTCTCTTGACCTTTATCTTGCACAGCATTGCCATGGCAACTAAACAGGGCGCTGCCATTCTAGGCCAGAGGTTGTGGTCCCTCATCGTCCGATACATCACTGAATCTCTGTCTCTTAATAAGTCACTATACAGTTACTGGCTGACTAAAAAGAAGAAAACAAAAGAAGAGACACCTTTGATTGCCAAGCATTAAAAGGCCTCATTGAGAGCAGAGATGATAGTTGGGATAGGCTGCTACACAAACACAGAGCTGCTGGCTCTCTGTAATCCCTTACAGATTAGCGCACTTCATTACACAGCTCATTGCACTTGAATCGAGTACAATAACACTGTTGCTACGATCTGATATCCAACACTTATTTCAAAGGGTACACACATTTGGTTGCTTGAATAGATCATGTATATCATAATAACCTCTAATATGGACTTATCATTTGTTTACTTTTGAATAAATCCTATCTTGTCAGAGTCATGCGTCAAACAGTGGCTTAAGTTTATCTACTCAGTTCCTACATAAGAAAATACAAAATGTTGCCAACTCTACCTTAATTAATTGTCTGGAGATTGTGTTAAGTGTAGACGGGTGTGGCTCAGACAAATGCCCACTCTGTCCAGGAGGGACGCTCCACCATCTGGTGCTGGAATCCCCCTCCCAGCAGGCTCTCTGTGTGTGTGTGTGTGTGTGTGTGTGTGTGTGTGTGTGTGTGTGTGTGTGTGTGTGTGTGTGTGTGTGTGTGTGTGTGTGTGTGTGTGTGTGTGTGTGTGTGTGTGTGTGTGTGTTTGTGTGTGTGTGTGTGTGTGTGTGTGTGTGTGTGTGTGTGAACTTCTTCTTGGCTAATTAGTAGTACAGCTGCAGTCGTACAGTACACTTTTAAACACTGTTGTCGCTGTTTGACAGGCTTCACAGGGGAGGGGGCAGAGTTGCCTTTTAAAGATGGCAGCCTGATATTTATTATTTAATATTTTACCATATGTTTTTCCTACTTAAAGTTGGTTAGATTCCTCCAATCTGTGTTTGTACACTGTGGTATTGCTACTTTAACTAGAGTGAATAATTGGAGTACTTCTTCCCACACTCCTATATTCTTACTTCAAATCACTTTGGAGTCCTAAAACTAAATCCCTGAGATGCATGTGAAATAGGATCTGTATCAGTCATGGTAACTTTGACTTGATATGAACTGAGATTTATCTTCCTGTAAACTGTATATTGAGGTGCCTGGCTTGAGGCTGTTGCTGCATAATTGTCACACTGTATGCTCTGAGTGCTGCTGTGAGAGCTGCTAACAAGAACCACAGTCCCCACATAGACGCCGAGATGGTAGAGCAAACTGAACTATGTGATTCCGAGGAATTCTAATTCAATTTTGATTTTCCTCATTTTTTACATTGTACTGTCGGTTTCACTGAAACTGTCTTCATGGGAGCACCTAAATAAAAGAGTAACAAGCCAAAGAGTGTGAGTGTTAGCTCTTTAACAGGAATGCTTCCTGCTGTGTGAGAATGTGGGCAGGTGGTTTGACTCAGATGACAGGAATCTGACGCATGTATCTGCTGCAGTCACAGTCCAACCTGCACCTGCCTCTGCATCGCACTGACACATTCTGTCTCACCATTGACAATAAGACAAGCAATTCCAATGTTGAGGATGGCAGAATCACAAATATTATGTTGAGTACATCATTAACCTGCTTTCCTCTTTCTCATCATCCTCCATGATGCATGAGGTATTTCTAAAAGTTACATCACTCAGGTGCCCCAGTGTGGAGGTCAGGTTATGCTAGGTCACACTGCTCTGCTGGGCTCAGATTAATGGCCGCCAGCTTTTTAAAATGTCAGTCATGCTACTGTTCCATTTTCATGAGCGCCGGTGCAATCCCCAGGAGCAGAAACAGCCAGCTCTACCATGCACAGCACGTTGCATTTGGACTTTTTTATTTCCCTTTCAGTGCTAAAATAAGACTTTGAACCTTTTCAAAGTTGGTGGTCTCAAGAGGAGCAGAATTCATTACACGGGTTATGTTGCTCCTTGTTTACTGGGGTTTAAAATGTTATGACATTTCTTTAAATCTAATGAATCACCCTCTGATCTTCTTCTTCATCTCCATTCTTCTGATGTTTATGAGATGTTAAAGCTATTTTATTACTTTACATGCTACTGACATTAAACGCACACAAGTCGCGATGTTATGATGAGCAGATGTGCACATGCTGTCCTGCCTTACATTTATTCATTAAGGCATTAGAGACATGCACATTGAGTGGATTCCCTCCTTTCCAGCTCTTGGGTTACAGTAACAGGATTAACAGGACTTCAAAGACTTTCCAGTTTCTCACAGTGGAGCAATTTTGAGGTGCTGCTCTGTGTCTGTTTGACTTATGAGAGCCGCAAGGAAAAATGACCTCAAACAGTTGGTCGCAGTGTCATCGCGTGAAGACAAACCCAACTCCAGTCACTGTGCTTGCAAGTGCTACTCCCCTGAACTTTGCACATGACACATGGTCTGCGAGAACATGTGTGTTCATTTTCTTTACTGACATTTTTCCCACTTCCCACGTGTGACAGCTTTTGATACTCTTCAGATTAGTTCATTTATAGTAAAAGCCATGTATCTCCAAATGTAGTAAGGTGATTGTGTGTGAAGCAGTGTCTCTTTATGGGAGAAACATGATCAACTTGATGACTATGATGCATTGCTGTTGATTAAAGCAGCTAATAGTATATAAAGGTATTAACAAATCATGTACAGCAGTAAAATGCAGAATAAATATTCATGCAGCAGTAATATGTGCAAGGGCTAGTGGGGCAGGGTGGACCCAAATACATATTGCTGATAGTCCTTACCCCCTTTTACCGAAGTAAGCATCTGAATGCATGATTTCTACTTGTAGTGGAGTATTGTTACAGTGTTCTTACAATTACTTAAGTAAAAGGTCTGAATATTTCTTCCACTGGTTTAATTGTAGGTGTGTTGTTAGTATATAACACACAGCGGTGAAATCTTTACAACAATTTACTTAAACTTTACCTCTGTATGGCAGCCAAGAGAGCACTTATCAGAAACACTATATTGCTCTTCAGGGATGTTTAGTGAATGATATCCTTTGAGTGCTGTCTATATCCATCATGTCCAATGGATCACAAACCACAAAAGACTTAATTATGCCAGAATCAATGTAGGTGAAATTGGTGGTTATAATGATTATTATTATGTCTTGAAACCACATTTATGTTTGGCCTCTCCTCCTGTTAACAGGTGTTCTGCAAGACATCCAGCGGCATTACGGAGTATCAGACAGTGGAATCGGCTTGTTGCAAACAGGTAAATCTCCTTTAATCCCATAATTGCCAGTGTGAACAATCCAGCTCAACACATTCTCAGTGTGATGGGTGTAATTATTGTGTAACTCTTGTATTTTGGTGTTTGCTAAATTGGTTGGAGCTACGAGGCTTTGATGATAGTTGCCAATCAACAGAAAAATGCTGTTTGCACACACAAAAAGAAAAAGCTTTTACTTTGGAAGAGATATTGACAACATAATTCAAAGTGGAAATGCTAAACACTATATTTTAACACATCTAATACCTCATATTGTTCTCCTTTATATACATTACGAAAGTGGCGAACCGTGTCTATCACAACTGGACCTTCTGTAGAGACACACACACCCTCCGCTGCGGATTGGTTGCTTTTTTTTTTTAACACAAAACCACTGAAATGCGTAGTGCATGGACCGAGAAGGACAAACAAATCAACGTAACACTGTAATATTACAGATCAAGAACACAGATACCATTCTCATTTATTCATTTTACATACATTTTATTTATACAATTAAATTGATTTTTTTGTTTGTTTTATCTTAGTGTTCCAGGGTATTCTCTGAATACCTTGAAGGCCCTGACAGTTCACCACTGCATTACGATAATATACATAGAAAGACCTGGCCAAGAATAGCAGCAACATAGAATTTCAACAATAAACATACATTCTGAGAGTTTGTGTAACATTAAAGAAGATTAGATAAAACAAAAAACACAGCCAGGGCAAGGCCTAAGATCAGTTGATACATTTTTCCATGGAGTACATGCAGAAAACTTCCCAATAATGTAAGGGAAAAAGAAAAGGCAAAAGTTCAATAGACTTAAATAGAAGCCAATTGAAGTTATTTTCAGAAAATACTGATGAGAATTGGCTTAAAACTGTTTATTTAATCATCTACAAGAATAAAAAAAAGGAGGAATTACGATCGATTGACTGATTTGGATTTTAGGATTTTAAAAAAAACATATCTATATTTCGCAATCATTACAAATGTCAAGATAAAAAGACAATGTTATCCAAACGCTCTCTTTCATTGTGTGTGTGTAACTACATGATTCCATCGGAGCACTATCTAAAAGTCACACCACCAGCAATATTGAGGTATTTATTAAGGGAGGGCATTTCCACAGAGCAGCAGCAGCAGCAGCAGGTCAGAGGAAGGAAAACACCATCAGTAGCCAGGCATGCTTTTTCTCCTGAGGGCCTGCATGCATGTACCAGGAGCGTCTGAGGACTCAGGGTAGGGTTTCCTGTTCTATTCAACACACCCCCATAAATTCACCTTTTAGGTAGATACCTTGCAGAACCCCCTCTTTGGGGGACAGGACCCAGTCTCATTCGAACACCAACAAACCTGCACACAAAGTGCCATTGAGGCCAAGCATGCAGGTTGGAGCTTGAGGGGGGAGAGAATACAGCCCAGTGTTTTCCTCCTTCTCTTGATGTTCTCAGACTAACTTTAGGTGAGCTGAATGGAGCGGTGAGGACAGAAATATCCAGCAGCGAAAAAGAAACCAGTGTTCTGTTGGCTTTATGGTGAATAAGCCATTTCATCAACGCCAAAACTCATTTCTGCCCAGTTTCCCCGTGGCATACATAATATATATTTCCTTTTCAGAATCTCTTTTTCCTTTACATCTCCTTTTTATGTGTTTGCGAAATGTGTTATTGCAGTAGGGTTAAATTGTTAGTATGGTGTTTCAAAGCAACTTTTTCAGATGATGCCTGCACAGAATGCTAAAGGCCCTTGTGTAGAATCAAATACGTCTGATTTGTTTATTTTCATAAGCAGGGAAAACACATATACATGCACTGGAAGATTTGTTTTTGAAAAAAAGAAAAGGAAACAGTGAAGGGTGTTTGACTCTTAATTGTGTTTGCATTGGCTCTTTAATTTGAGTTACCACACTGGCACACACACACACACACACACACACACACACACACACACACACACACACACACACACACACACACACACACACACACACACACACACACACACACACACACACACACACACACACACACACACACACACACACACACACACACACACACACACACAGTAAGTCAGTAGAGGGGCATGTGCAGCTGATTTGCCCTCTGCACCGTCTGCATTTACACCGAAAAACAACAGTGCTGCTGTGTGTTTGGTTTCCCTGGCCTTTCCCGGCCTGTCATGGTTCAGCCTCCGCTTGGCCCCTGATCCCCGGGCGACCTTTTTTCTCACACTGGCCTGAGGAATGCTGGGTGTCCGGGCGTTGGGATGTGAGATTGGGTCGGCCCAGACAGAGAGCCTAGGTGTGAAGAAGAGGCTAGGAGGATGACGTAATCTCGGACTCTCAGTTTGTGCGTGTATATGTTTACAGTATGCATGCATACGTCTCTTCCGGTTTCCCCCACCCCCTTCTTCCGCCCCAGAGGGAACAATCCCTGCCTGTGTGAGCACCTGCAGGCCTGGCCGGTTCTGCCTTCTGTCCTTCCTCGCTCCCTCCGTCCTGGCAGCTTACGTCCACCTGGGAAAGTAAACTGCCAACGTAGGTGTTTTACAGCCGGTGGGTGTTTCTCTGTGTGTCTGCTGCCAAGTCACCCTCACACTTTTTAAAAAGCACTCACCACACACTGCAGGATCCAAACACAAGTCTGAGTCAGAATCACTTTATGAACTCTGCTCGTGTTTCAGCTTGAGGAAAGGATAGTTTTGACCCTTTTCTTTGGCTCTTGATCAGAACTACTGAAATGAGAAATGTCCCATATCTAGAAGGTACTGACAAGTTGTTTGCTTTTAGAAATACTGTCCTGCAGCACCAGGCTTCTTAGGCCTGCTGCAGTGTTTGCACTCTGTATATTTATGACTCATAAGATATACATTTCTTGGAACAAGTACAAAGTCAGTCAGTGGCATCTCTATCACGAGGGACTTATTTTAGATTAAATCATATTTATAGATATGGATAAGCTGATAGAAATTAGAATAGTCTTTGAGTATAAGACCTCATTGTCAAACATTTCAACTGTAGCAAGTATTGGAATGGGGTCGAGGAGGCCTCCCAGCGTTTCCACCTGAGATGACAGCTGACGGTTGGAGAGAGTAGAACCGATTTAAAGTTTGACAGCAGTAAGGTGATTGGCCTTTAAAGATCGTGGGAAATTGTAGTTGGTCAACTCAAAAAGTACACGTCTATAATCAGCTTATAGAGGCAGCTAGAGGAGATCCCGAGTCAGAAAATGTACATGAACGCCCCTCAAGATGACAATTAGGTAACTAGGAATGTGATATCTCAACGCTCTGAACTATAAAATACATCTTCTTTGTAGCATCCATGTTGTTTCCATACAAGTCAAAATAATAACTTACAAACTCTGAAATGGAGGAGCAAGTGAATGCACCAATGTCCTTGGGCGAATCTTTCCGAGAGTAGTTCTAGTTTTAGTAGCATTTGTTATAATCCGGTAAATAAATGTTTCCTCTCCCTAGCTTGGTTTAAGTTATTGGAACTAATTTAATCAAAAGAAAAAGTAGAACCATTCCTCCACCATTGGCAGGAAAATACAAAAAACAAGTCCTGATGAATGCTTTTTGCGGTACAGTGGGTGTAAACTGGTGTTTAAAGGCTAAAGAACAACACATGGAAAATACCCTGTGGTGAGCTCGGCCTCCACAGCACCCACCAGTTATCTGTTATTTTGCAACGGACTCTTCCTAAAGCGGCTTACACAACACATATTGACACGAGGAATGTGCTCATTGTGCATAAGGTGTGCATGTGTGTCATTATTTCCCGAGGAGGTGAGGTCTCAGCTCTCCGAGTGAGAGGATAAGGTGTTCGGAGCTGTCACTCAGGTTAGGGGTAAAGGCAGTTTAAGCTGTTTGAGCGCGTCCATCAGTATGGGGAGAGGGTCTCACCTGGAGCTCAGCAGACCTGTCAGAGCACCGGGACAGCCTGAGCCCAGCACCCCCTCCGGAGATGACAGGTCTTCCTGCTAATGGCCTTCCTGCTAATGGCCTTCAGGCAGCGGCTAAGTGAGTGACGCTCACACGCAGCTGTGAACTGGTCCAGTCCCCAGGGTACGGAGGGCAGCAAAGGTTAATGGAGGAGAAGAAGAGGAGAGGGGGTTCACCTGGTTAGTGTTACCTTTGGTTTAGTTTTGAATACTTTTGTTAACAAGACGGAAGAATCTGAGAGAAGGCTTTCTCCTCCTGTTATTCAAGTGCTTTGAGGCAAATCAGAAAAAAAAGTTCATAATGGGTTGAATTATTCCTTACAATGGCGGAGTAATTATCCGTCACTCGTTCAGCATGGCAGCAGTTATTGGGGTCAGTCGGGCTGGATGTACAGTGGGGCGGTGGCTTAATAAGGAGCCGGCGCTCAAAACAGCTCGCAGACTGTCTGTGCCCTGTTCTGTGTGTAGCTGCCCACCTTGTCTGAAACATGATACAGGCACACACGCACGCACACACACACACACACACACACACACACACACACACACACACACACACACACACACACACACACACACACACACACACACACACACACACACACACACACACACACACACACACACACACACACACACACACACACACACACACACACACACACACACACACACACACACACACACACACACACACACACACACACACACACACACACAAACACACACCAACTGACATTGCCCCAGTCTTAACATGGTGTCAGTCTGCCATTCAACCAGTATGTGAGCAGAATGGAATGAGGCCACAGGTGCTGTGTAAGTCTTTAGGCTAGAGCTCCGCTAACACACCAGACTTACATAAGAACCTCCAAGAATTAACCCATAACGTCAGGACTTTAGTAGAAGACAGCATTTGTGTCTTTGTAGGCTGTTAGGATCTTGGTATATACCAGGTCAAAGGCCTGGTCAGTTGTATGCCTGATAACTCACATTGGTTTACGTTAAGCGTAAAAGAGACAAAGCTGCTATGCAATTTTTAAAGTAAATGGCACTCCAATAATAGTTTTATATTTAGGGTTTCTGTGAATCATTTAACAACTACATAGCCTCACCCTGCCTGAAAACAATGAAGGTTCCTCTACTTGTAAGAATCTATTTGTCTTTGTGAACAAAAATGCCCATTGGCTGTGCAATACTCATGTCTTCTAATGTTAGTAAAAACACTGCTGATGATTTTGCCATCTTATTGGAAGCATTGTTGTCATTGACAAAATGAAGTTCAACAAGTTATAGAGATCATGTCCATATATCTTACAAAAGGAAGATAATTACTTTGACAAGCCTCGCCAGTTGTTGGTAGGAAAGTAGGTTTATGGTCAGTGTCAATCAAAAATGTTCTACAGTTGGATGGAAGCCTCTCTGATTCCCTTTTACACTGTGGGAAGTTGTGCTTAATCAGCTGTTTTCGGGTGATCACAGCTGCTCTTATTTTGTCTCTTGCCCTCGTGGTATCCCTTGGTACCTCCCCTCTCACTCTCTCCTCTCCCTCCCTCTCTATCAGCGGTTTGGCAGCTGTTGTTGCCTCGTTGTCACTCCCACTGGCACCTTATAAGAGTTAGAGATGAAGGGGAGATGGAGGGAGAAGAAAGGGCCACCTGTGCCTTCCTCTCTCTAGTCATGCATGGCAGGGAGCTTTAATTTTCTCCACTATTGATTCCCAAAGCCAAATAATTGCATTGCGATGGTGTTCAGCAGCCCCTCTCCTGCTGGGACGAGAATAGAAACGATGACCTGATGTTGCTTCGACATCGCGCCGCGAATGTGTGCGTCTCCATCTTGGGCTGTTTTTATAGGCCATGTCTCGGAGGAAGGCAGCTGTGGGGCGATGATTGGCACCCTGCTCCCTGTCTCCTTCCCCCTCAATTCCTGTCAACGACAGAGTGACTGCAATCCAATCAGGATTTTAAGGCCAGTTTAACAAGCAGGCTGTTAACCCCTCTTCATGTAAACATCCTATCAGATCTCTAATCCCCTTTTATTTTTAAATACAGCAGGAACAGTATGAACAGTGGGAAGGTGGGGTCGTTGTGGTTTGAAAATAGGCTTGTTATTTCATCTTGTTTTTTAGTCGATATGGGAGTGATAGAGCATTTGTGGCGAAAAGGTTTTGTGCAATATTTTCTCCTGCTTCTTAGAAAAAGAGGCTGCAAACAGATAAATGCCTGACACCACGGGAGGCTACTCTCCTCGATCTGGCATCAACAGATCAATTAGAAACACACACACACATACACACCCCTCCTAGTAACACATGTGCACAATTTATACACACCCTAGCAAGTCAAGGTCAAAAATAAGGCTGCTAGTCGCTCATTTGCTCTGTTTTCATTCGTCGTTAAGAGTGTATGTGTAAGTAATGTGCCTGTATGTGTGTGACAGCACTAGTGTTCATATCCCATTAGTTCCAATAACAAGTTAAGCATACAGGAACACAAACGGGGTTCTCTGTCATTTCAGCCGGAGCTTGTCATTAAGCTGGTTGCTCCTGTAGTTACTGCAGGCAAGAAAAACTCCTCACCCCCGCACTCAATTGCTCTGCTGGATCTCAGCTCGGTGGCATGTCACCAGCCACAAGAAATATCCCTGGGAAAATATAACTATATGTTTTTATTAATGTTGCAGCTTGGATTGCAGTCTGGAACTCAAACTGGCTGCACCTCTCACTACTGTTTTCCTGTGCAAAGTATGCACCTTTCTTTATTTTTAACACATGTTTGCCGGTATTGAGCTGAGATGATGCACTGTTGCCATCCAGGCCTGGTATTTGTAGCGGCGTGTAATTCTCCCCAGCTGCAGCTCTCACACTGAGCAGGTAGAGGGAAAGCTCTGCTGTAGTTATCAGCTCTCAGAGTAGATTTAATAATAGAAAAAGGGATTTAAGTTGGCATTAGATAGCGCTTGACGGCAGCGTCTGCGGGAATTAGCTGCTGAGTTTGACAGAAACTGGCGAGAGAGTGCTGCACGGGTATTTCCCAGGCTGCATGTGGTATTTATCAAACGGCATTGGTAATCCTACACCAGTGGAGTCAGAACGGAGAGAATTAGCGGTGATCAAAAATCTGAGGAATGCAGAAATGTACGAGGCGCCACATGAAGGGGAACCCAGCAGGAAGAGATGTGATGTCTTAGAATGTCTGAGCTAAGACGTTGGCTCTGGTATCCAACTCAAACCAAAGTTATGTGTCACACCCTCCACAGGCAGTCCCATTAATCATTAGGGGAAAAGAGAACAAAGCTGCCACTCCCACCTGAACTGCACACCTGATTAACACAACACACTGTTGCCAAACTGCACCAATCACCATTGATAAAAACAAATATATACCACTCTGAATATCCTTATTCCGCTCTCTGTATCTCTTCATTTGCTGACTATATTAATCAGTGGCAACATCATGGTAATATCTTATCCCAACCTTTGTAGTGGAGAGTATTTATTTCTGCCACTCTTGTTCCATCTGAAGCTCATATTGAGAAGACAGGAAGAGGACTAAATGACTACGCTCCATTTGGATACACAGCAGCCTTTTTATGAGACCCTGAAATCCAGTAAACAGCATCAGATTTAGTGCTATGTGTAATAGAATACACAGAGACGGTGCAAACCTCCAGGCTGCGTTCAGTTAAACAAACAAATGCTGTCCAAAGCAGTAAACTCGCCATGCCATTCCAACCTCTGTAATACTATATATATATATATTGCACATTTGCATAGTGATAAGTTGTCAAATGTAATACCAAGCTGAACATGTGTAATGTGAAATAGAATAATCAATAATAGAAAGAGAGCTGCTATCTAAAAAAAAAAAAGTATAAATTGCACTACAATAATAGTTTTATATTTAAAATATATTTATTAAACTGGTACAAACCCTTTCTGAAAACAATGAGGATTCCTCTACCTATAGCAGTAAACTCGCCATGCCATTCCAACCTCTGTAATACTATATATATATATATTGCACATTTGCATAGTGATAAGTTGTCAAATGTAATACCAAGCTGAACATGTGTAATGTGAAATAGAATAATCAATAATAGAAAGAGAGCTGCTATCTAAAAAAAAAAAGTATAAATTGCACTACAATAATAGTTTTATATTTAAAATATATTTATTAAACTGGTACAAACCCTTTCTGAAAACAATGAGGATTCCTCTACCTATACGTTCACAAGTGGAAAACTTCAGGTACTTTTTCATGTGTACGGAAATGGACTGAAGATAAGATAGAGACCATGTTAAATCAGGACAACTGCAGGCTCTAATTCCACAAATGCCATAAAGTGTCTCGTTATGAATGAGAATGCTTTCACTATTAAAGGTAACCACTGAAGAAGCTCCATCAGAATCTTGCTTTACCGCAGATTCAGTAGGCGGTGTTGTCAAAGATGTGTCGGCCAGCAGCTCATGCCAAACAAAAGTAGTGACATGTTGGATACCGTGGAAAGATTTATTCATTTGCTGTCTTTGATCAGTTGTCTTTAACGGCATCCATGCATCTCTGCTATCTGATGCAGAGTGGAATATTATGCAATATGGTATAATGTTTCTTTACTGAGGGGGGGTACATGTGGTTGAAGTGCCGGACATTCTGTGTGAAGTGACCCTGACAGACGTGTGAAGATTTGGTTACCTGTTGTGTTTCCACAACATTGCAAGGCCTTCTACCCTACATTTGAACTGGCACCCTTAAGGGTATTGACAAGTGTAGTTCTCACATTATATCTGAATGACAAATGTACTGTATCACAGAGTGTTGATTCTCTGCCCAAACCGATTGGGGCCGTCCCAAAATATACCCTTCGGCTTGAATCAGGTCCAGTTAACTCTCAGGTTTTATTTTTGTATAAGATGATGTAACACATGTCTTCTACTGCACTGAATAAACTTTAGTTGATTCAAGCTTCTTAATTAACTTAATTGAGGAACTTTTTAAGCTGTGGAATTGGTGCACAAGCGAGCATTCACACATATTTTTATTATATATAGCCTATATATATTTTTTAATAAAAACTTGTATCTGAATTTCAGATTTGTAATCGCGCTTGGTCCCAAATTGGGATTCAGACCTGGGTCTGGCTTGGACAATAACTATGCAGGTTTGCAGAGTTGGGTGATTATTATTTGTTGTATCGTATGCTCTTCTATATATTGGTTTCAGAAGCAGCAAAAATCTAACAAGCATTTGGACTGAATATCTACCCAACAGTGTGTTGTATTCATTGCAAGTTTTGAGCTTAGTTCTTCTTGGATTTAGCCTATGCAAAGCAAGGACAGAGTTACAAAAATGTTTTCACTGACTAACAAACAATACTTAGTCACAGTATCGCCTCGGCAAGCACATAACCTTGTAATGACGAAAAAAGCAGAGGCAACAAAGACACTGGAGATGGAAGTTGTATTTATGGAAGCGGTGTGTTTGCGATGTGCTGAACGCTGACACCTATAGACACACACCTCGTCCAAAGTGACACATACGGTGCTGTAAATGGCACCCAATGACAACGCCTGCTACAACACAGGCATGTCCAGACCTGCAGATAGGATGTGGTTCTCCCGTTCCTCTAATTCTGTCTTTGGCAGCTGAAGGACATTCAAATTCCTTGAAATGCAGTCCCTCTGTTGCACTGTCGATCCTGACTGTCAGGTTTGACAGCTGCGAGGATGACAGCGCCTTCAGCTATGGTGGGAAAAACCCAATTTACAAAACCAATACATTTGAAAGAGGACCGGAAGCAGCAGGTTTCAGACATGCCGAATTAATGAGATCTGACTTTAAGGGGGTAGAGAGTATAATAATGATCTCATTCACTAGGATACATTATTGGTTTGCATACTTATGGATAGCAAATATTGTTGCAATCTTCCTCTTTTCAACTTCCGTTCATTTCCATCAAACCAAAAAAATGGGTTCCTGAAATTCTGCTACTGCAGTGAGAGTCTGTACCACTTTATTTCTATTTTTAAAAAGTATTTAATGGACTTGAATCTGTGACAAATAATATTTACTTTGAAAGTCTCAGAGGTAGGAGCTTAAGGGGAGCGGCAGGACACTTTGTGTGTACATCGTGAGAGGATTAAGCCACCTTTCAGTACTTTCATTTCCACTCTTTCCAACAGAATCACTGTCAGTTCCTTCCAGAGAAATTGAATTATTCCATATTCTAGTGTCTCAATGGCTTTTTGTGAGAATATAAAATAAAAAAGGATCAAATGGTGTGCAGAGCGTTCGGTATCCCACGGCCGGATGCGGGGCCTCACAGGTGCTCTGTTCAGTGGAAACTGGTGTTTCATAGGGAAATGTATCCCGAAAGGCTCAGTGAATATCAATCACACACACACACCCGCACACACACACGCACACTCACACAACATACATGTATCTGCATTTCCTCCCGATGCTCCATTGAGAGTGGCATTGAACATTGAATCATAGGGGTGAGTCATCCCAGGTGGTATTGTTCTGACCAATCAAAGAGGTGTGTGTGTGTGTGTGTGTGTGTGTGTGTGTGTGTGTGTGTGTGTGTGTGTGTGTGTGTGTGTGTGTGTGTGTGTGTGTGTGTGTGTGTGTGTGTGTGTGTGTTAAGCTTACAAAATGAAAATTTGAGTTCCATTTTAGAAGGGTGTCATGATATAGTGATATTTTAGAAATATTTTAACGTTCGGCAATTGATATTTTTTTCCATTTTATAAAGTCGTGGTTACTCTCTGTATTCGAGGGAAAGAGACAAAAAGCACAATAAACAAAGGGAAATATGAATTTCAAAAATGATATTATAACTTTCTGTAGGTATCACGATAATATTGTTTTTGTCAAATACTTATTTAACTGTAAAATATCCTGTAAAAAGAATATGACAAAAAAAAATACATATTAGATTAACTTTTATAGTACGGTGCTTCAAGTCACCATTCAATGTCATAGGTCGAAATGTTAAAAGGGTTCCTAAGGTTCTATTGATGATAAAAGATCATACATTATGATGGGGATGGTAATAAAGGATGATAAATGATTAAGCCAGGACTCACAGACATTGATCATACTATTTATAGGTGTTTATCCTCATCAAAAAGAGGTCACCTGTGGATATATGCAGCATGATTCACCTGCGTATAACATCACAGTAATGTGACAGGAACACATGTTATTGTGTGCTTTTAGTCTTCTCACATAGCTATTGTCCTCTCATGGAATGTGGTAAGACTAAGGTAATTGATGCAATTTGCTCTTTGTGGGACTGTGAGAAATATGCACAGCATCTTTTTGGAATTTGAAGAATATCTGAACTGGTTTGGCACTCCTAGCTAAAGCATTAAAGACCGGAATCGAGATTTATTGTGGGAAATTGTAATGTTTATCATCAGACTGCTTTTTTAAATTCTGTCAGAAGTTCACAGAGAATTCGAGAGACTTTCAATGTTTTCTTTTACCTCTGGCTACAAAGAGAATAAAATAGTTCAGAAGCAATAATGATCATTTATCTTCTCTGTGAAGGCTTTAAAAAAATACAAATGTGCTTCTACCAGATTGACCTCAAATTCTGGTTCTCTGCAGTCAGATGAGGCAACAATAAAATGACCTTAATTATTCAAACAACTCAGTAATTTCACCGGGAATCGTCTCTGTATTCACCGCAACGCTTTGTGTGACATTGCACCGAGTATACACTATAATTAAGTCATAATTTCATTGCCATTAATTAACCGCACAACTTGTTTGCTTAACTCTTGTCACTGGTGAGGAATTTATAATTGCTCGAGGCCTATGAGGAGGTAATTATCAGATAAACAATGGTTTTCAAAAGGAAGGAATCTGTGTTTGTTTAGGTAATAGCCGGAATATGTTGTATAAGCCTTATGACAAAGGCGAGATGTCAGGCAGAGCTGAAACTCAGAGCTGAAACTCAGAGCTGAAACTCAGGGCTGGTTCAAGTTGTTTTCCAGTCTGCTGTTGACTCACTTGTAGAAGTCACTAATGGCTATCATAATTACACACCACATTTCAAACTATACTTATGAGAGTCAAAGGTCTTTCAATAATAATGACGTTTTTTTATTTTTTTATTTGTGACAGCGAAAAATCCCATTATCAGTTCATGTATTTATTTATCCAACAATATTATTTAGTGTTAATAGTTTCATTTAAATAATTTAACATTATGTATTCATACTACAGATAGAGACAAAAGCATATTGTAATAATTTGCATATAGAAATGAATGACAATATTACAATTATGACGTTCAAACAAACATCCACTTTACACACATTCTAATAATAGTAATATATTAAATACATTTAAAAACTTTTTTCTTTTTTTTTAAATGTAATAAATATTTAAGTATTCAACACGTATTATCAGTACATTTCAACAAGTCCTCCAACTCATACGACCAAATAGGTCGATTGTTCAAGTGCTTATTATGACCGTTAAATGCAAACGCTACGGAGGGTCGTATATTCACAAATAACACTCTCTGGAAAATCCTAAAATGTAGGATAGTTTGGCCATTAAAATGCTTTTTGAATAGATTTCTAGCGAGAACTGTATATTGTACTTTCAGAATCCACGTCCGGTGGATGTGTGATCTATAGTTTGATTTAGGATTTTCCAGAGAGGGTTATTTGTGAATAAACGACCCTCCGGAGCATTTGCAATCAACGGGAGCATGTTGTTTCTTACACGACCACTAGAGGTGCTACACTTTTAAAACGTGACTATGGGTCGTAATAAGCTGCTGAACAATCGACCTATTTGGTAGTTTTTTGTAGGAGGACAGGCTGGAACATTTATTTTTAGTTTGCCTTATTCATTCAGATAAATCCTATGATTTGTTTAATGTCATACAGTAGGTGTAGGACATGATTTGGAGTTCATTAATAAAAGCTGCCTCTACCACACTGAAAATGCAGCTTGAGTCAGACTGTCTGAACAGAAGTCAAAGCTGACCATTGTTCTATAATAGAGGTTATGAAAACTTTCCCCCCCTTTGGCCCGCAGTGTAAACAAACACAGTCTCAGTCTCCTCCAGACTGCGACTCCTCACTGGTAGGGCTTTCCTGCTGCATATTTGTAACATGTGCACTATTTATGAGAGATTTCCATCTTTGGTGATTAGCCAGGGCTTATCTCTGATGGCACAGTCGAAATCACACGAACACTTGGACTCGCGGTGTTCCACTGTACAAACAGGAATAAGCACGACCAAGACAATGGTGGTCGGTTTAGAAATGTGACTTGTGAGGACGGGCAACATATTATGCGTATTATAAATTCAAGAGCTGTTGACTGTGTGCCAATCAAACCTGTCTATTAATTCAACTGCTAACTAATTACGTGTTCAACAGAGCGTTTAACGTGTTTTAGATTGCTTAATTTGACATTATCCACTGTAGTTCAATTTATGAAAATTTTACTTTTTCAATTAACGTTTCTAGTTTTGGGTGAGACCTGGCATCTGTGAATACTTATTTTTAGTCATGGTTAGTTTGTCTTCTATACAATGTCTAGAAATACTCTGAATGGCCAGCAGGGGGCAACTCCACATGTTGAGAAACGAAGATTGAATAGAAGTCTATGAGAAAATTACTTCTCTTTTGATTGGTATCCTGATTAAACATTTTCCTAATGATTTAATGATCTCCACAACTAGTTTCAAGTCTTCTCCAATACATTTAGAGTAACATAGACAATAAAGGGGGGCTACCTTGTGATAGGTAACACTGGTGTTGTCCAATTTGGGCAAGTTATTGCCTTACAACTTTAACCCATTCACAGTGTGTCTTGTAAAGACTCGTGAGCATTTTTATTTTAGCATTATTTTACTTTAAAGAAAACATACCAGATCCATCAAAATGAGATGTGCTCAGAGGAGGGAATCATGTTTTCCAAGCATGACAGATGTCCTCATTGGGCCCTTGTAGAATTGCGCAGCCTTGACAGAAGACTGACAGAAGAACAGTGGGATGTTTTTTACACTTTCTTTAAAGTGACAGGGCATTTCCTGGGAGCATGAAGATCCTCTATAAAGGTTACATGTGAAATCTGTGTGCATCCGGTCTCAGTAACAACATGTGATATCCTCCCTAAATCCAAATCTGGAGTACAGCAGGGATGTAAGAGCCGACTCTGATTAGAAATAATTTAATAAGAGAAAAAAATGCAGCTACGCAACCCGATTGAGTTGAAGGGTGTACCTGTTTTTGCTTTAAATAAACAACTTGCCAACATTCCTCTATGCTTCTTGTCAAATAAAAAAAGCATGTGTGAAGGTAATTCATCGTGTTATTATTCTGTCAGTTAAAAGCAGCTTCTTGTCAAAATGTTTATCTGACACGTGCCCTTTTGGGAGTTCAGTCAACAATGTTTTTTTTATTAGATTTAAACTAAGAATGGTATTAGAGACATGTGTTTGTTCTGCACCAATGATTTATAAGGTTTGGCGTTATCTCTTTCCCCAGCTTTGTTGCTTACTGAATACCATTTATGCAGGATATTAAAGAATATATACACAGGGCTCCCTCCTCTTGCTCAGAAAGCAGCAAGGTTACAACTAAATAAGTGTGAGCACACAACTAGGACGTGATTTCATTCGTGCTGACACTGCTAAGAGGTGATAATGAGCCTCAGTTAAAGGGCATAGCTTATCAACAAATCACAAAATTACCTGGAATAAGAAACACAGAGAGAGGGGGAAGGGTGGTCCTGCTAATCACTTCTAATAGGCCTGTTAATGATATGAGGGTATGTATTTCTATCAAGCTAAGGAGAGCAATGATCTCTGGCCCCTGGCTTTTAAAAAACCCATGTGGAACAAGCTGGCTGTGGCTGATAGTGGACCTCTCCCTCATTTTATCTCCAGCTTGCACTGCAGAACACCCTGCTGTGTGTGTGTGTGTGTGTGTGTGTGTGTGTGTGTGTGTGTGTGTGTGTGTGTGTGTGTGTGTGCGTGTGTGTGTGTGTGTGTGTGTGTGTGTGTGTGTGTGTGTGTGTGTGTGTGTGTGTGTGTGTGTGTGTGTGTGTGCGTGTGTGTGCGTGTGTGTGTGTGCGTGTGCGTGTGCATGTGTGGTTTCCCCAGCAGTGCCGTGGCTGCAGAGTAAGCTAAAGCCGTAATTTAGTGTTACACAACAAACCTGCAGCACTTAGCCACATAAATGCTCACATTGAAGGCTGTCGAAAGAGAGAGGAAGAGGGGGGGAGACGTGAGGCTGAGAGGGAGAACATACTGAGGGGGAGAGACTCATTATGTGAAATGAGCAGCACCTGTGAAAGCCCAAACTGTAATTGATTCATTCATTAATAATAATAATTCAAATTAGATTTTAAATGACATTTCACCTGCTATTGTTTAACCTCTAAGTAATTACATTCAATATATTTTAGAATTGACAGGAATTATACAGATTATAATTAATTTCAATACATATATTTAAAAAATATGAGTATTTAAATAAAATGAAATAGATTTAAATGCTTAAAAAAAAACTCTACCATGATTCATTTCTGTGAGTGTATTTGAAAGGAGATTTTCTTTTTCAAGATGACACAAAGAGGTCATGTTGAGTAGGGTTATTTGAGCCGTTTTGGTATTTCCTGTATAAAATACAAGTTTAAATATTATACGGAAAATATATTTAGATGTTAAATGTCTTAATATATCACTGTAATATGAATTGACATCTATACTGTATACACAATCATTTTACACTATATTTCTTTAAAACATTGGATTACATTGCAGAATAGGCATTGTTTGGAGCTTAGTAAAAATGAGTCTACTCACAAAAGCGCTCATATTTTGAAATTATTCCAGCATCAAATGTATTTATATTATGTGCATGTTTCTGCACCAGCATCAGAATAAAAACCACATTAACGTAAAAAGTAAAGAAAAAATAGAAAAATAAGGTAGAGAAAACTGAATAAAACAAGGGTAATGGTAGCATAAAGTCTTGTGTAAAGTTATGATTTACATAATGGTATTGAAGCTTAGCTGACAAAATAAGGCCATCAAATAAATAAAACGTGGTAGATTGTATAACCAACTCTTGCATACTTGCTTTTATAGCATTTATTGAGGTAACTATTCCGCATTATATGATTACAAAACCACATCTTTAAATTTGTATCAAACCCTCATATCACATGTTCATAAAGTTATGTTTTGATCTGATTAATGCCCCCTTATCCTGTTGGTTGGCCTGAGCAGATATGGGATGGTGATGTCTTATATAACCCCCCCTCTCCATTTTTCTCTCATATCTCTCCTCCCTTCCTCTTCTGTATGTTTATGCTGATGATGTGTCAAAACACTTCAGCCTGCCTCCCTTAGTGCTGTCAGGAGAGAAACATTTTGCCCTCTCCCCTCTGCAAAGACGCGGAACACAGTTTGAGACATTAAAGATTCAGCTTCTGTTTGGGTTGGTCCTCCTCATAAATATTGACTAAAAGCCGCGAGAACGAGGACTAGTTGTCCCCTCAGCTGTGGGGCAATTAGGGAGGAACATTTTTGAAAGCGCTTGTGTTCTTTCATGGGACATAAGTCTGGTTGTAAGAAATTAAGATGGATGAATTATTTATGACCACAAGGCCACCGCAGTCCTCTGGTGCTGCTTTGTGATATATTGCTATTAATATCCTTGCATCTGTTGACTTTAATTGTAATTCCCGCAGAGTGATACATTAAATCCAGACATGTTTTTTTAAAATTCCCAAATAACTGATATAATAAAATCTAACTCCCTTTTTTAAGAGCTACTGTTTTTGGCCACTTTCCAAACTGTAGCTTTTCGAACAATCCACAATAAATATATCCCACTTGATCTCTTATATAAAAAAAAGATTAGGTAAATACAACATTAACCCTAGCTTTCCTCTAGTAATTTTTGACTGTGTAATCTACTTCATTTCCAACTGTCTTTTGTAATTTAAACTGATTTTCATCTCCATATTACTTATATTATGTTTTTTACAACTCCTGGTGAAAATATATTTCTGTCCTCGGTCAAAATATAACTTGCAGTTTTAAAAATAATCTCTAATAATCAACAACATACCTTATATGTCTAAAGCAAAGGCAGAAAGCCATAAATCAATATACTCGAGGTTTCCCATCAAGGGTCTATCGCTCTATTTCCACAAATCGAATCACTCACGACCCTCATCACCTTTCTCAGAGACATCCGTCAGTGCTGTATGATCTCTATCTAATATTCCCCTTGCTAGGTTTCGTGTAGTGTATGTCAGGTTATGAAGGATAATGGAATCCTAATTGGTTGTGTTGAATGGAGGTGTCCTCTGGCAGTCCTTCAGTGTGCCTCTGGCTGACTGCTATCACACAGTCAATCTGGACTGGGTCTCGGCCTCATAAGGGGACCTGAAAGCTGAAACACTTGTCTGGGTCCAGTTGGAATTCAAGTTATGTTTGTGGGTCAACCTGAAAGATAACACCCCCTTATCCCCGTAAAAAAAGAAAAAAGGGAATGGGATTTTTCTGGTTGATTTTGGATTAGGGCAGAAAATAAGCTCTATGGCAATCACAGGATACCCACAGTTTTTGTGAAGAAAGATAATCCTCACAAATGATTGAACACCACTTTTAAGATTTTTTAAGTGTATTGCCAGAAGTAATACTTTAATACTTGAAGCTGTAAATAGCTAAATGCAATACAAAGGCTGAGACACGTATGATTGCGTCTGTATTAGTAATTTTATGTCACTATATGCAACTAATATTTTCTCTTCTCCTTCCTTTCCGCAGTCTTCATCTGCAGCTTCATGGTAGCGGCTCCCATCTTCGGTTACCTGGGCGACCGCTTCAACAGAAAGGTCATCCTGAGCTGTGGCATTTTCTTCTGGTCCATTGTTACTCTGTCCAGCTCCTTCATCAGCATAGAGGTACGACACTGCATGACAGAAAGTATGGCAGCACCAGAGCTGCAGTCTTATTCTATTAGGCAGCCGTCAATGTGACAAGCTAATTATTGTGTTATGATCTGGATATGCTTGATGTTAAGGCTAGTAAAAAAATGACAGGCTCCTTATGTTGAACACCCGCTTTGCCTTTGTAGACATTCTTTATGTCCCTCCCTCTCCCACTGGCAACTAGCCAATCAACTAATGAAAGCCCATGCCTCAGACTTGTCTCAATTACAACTCTTTAGAAGATAAGGCTCTGTTGTTTCACTGCCCCTTGACAAGTGGATTTAGATTGGATATCTCTATAAGTCCCTGTGCGCTGTTGAATGCATTACACAATACAATTATTCCCGGAGTGGGGGGTGGGGTGTCCCGCCGTCACATTACAGTAAAAGGCTCTGTGCATGCGGCTCGGGTAGACCGAAACATTATACAGTCATGATGGACGGTCTCGATACAATTCTGACGATCTGAAGTCACTCCACAGGGATGTGTGGCATTAAAAGCTACGTGAGTTACATGCGGCATGCGGCCTGTCTGCAGAGCAGTGTCATGAAGTCCCGCAGTGAGTAAGCCAAAGATCTTCAGCCCAGAGCAGTTGAAGGGAACGACAGCTTGGAAAGGTCTCAGGATGTCCTTCTCCTTAAATACTCTATAGAATTGACTGCTTGGAGACAAGATGGCAGCCATTCCCCAAGAAGGAAGTCAACTCATGCTGCTTATGGCTAAGATAAAAAATGAAGGGCCTCTTCCGCTCCGACAGATGCCACAAATGCCGCTGATTGCTGATGAGGAGATGGGATCCTCAGCTCCCGCAGTACTTTGCCCCCAACTTTAACTTTCCCCTTTGAGGCATAATCCTGAGAGTGACAATCAAATGGGACACGAGTAGATGGCTCTTATGCAACAGCTGTCGCCATGAGAGATGAAAGACATGACGTGTAATGAAATGTTAATGACCACTTACAACTGAGTCCTATCATTACGCATTTAAGACACTGTGGGGCATTTTTGAGTGATCTGCAGCAGACTCAGAGTTCAGATCTTATGTAACAGACATTTGCCAGTGCTTAAAAGCGAGATTCTACCCTTTTCTCTGTACGAGCACAACAGATTATACTCGTAAATGATCACTTGCATGGCATTTGAAACACATTAGTGGAAGTCTATTTATAAATTCGTACCCAATGGAAACATGATTCATGTCATTAAATATTATCTATAAAGAGGGTGAGACCAGGATAATGAATGTTACGGTCCAATCTCTCTGATTCATGACCCTATCAAGTCTATAAAATGTTACCTTCTATAGTCATCAAATTTGTCGAGTGTCAAGCCTTCTAGGCCTTATTAAAGAGATATAACGCATGCATTAAAAGAAACTATCTATGTACGCTACAATTTGCATAGTGGTAAGAATTGTTTTCTAAAAAGAAAAAATCACTACCATTACAATCCCACTAAACGACGGGCCATTAAATAAGAAAATAGACTGACTGTAAATCATTCAAAACAATGTGACAAACAGAGAGATATACAGCAGGGAGAGCTCAGCTGTGATCAATCATGAACACAGTGGCTCCCACATAAAAGAAGAAACAAACAATTTAAAGAGAAAGTTCTCTGCAAAATCAAAATAGACTACATATTTGTTAGTTTTTTTCTGTAGTGCTATTTATCAATCTAGATTGTTTTGGTGTAAGGTTCTGTATGTGGGAGGTATTGATTATAGAGATGTCTGCCTTCTCTCCAATATAATGGAGCTCGATGGCACCCGGCCTGGTGCCCAGAGCACCAAAGAAATTGATTTGAAAAACTCAACAGCAATGTCTCTTTCATAAAAACATGCCCAGTTACTTAAGATAATCCACAATACCTGCTGTGAGCAGTTTAATGCAGGAACTAGCAAGCTAGCAAACTACAACTGTTAGGCTAGCCCAGTGTTGCTAGGTGAGATAGCCATATGCTTCCATTCATCTGCGTGGTGAGACACTTCATGAGTGTAATTTGGTAAAAAATCAAATGGTTCCTACAAGAAACTGCTCACAACAGAGTTTATAGATTACATTAAAAAGCAGCGTCATGATTTTGAGAATAAAACATTGTTGAAAAGTATTGTTTGGCGCATTGAACACCACAAACTGGGCGCCATTTAGTAGTCTTGGAGAAAAGGCAGACATCTTTATGGCCGATATCTCCAACTCACACCAAAAACATTTATATTGATAAATGGCACGACAAGTAAGAGGAAAAATATGTTTTCTTGGATTTGGGGGAAGATCTTCTTTTAAGGCAAATGAAAAACAATTAAACAATAGGTGTAAATACCACAGCGGAGGCTATTTATTTGTATCTTAAATTGGAGGTATTTGTGTGTGTATTGTAGTCTCCAGTGCATGTTTGATGGCTGTGTGTATGACCCCATGACATGTTGTCACATCCACCAGCGTGAAGCCTCTATTGTCGGCTGAGAGCTCGGGTCAGCAGGGATCACCGTTTCTGCTCTGCGACCTACAGCACCATCATCAATCTCTTTTAACTGCTGACAAACCCTACAGTGGTACACCTCACCACGCTCCATCATGGCACACTCTCATATTGTTAGGTCCCACATTGAGCATTTTTTAGGTGGAAATATAAACATTTCCTCTGTAATGTAAGGAAATAATAATGTAAGAAAATCTACGAAAGCTACCAAGTGAAAGTAATACAGTGTCCCTTTACTGAAACATTAACAAATTGCACTAGTTCTACATTAATCTAATAATAATCATGGGACTAATGGAAAAATCAAGGGCCAATATTTGCAGGATGAGTCATTCCATCCAGGTTGTACAGGAACCAGATTACTATGTATCTTCACAAGCAGATATACCAGAGTCTGTATCCAGTGAGTAGTGGTTTCCATGGAGACAGTTAACAATCCAGCTGCCTACACAAGTGCCCCCGCCAGTGTGCATGCTCTTATTAAAGTCTTTTAAGTATTCATCTTTTCATTTATCACTTTATTACCTCTGATGGACGATAATATGCCATGCTAATTCAATACAGCTAAATTGATTACACATTAAAATGCTAATGTGAAGCTACTTGACAATTTCATTAGGTACATTTATTTTTGGTTAACCAAAGATAATCTCCTTAACATTTTAGACCAAGTGCAACAACATTTTGGATGTCTTGATATATGACAATAGGCAATATGTTTGCCTTGTTGAAAAAGGGTGAATGTCTAAGGATAACATGGAAAAATATTAAATGTAGCCAGGAGATCATGAAAGACTGCATAAGACTGCAAAGAATATTTTTACCAATATATTTCTACCTCTGATTATCTTATAAATAATCTCCTAGAGAGTCAGACGATATGACCACATGGGAATTTGTACACCTGCTTAGTATTTTAGGAGTATAGGAGTATAGGTAGACTTAAACCGTCTATACTGTGCTACACTGAAACTTTTCTTAGGAAAAATATTTCCGACAAAGATAAATAGCCGTTGGGTATTTGACAGTGTGCTCTGACTCTGAGCTTCATAACATAACTGATTTTTTTTTTTTTTTTTCTCTCTGCAGTACTACTGGCTGTTTGTGCTCTCCAGAGGCCTGGTGGGTATCGGAGAGTCCAGCTACTCCTCCATCTCTCCCACCATCATAGGAGACCTGTTCAATAACAACAGCCGCACCATGATGCTCTCTGTCTTCTACCTGGCCATCCCACTGGGAAGGTAAGTGCCAGACAGATACCGGAGAACCACATTTCTATATTTAGAGGTGTTCCTGTAGACATTTTATGAAACTATAGCTTAGTGCTTTCATCCAATCCAGCAGGTTCTTTACATGTTAAATCCAAAGGAGAATGAGCATCGACAATTTAAATTATCCTCACATAGAAAAAGGTCAGAGTAGCTCCTATCTGGCTCTTTATTTTCTCGTGACACACAAAGAGCCCTCTGCAGAAAGAAAAGTAGAACTTACAATTGGCTGTGTGAAGCTTAAAGGAGGACGAGAGGCTTTTTGGGTTGTGGCGTGGGGCTGTGAGAGTATAGGTATTATTAAGCTCAAATCCCCTGCCTTTTCAGTTTATTCAATCAGAAAGAGGGCCACAGGGAAAAAACAAACAAAGCCAAGTAATAAAAGATGAATGTACCGGTGGATGCCACTTGAGGTTTATCGTTTTATACAGTGCCTAACAGTATGTGTCTGAGCAGCAGCATCCTGCAGTGTTTTCCAGCTCCTGCACGCAGGATCACAGACAAGGACATTTTAAGTAAATAGGGAATATGCTGCTCTGTAGATTGTTAACATAAAAATTGGTTGGCAAATTCCAATTAGTTGCATTGTTAAATAATAGGTTGATTATTTTCTTGATTAATTAATGAGTTAGAAAATGGCGTTCAGTGTTTCATTGAAGCTCAACTTGATGCCCACAAATGTTTTGACCAAAACACAAAGACTTTCATTTTTTTGTAACTGAAGAGTAAAGAAACCTGCTAATATTTACATTAAAGAGTCTGTAATCAGAGAATGTTGAAATGTATTTCTACTCAAACCATTTAATAAATTACATAGATGGCAATTCATGTAATAATTTACCACTAATCAATAAATCATTGCCGCTTCTATTGGCTGATTCGAGACAGTTGGACAAAAAAGGATGTGAAGTCTAAACTGAGTGGTTGTGTAATGCCAAAATGTTTGGGTCACAGTAAACTGCCCAGCAACAGAGACAATAGAAGGTGAAAGAGTGGGCCTCAGTAAAGTGCATTCAAACATCCTATCCAGTCTCCCACTTGTTTGTACCAAGGTTGTTATGACTGTTTCCAGGAAATGACCTCAGGAATTAGACCGGATTCACAGGAAATGGATTCCCCTGCTCTCCCTTTCCCCCCATAATTTAAACTTGGCCACAGAGACAGCTTTCTGTGCCGCGCCGGTGCTTGATCTAAGCATATTTTTCATGCTCCAGTTTTATTGTGGCTGTTGAACTTTCCAAACACTCTCTGGGTCGACTCTGATAAGATTAGCTGTTAGTCACCTACTGGAAATATCATATGCTGTCTGAGCCCATTTATACTGCTGTGTTATTTTTGGAGATCTAATCATGGAAGCAGACTGTTTCCCCTTTGCTCTGTGTGTGCATGTTAAGCCAGTTAAACATGTTTTGGCCATTTAGCAGCCACTGCTGATAAGAACCCACTGTTAAGTCACATTTGCTTTTTATCTGGTTAAATAAAGGTTACATTTAAAAAAATGGAAAACAGCACCCCCTGAGGCACTGACTGCACATGCAGAGAAACAGGTTCTCTGAAAAATCAGGAAGTCTGACTGACTTTTACTGGCTATTTCTACTTAAGGTACTACAATAGGGTGGGTGACAAATATAGAGGGAAAACCACATGAAATGTCTAGGTATTTCGCTACTACATCTTTAGTATTTGAGGTAAAGGAACACCATATGCTTTAAAGATACTCCCTCATTTGGTTTTATGATTGCGGTCAGGTGGGCTGGCACTAAAAATGAAAAGTCTAGTAAAGCCTTTTTTTTGTCCAACTGTTTTAAATACGAAAAAGGCAGTTTATTATCACATAAAACAAAGACATGTAGGAAATAGCAAGCTGGAATCAGATTATAATTTTTGCTTTAATAACGACTAAGATGAAATAGTTCAGGTTATACTGAACACAAACAAATATCAAAGACGGATTAGATCTGTACTGTATTGTTGTGTTGAAATTATGACCACAGAGTTAGCTATCTGTCCTTTACTCGACAAATCCTCTTTGTCCTTCAAATGCTGATGCTATCCAGCAGTGGAGGCTTATCACAGCATTAGGAGCGCTTTATCTGATCAGATCTGGCAACATTTTCCTCAAAGCATTTAACTGCTATGTCCCTGTATGACGCACAAGACACACTTAAACTCAAGTAAAATGTGGTAGAATTCAATAACACTGTGACAACACACAGCCTCTAGCCTTCTGACAACCGTGTTACTGGAGCGCTCTGTTGGCTCGTGGGCGGTACCTTTGCACCTGCATTTTCTGCACGAATCACACTTCCGTAAATAGACCAACGAGATAAGTAGCTACCGGTGCTTTGATCAGTTCATCACTGTCATAAGCCGTCCATGTCAAGCAACCAAACACTCGCCGCAAACAAAAAGGATATAGGCAGATGTGGATTATGGGCTCATTTACTTTATATACTGTGTACTGGGTGAAGCAGGTTATGAGCTATTTATATGATGTGTTGTGTCTTTCTGTCTCTCTGCAGTGGGTTGGGCTACATCTTGGGCTCCAGTGCCAAGATGGCTGCAGGAGACTGGCACTGGGCACTGAGGGTAAGGTCATCCCCCAACACTGCACACAAACATGGACACAACTTTATACAGATGAAGAGCCCCTCCTGCAGGGCTCGGCACTGAGGACTGTCTTGGATCTGGGGTCAGAGGGGTCGGTGGTGGCAGTAGCACCTCCGGGAGGGGGGGTGACAGCCCTGACATTGTAGGGAAGTGACAGAGCAGAGAGAGCTCAAGGCTCTCACATACATCCACATCATCAGCAGCTCAGCCTCCAGCCTCCTACAAAACCCTTTCTAAAATAAAATCAAAAAAATGAAACATCAAACTCACTCAACATCACCTTATGTCAAGCTAAAAGGCTGTGTTTGTGTAATGTTTTTCCGTCCTGATCCTAAAGCGGATTTGCGTAATGTTAAGTTACGCTGTGCTAATTAACATTAGTGCTTAGGTTAGCTCTAAGTATGTTGCTTTAATAATTTAAAACATGTGTTTTGTTTGTTACACTATGTCCGTAATAGGTTGAGTTTTACGTCACCAGCTTACTATTGCCTCTTCAACAGTCTATTTTTTAAACAAAAGAGAACAATGGAGTCCATGGGTGGGAAATGACGCATTTCAGGAACAGATGCTTTTCAAAGAGCGCAAAAATCCTTTGCAACAAATAGCCTACATACTGTATGTTGCCAAGAAGGCACACACCTAGCATGAAGACACATTTTTTATTCATACTGGCTCAACTTTGAGATGGTTCCATTTTAATTAAAGGCTGATTCAAGCTCTCAAGAAAATGTATCTGAAGAAAATTGGTGAGATGTCCAACCTTGATAAGGTATTGCTTTAACAAAAAATCCATATTGGACAGTTGTTGTTATTTTTGCAGTAGCACACTTACTGCATAGTTAAAAGCAGACATAAGTGTTAAATCAGGACCATAAATAACTGTTGTCATAGCATTTCTTTACAAGGACTCCAATGAGTACCTGAGACAAAGCGCTTAGAGACATACCAGCAGTAATGGAGAGCACCAATGAACAGTCTAACGGGACTCCCCAGGAGCAGCCGACTTTGGGGTCAGCTTTTAAAAATCCTAAAAACAAAGTATGACCTGACTCTCATGAACCGACATTTTAAAGGAAGACATTAAACATTCCCTCAGCATGGCGTGGAGGAAGGGATTCCTGGAAGTGACAGCTCCCTAGGTTTAAGGAAACAGGACACACGTCCATTTCTTCTTGTCTTTGTGGGGTATTAAAAAAAACAAAGAGCGGGGCAGTTTGTTCCACAGCAGCCACAATGACATTCCAATAAAACAATCTCAAAGCCAATGAATCACTGGTGTGGCATGTAGAGGAAAACAAATACCAAGACATGAAACAGATTCTGTGAGGCGGTATCCTGCTTTAAGGAAAAAAACACTGCAGCGCTTCCGTTTGTTTTTGCCCAACATGTTCCAGCTACCTTGTTTTGCGAAATGTAGTCGATAAGAAAGAATAGTGGGGGGTGCATAGATACAGTATGAGGAGCAGGAGAGGGCAGCAGCTAACTTGTTTGATTGCCAACCATCCATGCAGGGAGTGTCTAATGGGCCCTGTGGGAGTGGGGGTCAAAGATCACAGACTTCTGGTGTCTTGTTGAATAATGATGAGGGGACATGAGTGCAAAACGTGTGCAAAGCAAATATTAATTTTATTTCAAATGAGCCCGCTCTGTTTCTTCCATTAGGCTGCCTCTCGCTGAAAGCATATTATAATACGCCGATGTGGATCCAATTAAGTTGCTCCACACAAGTAGAAGGAGAAAGGAGACATTATAGGAAAGGAAATTATCAGTGCTGTGTTATCCCGCACCTGAGACCTTACCCACTGCATTGAACCGCATAATCAGCAATGTTATGAGCCACATCAAACTCAGAATTACTCCCTCGGTGGAAAACCAGTGCACACATACACACACCTACACACACACACACACATTTTACTGTACCCCAGTAATTGTGCATATAAATGGATTTTATAAGCTATAATAATATAAAATGATGAATACCCCTGGCAGATTAAATTGTTTGTTTTTTTGTGAGCAATTTTTATTACTCTACCAAATCCTCCCCCACACATCCCATCCTGCTTTGTGTCCTCCACACAGACACACGCATGCACAAACATGCTACCTCATAAAGGATGGTAGTGAACATAATAGCAGGTGGGCACTTATAAAGGGTTTCACCTTGGTGCAGAGCTCACAAAGCAGCTTTCAAAGCCCAAAAGCTCTTCTTGAGTCTTGTATGCTGATGCACACAGAAAAAAGCCCCCCCCCCCCCCCCACACACACACATAAATGCACAACAGAGTAAGCAGAGGGAATGTTCTCGGCTCCAAATGGCTTGTATAGGATGTCAGGCGTATCGGCAAACAGTGGACTTCCATTCAGATTGCAAACACACTTTTTTTGTCCTGAATCTCATGTCTGCCCCCCTCTCAACCACACACACTGTGAACATCATGTCAGGGAGATGTGTTAATACGATCCAAAGCCTCATATGTCTTTCTTGCCCTGATAGGTGTCCCCAGCATTAGGAATCATGGCAGGAACTCTCATCCTGCTCTTCGTGCCCGAGCCAAAGAGAGGCACCCCTGACGAGATGGGATACATCAAGACCCGCACCTCCTGGCTCTGTGACATGAAGGCACTCGCCAAGAAGTAAGGCCGACTATCCCTTTTAGAGAACATACAAGGTTTAGGAGGTATTGACCTGTTAACCTGTTCAGAGATTACATAGTCTATTTTACCCCAATAGATCAAATACTCTATAGCCAGGCATGCAAAAAAGACAATTCTTCACATTTTGAATATGAATCATTACATATTTGATCTTTTGTACAGGAGTTTTTGTTTTGTATACAAATTGGATTAGTCCATTCAATATTTAGTCAATCATCATCAAATTAATCAACTATTTGGATCATTTAAAGGAATACTTCCACCTCAAATGATATTTTTGTATCATTTACTCACCCCATTTAACCTTGAATCCTTAAAGAAGACTTTGTTTTTCTCGCAAAGTTGATTATTTGATAAATGTACTTAAGGATAAGTATTCTCTTAAGTCATTCAAAATGCTGAACATTAGCTGAATCCAACTTCTCAACTGTTTAACACAGTTGTTCTTTTTATTGAACACGCTTATTACATAAACACATTCACTCCTGGTTAGCCTATACTAGCCATTAGAGGCATAGGAATGTCTACACAGGACACAGTGAACCAGTATCATTCACTCAGCAGCTCTCTGCAATACTGCTGAACTGTGAAGGCACTTTGCACCCTGGACACTGTAGGCCCTTGTTATTATATGACCTGCGGGCTAGACTTCTTTAAGAAATGTTATAAACTCTACTGAGATGTTGCCATGTACATTTAAGAGTGCTCAGTACGACCTTTAGCTTTACACAGTCTTCCACATTCACAACCAATGGAAAGTGTTAAGTGTTATTGTTGTCTCCTGAGTAAAACTGTCAACCTTAGCTGCATATGATTTCAGCACCAGAGCCGCTTTAAATTCAAATATTCTCACCTGCAAGATAATGCTTATCTTGTATAACCTCCCTTTTATCAGATGGGATTTACAAAGAGATAGAGACGGAGAGAGTGTGACAGAAAACAGTCGCTTGTTTATGTTTGCCTTTTGTGAGCCAAGATAATCACTTGTTCTAATGGCTTTGTTTCTTTGTCTGGCTAGTCGGAGCTACGTGTTCTCCTCCCTGGCATCCTCCTCGGTGTCCTTTGCCACTGGTGCGTTTGGTATGTGGATCCCTGTGTACCTGGCCAGAGCTCAGGTGGTCCAGAAGACGGCAGAGCCCTGCACCAAAGGGATTTGCAGCAGCACAGACAGGTGAGAGGTTAATGACTAAACACATTAGACAGGCTTTGAAGTCACTGGTGTAATGTGAAACCTAGTAAAAGAGAAAGATAACCAGCATTGTGTTCACAGCTGGATGACCTGGAATGAACTACAAAAGAGATATAGCTGTACAGTCTAGTTCATCTACAGGGAAAAACGCATATAAGATCACGGTTAAAACAGCTGCTTGCTAACTGAAACTTCCTTTGAGTGATTGTCTACAAACTTGCATGGAATATATGTTTAATAACAGTCTCTTCTCTGCTCTCCTGTCCAGCTTCATCTTCGGGGCGATCACCTGTGTGACGGGTCTGCTGGGCGTGGTCATCGGGGCGGTCACCACGCGCCTGTGCCGCCAGAAGACAGAGCGAGCCGACCCGCTGGTGTGCGCTGTCAGCATGCTGGGCTCGGCCATCTTTATCTGCCTCATCTTCGTCGTGGCCAAGAAGAGCATTATAGGAGCCTATGTAAGACTCACTGTAACTATTCTGTGTATAATATGTGTGACTGAGGAACTTTTATCAAACAATGGAGAGGGGTTGTAATAAGGACACATTTTGCTTTCTTATTTCCAAGAATCAACAATGCCTCAGTGAGAAATGGCCCTCTACAAAGAGTGATTATGTTAATTAAGGATTCGCCTCTGAGGCTGAGAATTAAAAGGGAAAGTCTGGTATCCAATCTAACAAGAGAAGGCTTAGTTAAAGCTCATCAGGTGGAATACAACATGTTAAAGACACCTTGCCTAATGCCAGATCCTCTCAGGCCCACAGGCAGTGAGTGGGTGTCGCTCCTCATAATGAATAGTGTAATTGAAGGTTAGACTCAGACAGCCTCAGGAGCCGCTGCAGGTAGCTGAGGCTCATACCTCATCCAGCCAAAAGTTAAAAGTCTCAGGCTACTGCCCAGAGCGCGTGAAAGTCTGATTGCCTTGTGAAGCAGGAAAGGGTGCAACTTAAAAAACCCTGCCCTGAAACAATGCACTCAGAGCTAAGCACCAATTTTCTCACTCTTATCAGAGACATGGGAATAGGAACTGACTCTCAACAACTTGGGCGGTAATACTGCTGGAAACTGGAAAAGATGGAAAATATTTCCCTGCGTGTAAAGGAACTTGCTAACCTTGGCATGCTTGAACCCTGACTTCCTTGCTGTATATGTGAGGTGTGTTCAAGTATGTAATCTTATCTTGGACAATGTCTGTTTATATAGGACTGCGATAACATGCCATTTCAGTCAACAAAGCAGTATTAAATAATAACCTTATTAACTAATTGGAGAATGCTGGTGGAAACAGCTTTTTAACAAAGTAGCTACTAAATGATAAATGACTTACTTAACTGATGATTTTAATTTAATAAGTTCGAATATGAACTCAGATAAGATCAAAAGCCCACATTTATTTAGTGTTTGACTGAAGAATGATTTGAGACATGAGGTGCTGAAATGTCCATATTCATTCATTAAATAATTACAAATCCGTCCAACATTATTTTATATATAATATATTAATCTTCTTATTAACACATTTGGGAAAGATTTTTGCTATTAGATTTAGCAATAAGGGTTAGCCGATTATAGCCCCTTAGTATTGAGATAAGTAAAGAGATCTTTTTCAAACAAGTGTAATAGAAGTTCAATCAAACAGGCTGTAACCTTTAAAAGGTTGCCTTCTTCTCAGACTAATCTACTGTAAACTATCAAATGATCGTACAGTACAGCAGCAGTTGTAAGTGATCAGCTCAGGTTTCATGGCGAAGCACCGACAGATGTGCCATGTTATAAAGCGTGACGCGGCTGTGACCAGCGACCCTTCGCAGCTGTTGTCTCGTCAACACACGAGCTAATCTGAGGAAAGGCCGGGCTTCTCTCTTCTGAGGGGCAACACGTCGGTCACGGTGTCTGGTTCGCAGCTCTCAGGACAGACTTGTCTAAATCTCCTCCGTCAGACTCCCTCTGTAGCTTTATGTGTTGTACTGTAGATCTGGCCCACTGGCAGAGGGGTTATTCCCCTGCAGGAAACACACATAAACCTCCCGTAGTAATCCGTACCAGACGAAACCTTGCAATACAGACATACACAGAGATTCCACTGCAACCAAATCCCTCTGGGTCTGTTTCTAAGAAAGCAACACTAGCTGGCACCGACCCGTGTATATACAGTACCCTACATGCACAAATGGTTCAGTGTATATCCAATCCATCATGTTATTTAAAGTTGCTGTTCCACCCATTCAGAAGTGGAACATAAATTCAAATAGCGCAGCTGGATCTAAACTTAGGAAGTGTTCAAAAATATTTCCTTACAAGAATAAACAATCCTTATCATCCTGTGGTGTTTTCAGCTCGTGGGCCTGAAATGAAGGCCTTCATGTATAATTGGGTCAAAGCATAATAACATGTTTGTAAACCACAGCAACCGAAGCACTTTTATTCAGCAGAGGATCCCCACACGCAACACCTCAAAGTCTGGTTACCAGTCCTTTGTGCAGTCTTAATTAGCACCTCTAAATGGACCATTCTTTTTCTGCTTCATTTAGGTTTGCATCTTCATAGGAGAGACGCTGCTTTTCCTAAACTGGGCCATTACGGCGGACATTTTAATGGTAAGTACTGGAAACCTATACCTATATAGTGGGTCACTGGAAATTCCCGCAAAAAATGGCGGTCATCCAATCAGTCAGTTTTGATAATTATGTAAGTGGGCTACAGTTTTGGTGGGGGATGATAATTACTGTCTGATTGATTGAAACACTGCTCATGGAAACAAAAAGGGGAGCCCCTTCTCTCGTGTATGGTTTGGTATCTTGTGAAGCGAAGACTTAGACTTTCAGTAAGGTGTAACAACCAGTGCCTGCATTTGTAATCAGTTTGGAGACTGGGGTGAGTATGTAGAGAAAGAGATAGACTCTGACTGACAGATATGCCTGCGGTGTTCTGACCCACTGAGGTGGGCTTTGCGTACATAATTGAAGGCAGCACCAGCCGTTTTAACACGGCTGAGTGAATCTTTCTACCTCTGTCTCATCATCATCTCATGTGGATTTTTTACCCTCCGTTCCTCTCTGTGTGCAGTTTGTCGTCATCCCCACGAGGAGAGCAACGGCGGTCGCCTTTCAGAGCTTCACCTCGCATCTCCTGGGTGACGCAGGAAGTCCGTACCTGATAGGCCTGGTAAGATTTCTCCAGAAGAGGATGTTTTCTTATCCCATTTCGTAAAACCCTTCAGCGTTTCTGTGAGCACCTTATACGTGCACACACCATGTATTCAGATACCAATTCAGCGTTAGCTTTAAGTGGGCCAGTGCAAAGTGAGGTACAAGAGGAGCTTTTAGCACACGTCTCGGGAGGGCTGGTGAACAGAGTCGTGATTTCACCAGCGCTCTTCAGGCTGTCAGAGGTGTTTTCTAGTAAATCAGGAGGGGCCGGTGTTGCTGTATCCGATTGGTCAGGAGATGAGAGAGACTGGTTCTTACTAGGAGGCTAGGCTCCTCAAGGTCAGAGTCAATCAACCCACAACAGCCCCCTTAACCAAACAAACCCAACCATCTAAACTGCATGCATACGTCCAGGAGGCCAGATTACGAATGCTGCTTGCTATTCAATGGACTGTAAAACAAGATCCACCGTCAAGCAGCATACTTCTTATTCCAGATAGAGAATGAACTAATCAGAAGTGAAATAGTAACTCCGTGGAGAAATGCATTCTGTTTGCCTTTTTTGGGAAGCAATATACAACACGCAAGTGTGAAATTACACCCATATGACAATCTTTACATCATATCAAGCCTTTTAAATAAGTATTTATGATGTGCAGGACAAGAGAAAAGACTGCATTAGTGTCATATGTTTACACTGTGTTTTATTTGTTGTGCCTCTGGCTCACAGCCTAGGTCATTTTTACAAAGGCAAAGTGGAAGTGTTTGATTAGTGAATCAAACTGATCCTGTAGATGCGCTGTCGGGTCCTGACAGGCTGGCAGCAGACGCAGCTGCTTGTCGTGCTGCATTCAAAGTATACTGCTTTTCTTTTCCTCCTTAAATGGAGATGTTGAACTATTGTTGAAGCCAGATAAAAGGAGCAGTAAATTATTTCCGAGTACTGACAAGCCCTTCAAAAGACTAAACAAAACTAGTATTGAAAAAAAAATCAAAATCCTGGGGAAGAGAATCTGGCTCCATGGTGCTGTATTATTTTTGTAGATCAAATAATACCCACTGTTATCTTCTATTCTACAAATATACTATTAACACATCAAGAGTTGCAGTAATTTGAAATACTGTGACTGATTCTGGATCACCCAAATTTAATTGATATGTTGAAAGCAGTTATTTCAATTTGATTCATAGAAAATATAAATACAGCAATTATGATATTTCATTTTGCCTATACAAGATTAAGTGCGCTATATACAGGAAATAACCATTTGCCTTGTAAAGAGCTATTGGTGCAATGTCTTGACCAAATAATTGTGTCAAACTCTCTGTGTGTGATGTAATCAGAGCTTCAGTTTGTGCATGTTAGTCCTTGTCGTCGTGCTTGCTAGCTAATGGCCGCCACTGTGCGCTGAACTCATACAGCACTTACTGCTGACAACAGCGTCGTTTCATGTGTGACACCCACACCCCGGTTTGAGCAAAGTGAATTAAAGCTAACATTGTAAGCAATGTTGCTGTTGTTTGCACTGTAAGCGCTGTTAGTATCGTTAGCTGGTAGCATTGTTAGCTGTTAGCCACCAGCTCAGCCATAAACAATGGTGTTAGCTAAGTGGAAATAGTCCCTAATCCCAGATGTCCTTATTTCGAACCTTTAAGTCAGCAATACAAAAAATTATACATATTAGCTTTTTTTTGTTTCTCATATTTGCTGCCTCATAGCTTTTTTATGTAAATTAATTAATAACTAAATATATTTGAGTTCAGGACTGTTAAAGGCAAAATAAGCAATGTAATGATATCACTTTGGAACTTTTAATGTCCAATTTTCACTCACAAACACGCACACACACACACGCGCGGTCGTACACTGCCAGTCAGAATTACCCTGTCTTGGCACCAGAGTATTCCAGTCGCCCTGGTCCTCCATCCAGCTTCTGGGGTCACGACTCTGCTCTGAGTGACACACTGAATTTCCGGGGATTTCTCACTCTTCTGCAAACCTCCTGACCATCAAGGCCCAGAATGCTCCGAGTGCGTCACAACTCACTGCCTCAGTTCCTGCACTGAGGTTTTGCACGCGAGTGTGATGGACTCGTCGTGACGCACTCTGAGCGCAGGCAAACATACAGTCAAGTCATGCAGACTGGCTCAAATCTTGAGGGCAAAGTAAAGAATCTCAAGAAAAACAGACTCGTGGTTATTGCTAAGCAACCACAAGAGAAAGTAAGCCAGTGATTCAGTCATTTTGGTACACAATTGTGTTTTTTTACATGTGCACCAAACAGTCCTGCAGATGAAGTGCTCCTTTCTGCAAACCAATGTGGTGTTCGCAGTGTACCATAGATGTATTTATGAACGCCTGCAGATATAAATGCAGCACAACCACCACTTCAACTATAACACATCACCACCTCCTGAAAAAGTGCAACTGAAATTCTCCTCAGTTTATGCCAAGATCCCCTTCCATCGGCACGTAGACCAAAGCAGTTGTCACATAAGAGTCCCTGGAGAACCACATAATGGACTCCTCCTTACTGCATGAGTAGGACATGGCTGCAGGCTGAGTGGGTGGCAGGGGAACGCCGGGAACAATCTCTCAGCAATCTCCCAAGAAATGCCTTCTAGCTTGATAATTAGACATGCAGCAGTTCACTATGTATTTTTAGTTAAGCTGTACTGGCAGGCAATTTACTTTACCTGGCGAGATTCCTCTGCACAGGCCACACACAGCTTCTATTGTTGTATAGATTTATTTTACTTTTTCTTCCACCATCCTTTCTTTCTCTTCATGCATGCACACATGAACACATACACACGGTGACTCACTCCAAAATCCTTCTGTCAGCAGTTCTGCAGCTCTCTCCGTAGAGAATCTCATTCTGCTGACACTAACATAATCAATGTGCTTCAGCCAGGATGACCTATGGCTGTTCAGACTCTCTCTCTCAGACTAGAAGCTTTTACATGTTCCTGATGTGCATACATACATACAACATAATATCCTAAAAGCTACTATCGGCAGCCTCCTCTACATCACGATTGCTGTACAGTGATCTATGATGATTGGGAGCTGCCTTTTGAGTGACACTGAGAGGTAGAAATGGTCACTTCACACCCACCATTCTCCAGCTGTTGTTTTCCTCAGCGCAGAAGCATGACAGACTGAAAGCCTTGGACAGCAATATGAGCTATTAGCTGTGAAATACTGCCTCGCTTAAAACAAAAACGAGGCATCTTACATCATGCCGTTACTTTCGTCTGTTGCTATGATGAAACATCAAGAACTCACCCTGCATGTGTCAGTGTGAGTTCATAAGAGCATGGCGTCATGTTGTATGTCAGTGCTTGACAGGATATTTTAAGAACTTTTGGTTGATGATTAGTTTTAAAAGAATCTCTCCTCTCTTCTGTGTGTCTGTGTTTGTTCATGTGCAGATTTCGGACGGCCTTCAGCAGAGCTACGCTACATCAGCGCTTTGGCGGTTCCTCAGTCTAGGCTATGCCCTCATGCTCTGTCCCTTCATCATCGTCCTGGGGGGCATGTTTTTCCTGGCCACTGCACTGTTTTTCCTGGATGACAGGGAGAAGGCCGACAAACAGTAAGTGACTCAGACATTGTTTGAGTAACTCATCATTGTTACATTTGGTATTAAGTCATTCATTCTTTAGATATTTAAGATTGCCTTCACTGACTTTCTGAGTAAGAGCTTCACAAATCCAAACACGCCACTGCAGTGCAGGAGGCTGGAAAAGTAGCAATAATATTGATGTTATTCTGTCAGACACAAATAAGTTCTACACATTATCTTGACAAGGCTATACTCTGTACCCTAGCAACGTATCCTTAGCGGTTATATGATTTCTTGTATAAAGGTTATTTAAAAGTTATACTACTAAGCACAAGCAACCCATGCATGATTTGGAACTAATTGTGTTTTGGGTTAAAATTAGGGTTAGGGCTTGATCATTCATCAATCCAACCCAACTTTCGCAGACTTGTTCACTATTTATTCTACTTCACTATTTCATTAGAAGCCCTCACGTCAGGAGTTATAAACGTACTCAAATATATAACTTTTCGTAGATTCAAGCACAAAAAGTGAATGAGAACAGTCTGACCCAGAGGTGATGGTAGAGTTTGACATGTGTCAGGGATAAGCTGCATAGTGAAGCCAACAAAGGTGCCAACCCTGCACTACCCAAAAAGGCCCGGGAGCCAATAGAAAGTCCCTGTCAGCTCAAAGTACTCCAGCGCTGACACAAGCTGTTCTTGCCATCAATTTCTTAAAGTGTTCTTACTTAGACTTTTACCAGCTGCTTCCCCTTTCATTCATGCATTCATATTTTCATCTTTGGAACCCCAAAAAACGAGAACTTAGTTCACAGTAGCTGGTCATTGCCTTAAAAGGCAAAAAAAAACACACACTCATCCTCTTTCAGATGGTGAGACATGACTTCTTGTTTTTTTGGGACTATTTTTTCCTCCTTTATTATCGCATTGGCTTACTCCCCTGGTGCCAGCGCTCTCAGAAATGACTTCCTTCCTGTTGAAGATGAGGGACGTTTTTAGACAGGATGGCAGTTCTTATGTCTGACGTCTGTCTGCTGTCGCCTTGTCTTCACCCACTGGAGTTAGCCGCTTGTTCTTCCCACACTAAAACCCCATGAAGACAGATTTAAGAGCAACTTAAGCACAATAAGCCTATTTGTAATCTTACGTTTACTGTAGAGGACAACTAAAATGTGGAAAAGAAGTGTGGAAACTAAACTTGAAGTATCAGTGGACTTACTGCATTTTATAATCCTGGGGTCAAGCTACCACCCAAGCCGTTAAATATGTCCTCTGTGTGTTGTTAATAAACACTTTTAAAGGGGTCTCGCAAGGCCACCACTAAGCTGTGTTGTTGCTTCTATTGAGCATGGTTCGGGGGGGGGGGAACAAGAGAAATGCGGAACAATGACAAAAGAAAAGTCACACTCTTGCCGTCGTGCCAAAAAAGATACTAGTTTGTGGTCCAATCTGTGGCTTAAGCTTTCTCACCACATTATTGCAAACTGTGGGCAGATGGCACATGTTCAATCAAACTATATCTAACCACAGCCCCTCCACATTCACACAACATGCTGTAGGGCAAAGCTAATAGAGCAACAGATGGAGTAAACGATTTTGAATACGAAACAGAAAGACTTGAAGGCATGGAATGTTGTTCCTGTAAGTCCTTTTTCACTAATACTATCCTTAACATAGATATGTGGAGAGCGGCTGTTTGTTTTTTTACCACTACATTTGAAAGCTTATAATGATTGTACACATTTTGGTTCCCAAACTAAGAGCTCTATCACCCCTAAATAAATGATTTACTTATGCTTTATAGATCAGTTATGCATCATTAATAAAGAATGACTTTTGGTTTGCTAGGTTTTGTAAAGTCTCTCTTTCTTTTAAGTCTATTGAGAGGTCAAATCATTAAACCATTAATAAAAAGTAAACAGCAAGTCATTAATACGCGATAATAAACAGCAAGTTAGCAGCTACAAATGGTAATTAGTCATTTATACATGGCAATGAACAGCAATTCTGCAATTATAAGTGGTAATAACTAATTAATCCGGGTTAATTAATGGCAAGTCTGCACTTTTAAATGGTCTACTAAGAAAATATAGACATATATGATAACACATACTGTATTACCAAGAATCCTACCCTGCTTGTTGCTTGTATGCCTATAGATGGGTTAACCAGTGTGCGAAATACCCGTCAATAATCGGGGGGGTCCCCATCTCCTGTTTATTGCGCAATATAGGCTACCGGTCGAAGATTTCTCAATATGCAGTAGGCCTCCTATACAATATTCCATGGATGCAAGCCAAGACAATCAGTAGTCTATAGCAGCGTTTCTCAACCGGGGCGCCGTCTGGTGTCTTCAGGGGTGCCGTCAAATAATTCTATATTCGGACGTTCATATGAATTAATACGCGACCGTTAAAGAGCCGTATGTTGTCGATTCTATGCGAAGAAATGCTTTTGCCAGCCAAAATAGAAGATATTTGTGAATACATGTTTTGAATTGTAAATACTGGACATAGTAAGTTTAAAAACATGTTAGTGACCATTGCAAGTGACAAATAAATATTATAATTTGAGAGCCCCCTCAAATTTAGCTGTTGAGGCTTTCAGGGGGGCTCAGGTGTTAATCAGGGGGGTCGAGCTCCCCCGGACCCCCCCGTATTTCGCACACTGGGGTTAACCATACACCAGCTTGTGAGATTACATCAAGGTGTACGCAAAGCAAACACACGTTTTGAATACCTCACATAGTATAATTACAACCTCTACAAAACTGTACCGATTTGTACAAAGCATCCCAATGGAGAAAAAACTCAATCTTAAACAGAAGCAGCTCTTATGTAAGAAGCTGCGAACAGCACCTCAGGGACCAAGACAACATCCACAACTTTGTACAACTAGGCTTGTTTCGTGGCTGTGATATTTATAGATCCCATTCACGCTATAAAGCCCATGATTTATAAATTCCCCCTGACTTTACCGAGCGCTTTGCGTCTTTTTCCCCCCTCCTTTGAGTCTGTCCTCAGTTACTCAGCGCTATTTATAAAAGGCGCGTAGCCGAACAAGTTACTCACTGGAGCGCGCCTTTCTATTTCCAGCCTTAAATAGTGCTTTATTATTTCTAGGTTGTTAGCTTTTTATTTGGGCTGCAGGGTTGCCATTAATAGCTCCGCTTCAGCGCATGCCCCCCCTCCATTTATTTTCCCAGTCTACATTTACACTTAGTGAAGTGTGAGAGCAGAATTGTCTCATCTCCCATGCCAGTGCGCCTTCATAATACAGATTGAGTCTGGGTCAGGGCAGAGTGAGCACTGCAGCCTTGGAGATTGTGCTGACTGACAGACCGAAGAAGACAGTTACCATGTGATGAGTGAAATTGGGAGAAATTGGTGGAGAAAGAGAATAATAAATGTTGAAAAATAGTGTGAGATTATGTGTCTGAGAGCATTTTTGCATCTTTGATGTCTAAAAACTTGTTCTCTCTTCTCAGGTTGAGCCAGATGACGAGACAACCCTCCACAGTCAAGGTATGACCAGGTAAATTGCTTTTTCTCCCACAGACGCTTTTAGTGCTTTTCACATCAGCAGTTTAAGTGGTTGCTAACAAAGAGACGGTCTTGGAACATCAACATTTATAGTGCTCTCTTCTCATTACCTTGGAATTATTATGTAGAACTCCTTTCATTACGAGGAACAAAGCTCTGAAACAAGATTTTTAAGTTCTTAAAAGGCACTTTGACCTGAGGCCATCCAGAGCTTAATGACAGTGTAAAGGTGACATGATTACACACAGATGATTGATCTATGAACCATTTCCCATCCCATTGTAATCAGGGAGTGTCCAGGCATTCTTGGAGTAGTGGTTATTTGACCAACTATCAGGCATCTTATCATGAAGCGAGCTGCCTTCCCTCCTTCCTGCCTTTATCAGACTCACACACATGGTGCAAAACCTCTCTAATTATTAACCAAGCATAGAAAAGACACAATAATTGGCAACATACCAGCCAACTCTGCACTGCAGGACAATGGGGGGCTACTGTAGTTGTCGGTAAAGGATAACAAGATTAAACTCTGACTCACTGATTAGAAGGACAAGGGATCTGTTGTGACTTATTCGTAAAGGTTATCACGCTAAGAGAAGAGTTCAAGGTTTTTGCCCCTTCCTTTGTAATCTGCGTTTTTTTTTCCTTTAAACATTTGTCAAAATTGTATTTACATAAAGTGCAAAAATATAGGTCATCATTCGTTGGTTTATTATAACCACTGGCAATAATGCTCTCTGTGTGTTATTATATAACTAACACATCACTTCCTTTTTGATGTCTTTGAGTTTTCTTAGAACGGAATGCTAATTAGTTATTTCCTTGGTGTGCAAGGATTAAAATATGACAAGCGCTCTGATTTTCTTTCATTACTAAATTGCACCAACTTGTGAAAACCCGGAAATCGAGGTGTGAAGATTGTTCAGTTGAGGAAGCTGTGTGATCTGCCAGTAGCATCTCCCTGCAGTATTTGAAGGCAACAGCCCAATTGGTGAAAAAACTGTACCAAGGTGCAAATTCCTGCTGGAAGAAGCTATGATCCCATAAACTACCAACCCTTTATATTTACAATTACAATCATTAATTATTGACTATTCTATTAAGGCTTCATTCACTTTTTTGTGCTAAAACATAATTTTTTAATAATTTCACTTAAGAATAAAACATCCACTTCCAGGGGCTCTTTCTTTGTATTTAAGGGCGCCCTGACATTTAAGCATTAGTTTATGAAAAGCATTGTATTCAGGGTTGAATGTCAGGCTTCATTGTATCATTGTACAATGCTGTATTGTATTATACTCATATTTGACTGATGGAATGCAAATACTGAAAAATCCCCTTAGTAATTATTCAAAATGTTGGATAATTGGCCATCATTAAGTAGATACGTTGCTGGAAATACAAGCGATAGGCAAACATTGATGTTGTGAATAACCATATAAAAGTAGATGTTATTTGCAATCAACCAAATGTCAGATCTGCAGTAATAGTGTCCTTAATATTCCAACAATGAAACTGTTCCAAGTGTGTGCTTGGTGCTGCATAATACATGACATAGGCCCAAAAAAAGTGTGATGGATTACCCATTACAAGCAACTTTGAAAGCTCTTCAACATGATTTTCATTGTGCGCTGATGAATTGGAGGCAGTGCCTTAATAGAAGGCAGGAAATCAATCTAAAAGAAATCGAGGCATGCTCGAGGAAATATTCTGCAGGAATATCAATTATACCCAATTTGTAGTTAATGAGCTACAATATGCAAAACTACTAGTAGGGTATTTTACTGTACAATGTCATTATCATTGGCAGGGTGGCATTAGTGTGCAGAGCTAATGACAGGTGACATGAAAGGCTCCCACATGGCTGCCACACATCTCAGGTTTCAGGAGCACTTTAAGCCTCAGGGTTCGTATGACTTCTGTCACACACAGCGGCTAGAGCATTTTCTCTCCGCTGTCAAACGGGGCTAATTATAGAGAACAGTGATTACAGCTACGTGAAGTCAGAGTTGAATGTGCCTGCAAACTGATCATTTATATTCTGAAGTGAACCACCTCAGCACTCACTGCTGATTGATTTTCAACACATTTGTTTTGGAGGATAATCCAATCAGTGACAGGAAACATTTCCTCCCATGGTGTCTGAGTCTCAGATCGATACAGTTCACAGTTCATCCGCTCTCTGATGACAAGTGTTCAGTCTTCACACTCACTCTGACCGCTGTCCCCAGAGTTACAGCATGCAGCTCAATTAGGAAAAGAGTGGAAAAGAGGGGAGGTGGAAGAAGAAGTGCTGAGGTAGTTCCAGTAGTGGACAGTAGAGTAGTACATCTTCTCAAGTACTGTACTTAAGTATTGTTTTTAGGTAGTTGATCGTACATTTCCTGCTAATTTGTACTTAAAATCAGCTTAAATTCTTCACTACTACTCCATTTTTTTATCCCAACAGCTAAATGTAGTAAAAAGTGATGAACACATTAATGCATCAGTAATTATGATTCAATAATATAAAATACACCATTGGGAAGAATATTAACATTTACTTTTGGTAGGGGAGACCCGGTACAGTTGAAACACGGGTTGGTTGTAACACCCTCAATATCTCCAATCATAAACAAGCTAGAGTGATGACACTCACTCTGCACATGCGCAGTTAGATGGTAAGATCGCCGAAATAAAAAGGAGCCACGTTTGAATATCTCACGTAAGTTATCAGCAAAAGTGTGTTTCTGAGGTCAAATATTAACTAAAATGATATGAGGTATTTTTTGGATACTGTCTTGAGTTCAAAATGTCTAGGAATCCAAACTAGTATTATTAGAATAACTGTTTTGTAAGCTACAAATATAGCTAGCTAAATATGGGTCAAGCCAGCAATCAGGCAGGTTCACAGGGGGTGAAGCAAGACTGGTGGTTCTGGGACGGTTGTAACGGGACGGTTGTAACATGGCACATTTACAATGATGGCTCATTTGCTTGAATGATCAATTGTTCATTCAAGCATTGATTGGTGTGCATTGTCCCTGTAAAAATAAACAGAATTAAATACTGTACAGTAGGCATAAAGTGTGTGTGTGTGTTTACAGTATGCCAAGTATCAGACAGAGGAAGACCGACAGGGGAGTGCCACTTGCTCTGCTGCAGGTGGCCTCAGGTGAAGTTCAGGATGGCAAATCATTCAGGGAAGTGGCAAAGTCCCTGGATATATGCCATGTCACCCTGTACCGGTTCCATAAGAAGAGGCTGAGGTTGGAGAGTCAGGGATCACACACACCCCCAAGAGTAGGCTACTGGACTCCAAAGAAGGTGTTCTCAACAGAGCAGGAGATGCTATTGAGAGACTACCTGATCGAGGCAGCTGATCTATATTATGGTCTCAGCTCAAAGGAGGTAGGTCATAATTAAGGTAGAATAGGCTATCTATAGGCTACTGAACAAAAGAAAAGTAAGTGATCAAATATATTGAGGCCTATAGTGAACAGACAAGTGAAATATTTTCCAATGTATATTCATTTTAGGTGCGGAAGTTTGCCTATGAATTGGCAAAGAACTACAACTGCAACTTCCCTCAAACCTGGGCAGAGAAAGAGATGGCCGGAGCTGACTGGCTCACATCGTTTTTGAAGCGGCACCCTACCCTCTCCATACGCAGACCTCAGGCTACCAGTCTCTCACGGGCTACAAGCTTCAACCGAACAAATGTGAAAAAGTTTTTTGACAACCTGTCTGCAGTCCTGACGAAGCATGAGTTTGTCACACAGGAAATTTGGAATATGGACGAAACCGGAGTCACAACTGTCCAAAACCCTGGGAAGATTGTTGCCAGAAAAGGGACGAAACAAGTCGGCAGTGTGACATCTGCAGAGCGGGGCACTCTCGTCACACTTGCATGTGCTGTAAATGCATTGGGGAATTCCATCCCCCCAATGATGATATTCCCCCGGAAGAAGTTTCATCTCTTCTTCACCAGCAATGGCCCTCCTGGCTGTATTGGCAGAGCAAATGGGTCTGGGTGGATGCAAGAGGAAGACTTTTTGGTCTTCCTCAAGCACTTCCAGAGCCATACCAAGAGCTCACAGGAGTCAAAGGTGCTGCTGATTCTGGACAATCACTCCTCCCACCTTTCTGTGGAGGGGATTAATTTTTGCAGGAGCCATGGGATCATCCTCCTCTCTTTTCCTCCCCACTGTTCTCACAAACTACAGCCCTTAGATCGCACTGTATATGGGCCACTGAAGAGGCACATCAACAGCCGCTGTGACAATTGGATGAAGACTCATCCAGGAACCACAATGACCATTTACGATCTGCCGGGCATTGTGAAAAGTGCCCTTCCTCTGGCTGCAACGCCATCAAATATCCAGGCAGGGTTCGCGTGCACTGGAATTTGGCCTTTTAATAGAGACATTTTCAATGATATCGACTTTGCTCCATCCCAAGTCACAGACCGCCCACCACCAGAACCTTCTACCAGTGCAGCTCCAACACCAACTGTGGCATCCTCTCCTCCACTCGCAGCCTCCTCTCTTACACTCGCAGCCTCCTCTCCTCCACTCGCAGCCTCCTCTCCTCCACTCACAGCCTCCTCTCCTCTACTCGCAGCCTCATCCCCTGTCAGGCCATGTGTGGAGCCTGGGACATCATCCTCTGCAACGCCTTTCTCACCCTTGTCCATCCGTCCACATCCAAAAGCTGGACCAAGGAAGCAGACCACAAAGAGGAGAAAAAGAAGAGAAACCGCTGTCCTCACAGACACTCCGATGAAAGATCAACTCGAGGCTGAGAAAAAAAGATCTAACGCAAAGAAGTCTAAAGCGAAGACAAAAATCAATTTCGGCCAAAAAACCATACCCAACAAGAAGCAGAAGATGCAGGCCTCATCTGATGAAGATGAGGCCCAATACTGCATTGTGTGCCTGGAGAGCTACTCCAGGTCCAAGGAGATGTGGCTGCAGTGTTGCTCCTGTAAAGCCTGGGCACACAAGGACTGCACAGATGGAAGTGCCTTTTACACCTGCCACAACTGTGAATCTGATTAATTCTGGTGTTCTGTTTTAAGTTCTGTTCAAGTTCTGTTCATTTTTCATTGTTTGTTGGAGGATGTGTGAAATCCCATTAAAATCTTGTTGCCTTAGAATTTGACAGCTTTCCCTATTTTTTTGTCATATAGTGTGAAAAAGGGTAACCGTTATTAAGATGTTACAACTGTGCCTGCATGGGTTACAACTGTCCCTGTACACAAGGACGGTTGTAACAGTTGAGTTTTTTTTTTAAAATACATTTTCCAACCTGTACTTATTCCATAAAAACATCTTAAAGACATTGTTTCAGTAGCTGACATATTGATAATGCATAATATAGCAAAATGGCTATCCAATTGTAAATGGTTTTTTACTTATTGGGGAAAAGCCCCAAAAGTGTTGCAACTATCCCTGGTCTCCCCTACTTAAAGTTTATTTTGATGCGAGTACTTTTTTTTTTTTTTCTTTGAATGCAGGACATTCCCTTGTAACATAGTATTTATACACTGGGATATTGTTACTTTAATATAGAGGGTAACTTGACTATTTTTCAACTAGTATATGTACATTGACTGTGCTGAATTCACTGATATGATTACATAGTACTTGGTCCACCACTTGGAAGATTAAGAAGACAATTCAGATTACGGAAAAATTGTTCGGGTCTGACAGGAAGTGAGGTGATGAATTTAGAGGAGGAGAGAGAATAGACACAAGCGCTGAATTAATGAGGATGAGGAGAAGCATTAATCGCCGAAGCTGTTATAAATCGCAAGCTATTAATCTCCGGAGATGCAATCCCAAACGGAGATCAGATACACTGAGATCCAATTAACTTCCTCTGAAGGAGGAATCGGCCTCCGCTGACCAGATTCACCCCACACTGCATGATAACTAGAGGACATCCCCGAGCTGGGGGGCTGTCAAAAGATCAGCGTGAGATCTGTCAGCAGAGCTTCACACTCATTTATTCAGTAACTACAATCTGTATTACAAGGCCAAACTCTGATTAAGTCAAAGCTGTCCAAACTTTTACTGTCAAAGTGTTTATACAGCTGCATGCACATACTTTCCTTCTTCGCCCTCTTATCGTTCAACAACAGCTCCGAGTCCTCTGTCAGCAGTGACCACAGACCCCACACGCATACACACACACACACACACACACACACACACACACACACACACACACACACACACACACACACACACACACACACACACACACACACACACACTCACACACACACACACACACACACACACACACACACACACACACACACACACACACACACACACACACACACACACACACACACACATACAGCCAGGCTCTGGTGTGACCTGTAGAGCTTCCAATGCATTGAGAAATACTTTCAAGCCTTAGATCTTTCTTTTACATAAACAGATTGACATTTAAAAATAAATCATCACCATATCCATACAACCATATCCAACTTGCAAAAGGCCCACAGAATATAATGAAATGACAAAATAGCAAGCCCATTTTTCTATACTGGGAACTCCTTAGAAAACATACCCCTGCATATTAACAAAGCCATACAAAGGCAATATTGCAAATAAAAGTTAGTTCAACTATGATGGTGCACTTTTAAGGGAGGTTTATGTTGTAATTTCAATTGATTATATGTTTACTTGTTTTGGGGAACACTTTGAACAAAGTGCTATCCTCTTAGATTTCCGTGTCACAATACATGTTTTAGTTGTTGCAAAAATCCAATCAAACATCACTGTTTTCTCCATCCACTCTAGAATGAAAAGCCAGAGAGATAAATGGCAATGGCATCCTCCCAGCCAGAAACCATCACAAGTGTGTTAGATGACCCTCTATTTGGTTGCCAGACCCATCAGACCTCCCCTTTGCTTGAGAAGCAGCACAGTAATAGTGAAGCTGTGAGGAGGCAGGCTAATCCCGCACATATCAAAGCATTCACAGCTTTAATTATCCCTATGTCATACTGGCATTTGAGCAATTTCCTTTCAAGTTTGGCTCTTCAATAATTCCCAGTTTACGGCAACAACTGACACTAATCATTGAGGGAAACAGTTAATTACAGAGAGTTGTGGATGTGCATCAACAGAACCAAAACACAATCCTCCTGTTGAAGCTATTACTCTTGTTTGTATGCTGTGCGGCTGTTGTGTTTCTGGAACACAGCAGTGTCTCAGGGGTATGTGGATGTGTGTGTGAGAGTATGAGACACTAGCTTGGAACATCACTTTCCCCGAGCTCCCTGCACTAATCCTATTGTAGCAACAGTAGTAGCTTGTGCACTGGAGCATCCAGGGCACCGTAATGACAGACCACAAAAAAACAACGGGACACACATCTCACTCTCATCCAATGTGAAGAGATCACAACGCGTCCACCTGATCGCTTAATGGTACAAAAACTGGAGTGTGATTTTCCCCTGCGGTGCCACAATTTCCCCTCATATGCACAATTTGTGTATTCATGCAGCTGGAGAATATCTTAAGTCAAGGTAATTGACATTAATAGATGATGATGATAGTAATAACACAAGTCGGTCCATATCAGGATTTCTGTGCTTATTATTTTCGGAAATGAACTGCAAGTGAGCACAGTGCAAGTGAAAACAGCATAGCAAAACTGTTAATTAATGTTGCTCTGTTTAAATAAATGTTTCATTTTCTTTCCTGTGATAGAGAGTATGTAAAACACCATTAATAATATGGTTTGACACCTATAGATACATAACTATGTATTTGAATTTTATAAAGATAAAATCAAGATATTTTTCATGCAGAAAAACTGATGATCTAAGAATTTACTCTACAATAATATAAGACCATAAACAGATATTCAGCATTTTGCTGATAACACATTTGTAGCTTTGCTGGAGTAAGATTTTGAATGCAGGAGTCTTACTTGGAATAGAGTATTGTTACATTGCTGTATTCATATATATTATTCAACCTCTGGCATACTGTACAATACCACTTTTAAATCATAGATTAGTTAAGCAAACGTTTCCAAGATGGTTGGTCATACAGTGTTTTTAACATATTTTATACAAGGCAATTTATGCAGTCTGTATTTACTGAAAGCCTCAAAAACATGTTATCTCTTTCTGTATAATTAGAAGTAGTATACATGATATGTACACTGTGAGGGATATACACAGGAACATAAACATATAATGTAAAGCTGCAATCTGGAGAGGCAGCATCTGTGTGTAACTGTGGCTTATGGCTGGCTGCTGTACAGATTGGGGTGTGTGTGGAGGGGGGGGGGGGGGGGTTTAGGCTGCATTAAAATAAATGTTATGTGTTGGTATGCTGTGTGCAGGGAAATATTTAGGTCACAGGCTGGTCCTGGTGTGCAGGCGTTATCAGGAAGGTCCTAACAGATGGCCCCAGAGCTCTGACCTCAACATTAATTACATGAAAATGGCCTGTGGTGATGATGTCCTCTAACCGAACTCTTCTCCCCTTTCTCTTCCTCTCTCGTTTAGGTGACTGCCATATGAGGAGCAACCAAGGATGACAAAATGGACATAACGCAAGGGGAGCTGATCCACTTCTTTAATTCACCTCCATCTTTTCTTCACCGCCACCATAATCATCCTCCTCCTCCTATTGGCTCCTGCTGCTCTACCTTTTCCCCACAGAGGCTGCTCAGAACTGGAACGAGGGAGCGTCTTGCCCCTCCTTGAAACGCCTCTAAATCACAGGTCGGTGAGAAGACGCACAGCGATGCGCTAAAGCCGGCACCCGAAAGCTGGTGTCCTCCTCACCTCTGCGAGGATCCACTGAACTTTCCAGGGAGGAGGTGGGGTGGCGTATATATCTCCCTCAGTGACCCCTCTGACTCCCGATGCCATACTACTGAATGCTGACCATGAACCTGCCCTGTCTCTCTCTCTTTGTAACTGTCTGTCTCATCGGCTGTCAATCTGCACCAAGTGCCATAGCGTCATACATTCCTTCAGACATTGCACTGACCACCAACAACCCTCATGACTTCATCAATGACTATGTTTACATGCACACTATAATTAAGTAGCCGTTTAGACAGTAGAAGCAGTTGTTTACTGCTGTCATAAAGCTCCACTGGTGTCTCCTCTGCTCCCATACAAATAATCAACACTTAATTCTGCCCATCGCTCGGAGCCTGTAAACAGACAGAAGCTTTCAAATTGAAATTCTTTAAATAAGCTGCAAGATAATAATTCTCAAATGGATTTTCAACCGATCAAAAGAGCTCCAAAAGTCAGATCATTCTGCACATCTTCATGGCAGTATTACCAACATAAACTAAAGTGTTTACACGATAAATGCAGTATTCTCATAATCGATCAAAGTCATAGCTGTGCATGTAAACATAGCAGTCACACCCAGAGCCAAAAACTGTCTAAAGGTCAGTGAATCAGCCTTAAAAATTGGAGCGTTCCTATCAGCAGCTGTTTCTTTTGACCCCTACATGTGTTTTTATTTTTAGCACTTACGTCAGAGTAGACGGTGCCAGACGTTGACGTTTCCAGAGATGACAGATTTCTGCACATCTTTTTTTTCACAAGTTTTCTTGTGATTTTTATTTTTCCTGTGTGATGTTGGATTTGAAACTGGAGGTTACTGCCTATGATTGTTTCAGAAGGACTATGATGCAATCGGGGCGATTAAACAGACACTGGACTCTATATTTTATAATTTATAATGTACATGCTTTTCCCAAAAGTAAATGAAATGCTACTCTTTTTACTTTTAAGGAGAAACACAGGGGTGTTTTTATGTGTACATTAGAAGCAATACAAACCTTTTTTGAAGGAGCCAACCTTTTTATCCACACTGCCTTATCAGTGAACTTGGTTTTCTCTTTAAAGAGATTAGCTCTCTGATGGTTGGTTTTGAATTTCTGGACACATCACCCACACAGAGACGGAATGGCTTTTAATGATGGATTCCAGTCCAATCTACCCTGGTTACAATGCCAGGCATTGTGGAAAGAGACCTTTCCCCCTCGCAATTGTAGATATCCCATTCCACGATCAAAAGAAAGGACCTTTGAGAAGACCTGGAGCCACGGTCATCAAGTTATTACTGAGAGACATCAAAATCCCAGACAGGAAGATGAAATCCTTCAGGCCCAGGTTAGACTGATGGCGAGCTCTTATCGTAGATAGCGGATAAGAAAGGAATCCCCTATGAAACCAGACCATCATGTCCTCAGCTATGTCAATGCAGAAGGTGAAAACAGAGTCAACTTGAATACCTGCACCCGCAACATGTTCTCACTCCCAACTCGTCAAATACAGCAGCTCTGTTAGGGCCCATGGCGACACTTTTTAATGCACTGGCGTACTAGACATTTTGCATAATTGTTCAACATGCAGGGTACTCCAAGAGAGTAGAGAGTCTGTACAGTTAGGTTTCAGTCGTTTAAATTATGTTTAGATAAATTCAGTTTTGTTGGAATAAATTACGCTGCATTGCATTGTGTTGCGTTGCATTATGCTACCAAATGCCACGTTATGCTTTGCTATGTTACGTTAATTACATTGAGTGCGTTACATTAGATTACCTTACGTTTTGTGAGTAAATTAATTGAATTATGTTGCGTTACTACTTGCGTGCGAGATGGCAGTTGAGTCCGTTTGTTAACTTTAATTAAGTTAACATTAATTTCACAAGGACCACAAACAGCTAACTCCTGAAAGTCTTAAGTTGACCGTCCAGCCTTACCCTCTTTTTTTTGCTATATAGGCCTACTGTACTTGACATCCCCCTCTAAATCCGTCGTTATAACCATGGCCAATAGAGGCAGCCCTGCATCTGTAAAAACGAGGCTTGAAGGATCCTTAGTACCACTGGCAGGCTGCCCTATTTGACAAGTATAGGGAGTGAGAATGACAGAGATTTACATAAGAATCAGTACACAATCGATAGAATTTAGTTTTCATCCCTGATTAATTACACTATTTGCATCATATTTGTAATAATGCGAGTTTAATGCTAAAAATTACAAATGAGAAAAATGTCTGCTATTGCTAGTTGCTTGTATATACAAAGATGTAGGCAGAAGGCTCATTAGAAACTACCCTGAAGAATCATGTTGTTGTTCATTACCTGGTGGATACAATTTAATAGAAAACTTGAAGCCACTAATGGAGTCAAAGATTTTAAAACTGGCGCATAAAGGGAAGAAAAAAGCACTTTGCAGACGTCCAAGAAAAACACAGAAGGAACAGGATGGAATGACCTTCGCGGAGGAATAAGAGGGAAACGTCGAGGTGTTTTGTGTAGCATTGATGTGTGAGCATGACTCACCGGCTGTGTGCGGGGTGCTGTGTGGGCTGTGTCCTTGTTGCCAGATCATTAGCTTTACCTTCTCTCCAACTGCGTGGAGCTTTCTGAATGTGATTCTGTCCAACCTGACTTGTTTTTACACCTTCCTAATGAACTAAGCTTCTTTCCTTCCTTTTGTTGATTTTTTGTTAATGTTACCAAATTTGTTTTCTTTTAAATAACTACAATAGAGATATATATCACGCAGCAACTTTAATATATTGTAAATGATGGCTTGGATGCAATGTATTTATTTGTTTGTTACCATAATGAAGAATAATCTATAAAGGGAATTTAAGGTTTGAGTATATTACACGTTGTTGTATGTCATTGGGTTTAGAAATGCCTGTTTGTTCATCCTTTTGTATCACAATGAAACAACACAATACCTTTTTACATCACTAAGATTCCTCCTGTTTACTGTGATCATGAATTGGACATCTCACAAATATTACACAGAAAAGGAACTGCGATGTGATGCATTTAGGACAACATATCGGTCTCATGTTTAGGGTGCAATACTTTTTTGCATTCAGTTTTGTAGCTCTTGTAAATGTTTTCAACTGATCATCCATTTTGCACACTTAATGTTCAGGGATTTATTTGAACCATAGCCTAGCATCAACTCCACGGCCTCTAACACAGGTCTGTCTCTTCATGCTCACAGTACAGCTAGTACTGACATATCGTCATCATGAGAAGGGACGTTGGCTCTGGTCAGATGGGTCATGAATTGAGTTTCACTTTGCCAAATTTTAGTTCATTTAGCATCAATCCTTTAGGAGTATAAGTCCGTTTTATTGAGTAATTCTATGTTAATAATCACTGAAGTGATGTATTGAGAATGTGCTATTTCTTGTCATACAAGAATCGTGTATAAAGAAACCTATTTCTGATATTGAGCAGAAAACAGAGGTTATTTTTTATTTTTAGAGCAAGTCATTACAAGGGATGTGTAGAAAAATCAAAGGATATTATTCTAGAACTGAACTGTGAGGCTCCCTCGGGGGGTTGATAGAAAATGTATATGTCTGTAAATCAAATAAACCTATTTAATCACTTCATACCCCCGTGTTGTCTCTTTTTTTTCTTCTCATATGTGTCTTGGATTCATCAAATGCAAATAAATCCAGTAGTGTCTTCCACTAGAAATTATTTCTCACTTAACTATTTCCCCCCGATCTGTTTTAGGAGACTTTAATAAAGAGCTTGCTTCAATTTAGAGTTAAAATGAGTCCAGCCAATGGTAGTTTGAACAAATTATAATTTCACACTACAGAACCGCTTCAGTGTAACATTACTGAGCTTAGGATTTAGGTATATGCAGTTATGCTACACATGCTGTGCATATGATATGCCCACGTTTGATTCCAGAAACAGATGGATTCTCATCTCATGGATCGTTTTCAGAGAACATATTTGTTAATTATCACGTCCACATGTCTTATTCTGTAGCATTGGTATTGCTGATTTCCAATGTGAGGTGTCATTTCTCAAACATCATAGTTAAATCACAGGCCTTTGAAATAGTGTCATGGCAGACTTATGATATCACTCCAAAGAATCAATATAAAATAATATTGTGGTAAAACTTGATTTACACACCTGGATATATCACTTTACTTGAGGGAAATAAGGGGTAGGTAATCGTAAAACGAAACAATCTCAACCTTAGCAGTTTATTATTCTTATTTCCCGAGATTTAATGAACAGTTAGGCAGTGTTTATTCAATTTAAAAAAATGAAATATTAAAGTATTAAAGTTAAGAAAATAAAAAATATAAATAAATACATTTAATTGTAAAAATAAGAAAAGATTGAGAATTTAAAAAAGGAAGAAATGTCAGTAGGCTATGTATGATGGTGCTTACACATTCAATATACAAAAAGACATATACAGTATACATACATTTATACAAACACAAAAATGTCAAAGCGAGAAAAGACTCTTCAAACTTTTCAGGGCTAAATCCTTCAATAATGTTTGAATATGAGTACAATACAATTATTCCACAAGTATTATTGATATTCATTGATTTGTTCCTAACTCTTATACATTTGTCAGAACTGGATGTTACACTTGTTCAGATGTACCCAATGAAGAAGAGTAAGGTCAGAGGTATTCATGCATAGACTTTTTTTTTGTACATACTTTTGAGAACTGGATACTATATCCCCCCTCTCCTCATCTTTGCAGAGGCTTACAAAGACTTGATTTTTATCACAGTGAGAGAGGGCCGGAGTTAGTGAATGAACTACTGTATTGTTCAGGTGCAGTCAGGCAGGCCTCTGTGCGGCTCACTTTGCAAAGCAATCTTAAATTCCCCAGAGGTTTACAGAAGCACTGACACATCACAGACATGACACATCCGTGCTGTGGATGAAGAGGAAAAATACATAATGTTTACCTTCACAGGAAGTGAGGAAGTACGCAGCCAAAGGCCCGCTGTGTACTAGCATTCATCAGAAAGGGCCTCACATGGCAGCTAATGGCACTAATGGACTTGTCTATGACAGGGCTACTCAAACACAAAGGCTAAGTATACACTGCCATTGTGACAAAAGAAGACTTGAAATGTTGGTTTGAGACCTTTAATTAGGCAGAGCTACATTTTAAACGGAGCATTGTATCCGACTTGCCCTCAGTTGGAAGAGAGCGAGATTACATAGGAGCCCGAGGAAGCTCAAAGTGAAGGATTAGTGTTTGGTGTGTGGATGACCAGGAGAAACACACACCCTTTCCCACAGTTAGACCCATCTGTACCCCGAAGTCAGGGCGCTCCAATCTCAAAGTCAACACACCTAGTCATGCAGCAGGCAGGAAACACTGGGGCGTAGACAGGAAAAGGGGAGCCATTCTAGCAAGCACTGGAATTTCCATTTGGACTTTGCCACTTAAATTCACAGAGGACAAACTTTGTACAACACGCAGGGTACATTGAGGTTGAAAAATAGCTGTGGGTGGATGTGAATGTTTAAAATGTCAGCCTGTCCAAGGTTAGAAAGAACCATTGTGTAGGCCATCCGTTTTTTAAATGTTGCCGTGCACTATGAATGGTGGATGGTTGTTTTGAAATGTACTTAGAAAAGAATATAGTACATTGAACATTGGTTTACAATGCTTTATGAACATTCAAATTTAGTACATGTTCATCATGACATTTCAATTTTAAGTTTCAATCTGTATTTATGGATAGAATTATGTTATGTTTTCATATTAGTAAATACTGAACTGAGACATTTACCTCCAATTTACACACTTCCACCCTCATAACCACCTCTGAATCCTAATATTTCCAATCTTCTTAACATCCTGGCAGTCCAATAATGTAATAAAGCCTTGAAACTTGTTCAACTTCCTCCCAAGTGATCACAAATAGTCTGTGGTGGAACAACCCCAAAAGGGTAATGTGTGTAAGCGGGTTAAAAACATATAAAGGCTTCAATTAAAGACCTAAATTGGTTTCTTTCATCAATCAAAACTGGCTTGTCTTTGCAGCGTCTCATTGCAAAATTAGAAAACAAAAGGTTTACAGGCAACCACAGTTACATAATGACTTAAAGTGAGAATCTGTCAAGAAACATTACTCACAACATTGTTTATTGACAATAAGAGTTGTCATATATTTGATTTATGTTTTCTCCTGAAAGGAAGATAAATCCATGTAATAGGACTTCTTCATGCAGTTACCAGCACAGCATGACATGGAGGTTGGGGGAAGAAAACTAGACGTGATAATTTATATTTCTATCGAAAAATCCATGAATAAGAAGTATCTGCAGTCTATAGAATCACATCTCCGCTGTGAATCTCTCACCTTCCCTCTGTTCACCCACAGACTTTTCCAACCTGCTTCACACTGAGGAAACACATTTACTTTCACTAAAGCAAGTGTAGGGGAAACATTACAGAAGTCTCCGATTGCACCTGGTGGGAGATTTGTCATGTTCCCAGACCTTTTTGATGTGAAATAGTGTCATCTGTATGTGAATGTGAGATCAGGGATCTATTTTCAACTGGCTGTTTTATTACACCAACATTTTTACATGGTTTATAGTGTTCATATTGCTTGATCAAAACATGGATGAAAGATTGATTAAATGAGACTTCGGTACACACTGTATCGTGCAAAGACACATATACAAACTGACTAACTAAGTCATCAACTGAACCATGTAGCACTCTTTTATTTCTATCAACACGATTCAACACGAGGAATTAAAAGGAGAAGAGAATCGTGAAATACAAATGACTCTTCAGGCTGTTTGTGCAATTGAGGGGAAAAGGCAAGAATAGCTCTTTGCTTCATTAGAGGTTGACTTGAGGCAGGGACGTGCTCAACTGTTGTCATTACACGAAGACACAACGAGCTAACAACTAAGTAACCTTCACACAGCGCTGATGGCAATAAAACACCTCCACGGAAAATGTAACCATCTAGGAAAATGTCAACAGCAGAATACAAAATGCATTATCTTTTTATATAATATTATTACATTAGGTAATGTTTTTATTGCATGTTTTTCCCGGAGTCAAATCCAAATACTAAATCTGACATATAACATGAAGACAATGAAACCTCTACAAACCTCTTCATTTCTTGACTAGTTGTAAAGTGAGAGCATTTAGAAATCACTGCGATATGCTTCACATAAACTAGCCTGTCCTTCTGTTATATAATAATTATTATTATGTTATTTATATAAAATCTTTCAAGGCAAAAATACTTTTGATTTCAACATGAAGGAAATCTTGTATTATGAAAAGAGACAGCCAACTTCAGATAACATGTAAAAGAACAACCATTGCAAAATATCTTCCTGCCTATTGGGTCTTGTGGGAGGCGGGGCTTAGCTTCCACTTACCAGCCCGCACCTCAACTCATTTAAGGCTTGAATCAGCCCTGCTCAGTATGGGGTCTGAAGCAGCAAGCTGATTCACATATGCTCTCCTCACCAGTTGACTGTTGATGAATTCTTTGACCTTAAAAGCATCATTTTTAACTATGACGCTCAACAACTCTTGTGAAAGCAATACATGTTTAAACGGCTCTCATCTCTGGTCAAACATAAATATATTGACAGAAAGGGAAGAAAATGTCAAGTCGGTACGAAAATGGCTTGATTTATTTGGTAGCGCAGTTAATATTTTGCCAGGAAGTATGACAAAGAAACAACTGTATAAGAAGATGCTTAGAACAACTTTTCTTTTGTGTGTATTGGAGAAAATAGAAAGACCACACATTCACATCAGTAGTGTGGCCATTTCCGAATACTGTGTTTTTTTACTTTAAGGTATGAAAATAAACCATATTCGCACATATCATTTGTTCTAACTGTGTGCAAAGTGAGTGAGAACGATAGTGGTCCAAGAAGTGATCCCTGATGTACACCACTTCTTTTCTTATAAATATCAACACACTTTAAACCATGACCAGCAAAAACATTTACATAAAAAGAGAGACGATACATAACCAGCTGCTCAACAAGAAAATGGACACAAATAATATAATATATATATAATATAACCAAAAATATTGTAAAGACAAGCGGCCAGATGAAGTGTTGAATGTCATACAGCTGAGAAATGTCTCTCCTCCTATTCCTTTCCCGTTGTTCAGCCTCTCTCCTTTCATGTGTGAATGGATACCCAGGCCCGAGGAGCCAACTAACCCTTAGTTGTCAGAGTCAGCATTAATGCATAGCAGCTCTGTGTCATTAAAGAAGCCGACACATGTTCCAGAGGAGGCATGACATTGTGCTCCTCGTCTTTACTGTCTACCCATGTGGAATGAATAAGGGATGTGCTTCATGGTGGGCTGAGCAATGTCAATGAGGAAACCAACGCCAACGATTCAACAAGACATAAATGGCAAGTAATGGTCAGGCTAGCTGTCGTAGGAGCCACGTTAGCAGAAGACGTCATTACCCCACACAGCCTGCTCTAATGATCACTCCTCGCCTCTCGTCAGGCCTTGAAGCAGTGGCTTCACTTCAAACTGATACAGAGGTCCCAAATGCGATGAGGAATTAATTTGATTTGCATGCTCACTAACAAGGATGTAATGTAAATGACAGTGGAATAGTGTTACTGCATCTGTGCTTGTTATGTGGGTTCAGTGTCGCGGGTGCAGCAAGTGTGAGTTATGGATACCAAGGTTTTCTGAATTAAACATGAGCTTACGCTTGACTTGGCAAAGAGTGAATGATGTTAGTTGGCTTTAGTTGCTGTTTTTAGCTTTCATGGTTCCATATTTAGAACTACTGTTTCCAATGCAACATAAGCTGATTCAGAAATACTTCCAAAAGCTATTTATGCGCCTATGTGTGTAATGTAGCATCTGCATTCATGTGTCCCACACGTGAGGAAGGAGCTTTGTGAATGGTTTGTGTTTTGCTAAAGCAATGAAGGGAAACAACAACATGTATGCACACACACAACAAATAGCCGCCTCTTTCAGGTTATACAGGTGTGTGCAGCCAAGAGGCCACAAATATACTAGATCGAACAACCCACTCCCACAAGAATACAAACTATAAATGCACACAGGAAACCATTCTTCATCAAGAGAACAAGAGGTCAAGTGGGTTAATTTCATAGTTTCACGTCGTTAAATATGAATAGATAACAGATTCAGGATATTGCTTCATTTTTTGATGTGATTAAAAGTGCTTGAGTACAGGAATACATTACACAGGCAGCTAATATTGCACTTCCATGGGAAATTAAGTGCTTCCTAACTACGGGGGAAGGCAGTTATGCTCTAATTATACTTCGCAGCAGTTTATCCTAATACTCTCACTTCACCATTTTAGTCCAGACTGAATATCTAAACTATCATGTTGGTTGCCTTGAAATGTGGTACCCATTCATGGTCCTCAGAGGATTAGCCCTAATGAGTTTCATTGCCACTATGAGGTTGACATTTTGACATTTTAGTAAATTATCTCGACAACTATTTGGATAAATTGCCATTCAATTTTGTTCAGACATGGTGTCTATTCGGATTAATCTAAATGCAATATTGGATGACATTTGTGGTATTGAGTGAAATGTCTCTGCAACTTCTGGAAAGTTTGCCACAAAGCCATGAAATGTGGTTCAGACATTCAGGTCTGAGTCAAAACATCCAAATCAACCTAAACTGTAATTTGTGTTTTAAAATTAGAAAATGTTCGCGTTTTAACACAGAGAAGCCGTGCATGGAAAATCTTTAACTGCTCAACATTGGAGTTATGGCATTTTCCTTTGTAATATATTAGCATGGCACAAAACTGCTACTGTGGTTGTACACAACATAATGAACATGCAGAGCAATGTCATGCATCAGGGCACAAGTCAGAGAACTGGCATATGGAAAGTAATATCCTGACATGGAGTTTATAAATGACTTGATCACAGTGTGGATAAAGATTTATTCATCATCAACATTTGGTGATTAATTCATCTCTGACTCAGCAGAAAGCAAATGAGCCGAAAAAACACAAGGCCATAACGCCTTACGTAAGCATTAGCGTGTTTTATCATTTTTGCCTCCTTTGTCATTACATGAGTACACACATGCACCATCTCCGTCTTTATATTTTATTTTGAATCAGATATTATCCTGGTATTACTCTTTCCAAGCCCTTACTTGAACTAAGATGCTCTGCTCTCTTCTATGACTTCCTTCACCTCTTACATAACCAGAGGAATGGGAGCAGGGAGCTGTTAACCGCAAATGAATGAGTCTCATTGAGGGAGCAGCACTCTGAGAATGATAAATTAGCTTGATAGATTATTCATGATGGTAGGTGACCTAAAAGGCAATGCATTCTATCACACAGCAATGTCAAAACTGACTGCATGTTGCCACTCAATCTTCAGATTAGTCCAACCAGAAAAGTTGTGGTTTATAACGTCAAAAATCTTTTGGATCAAAGTGGAATAACATGTGGATTCAGAACTTAAGTTGGTGGTCGGGGTGATACTTCAGCAGCCCAGTGGTGTTTTTTTCCTAAGAATTCCTTCATGTGCTTTCAACCAAATCTGATGTAGCGTGATTACATTGTGTCACTTAACCTTGTTTTTCCAACATCAGAGAATACACACATTGCCATATGTGAAAGAACATACAGTATATGCACTTCCATTGACCTCATCCTAATTCTACCACAGGAATCACTCTTGGCCTTTTCACATATGGCGAACAGAGAGAGGATGGAAAAAGGATTTATTTTGTTCAGTTACTCTATCCATTCACGAGCAGCACATTCCAAATGTTGCATACATCCTAAAATCCTATTTTGGAACCATAGTATGGAAATAGAAATTGTAGGAAGAGAGACTAAATAATAAATATAGTATGTGTGCACAGACAATATGCTTAAGGCTTTACTATTCTTATGGGTCTTAACAAAACAGAAAAAAACATTGTTTTTACAATCACTGGTCAATGTTAAAAGTTTACAGAGGGCTATTTCGCTTCCAAAAACATTTCTTATTTCAGATTAGTGGAAAGAAAAACATCCAAAATACATATTTAGCTGTGATATTACTAAATTCTGTCTGTATGTTTATTCTAATTTCATCAAAAGTTAACATTAGGTCTCATTTGCATATCTAAACATAACATTTCAGACATACTTGTTCACCTGCACAATCTCTCTTAGTGTCCATTATTGTGTCATCAGTGTTTTTGCCCTGAACACTAACTTGACTCTTTGCTCCTGACCTTCTTTTAACACTTAAGTCATCTTTGCTTTGAGAACTCAACCTCTGCATAAACACGTCTCTGAGAGGGGCTTGAGTCAAGAGTAGAGTCAAGTGTAACTTCAAAGTCTAGACAAAGGTTAGTGAAATCAGTTTGTGTGCTGAGTTCAGTTTAAGCAGGGAGCATCATCATGACACATTCAAAGACCACACACAGTAAAAGTTAGGACGGGCCGATAGAGTATATAAAATATCACTATATTTTTGACCAAATACCTCAAGATCAACATTGCGACGATATTGTTGGTTTGACTATTGGTGCTTTCATAAAATATTTTCAAATTGAGATTAATTAGAATTTGGGGATATTATGACTACGTGGCTATAAAGAAAAAATAATTTTTAAAAAATAGAAAAATCACATCACCCTTGTAATTCACCCTTTAAAACCAGACAAAGACAACACTTACTGTTTATGACGTTATTACGATATAGAAAACCTAAGACTAGCCTCATATCAAAATATCAATGCAATAATGATAAATTACCCAGTCCAATACAAAATAAGACAAAGGCATATATAGTATTAGGGACTGTGTAACATTCCAATTCATTCATTTAATAACACAATTTCTTACATCACTAGTTCAATGTTGTATTTGCTTCAAGATCCTACTTATATGAACAAAATTAATTTAATCTATAAATATTGATACAACATTTGATTTTGGTATTGCAACAATAGGAATCCCAATTGGACCCTCATTGTGGTAAAAGATGGATGTGATAATTCCAGCCGACGATATCTCAAATCAATCACATTGATCAGCAAGTCGATTCATTGCATGAGTGATGGAATTGATTTTGATATGGATACATTAAGCTAATGACATCTAGACGGAAAGCCTAGTTAGACTATGAGAATTTCAATGACTTCGGAAACGGTCAATAGAGTAAAGAGATTTCCTGCCTGTTGTTGAGATAGAGCCACTTCTGATTCTTTTCACCTGTATCATTGCTATCATGCTCTGATTTCTATTTTTGATGGAATTAAATTGTCTGGTGACAAATCTCCACTTTAAGAGATGAAGAGGGGTCAGGTTTTAAGTCTTTTAAAAGTATGTGTTTTTTTTATAAATGTTTACATGGACTGGCCCCCCCTCCCTTAGGGGAATTCATCCACAAAAAACACACTGGACGCTGCACTAGGTCAGAAAACAGAGGAGACTGTGAGGTCCACCGTAGACGGACCACTTTTGGACAAAATGTCCTTTCCATTAAAAGCAGCTCATTGTGGAATAGCCTCCCAACTGAGATATGGGATTGTCTCACTCTCAAGTTTGAAAGGTCAACTCAAAGAATGGTTGAGAAACAAACAGACGTGCAATCATGTCAACCTATCCTAAGGGAGTCCATGTACGTAGACACGTTAGTTTTGCTGCTATAGGCTTAGACTGTCGGGGGACACCTTATTTCTTCCTTCTGTCTGTCTGTACCTGTGTACTCTCATGTTCCGAATAGCCCAGCTTCCCACAAATTTCTTTTTGGTGTCTATCTACGCCGGGATCCTGAGTCGTGGCAGATCCTGTTGATGCGGTCCTGTGTCCTGGATCCTGCATCCTGAGTCCTGGATCCTGAGTCCTGGATCCTGAGTCCTGGATCCTTAGTCCTGAGTCCTGGATCCTCCATCCTGAGTCCTGGATCCTGAGTCCTGGATCCTTAGTCCTGGATCCTTAGTCCTGAGTCCTGGATCCTCTATCATGAGTTCTGGATTTGAGTCCTGGACTTCGAGTTGTGGCTGAACCTGTCACTGTGGTCCTGCCTGACTCTCATCATACTACTTCCCTGAGGCTCCCACAGGATTGTTGACATCCTCGTGGATTCATCTTCTTATTATAGACACATGCATTTCCAAACATTTGGACTACCTATGTTGTAAATGTATTATGTTTTCGATTTACACACGGCATCTATTGCACGTCTGTCCGTCCTGGGAGAGGGATCCCTCCTCTGTTGCTCTCCCTGAGATTTCTCCCATTTTCCCCGTTAAACTGTGGGGTTTTCTCTGGAAGTTTTTCCTTGTACGATGTAGGGGTCTAAGGACAGAGGGTGTCGTATTTTCATACTGATATTCTGTACAAACTGTGAAGTCCACTGAGACAAATGTAACATTTGTGATATTGGGCTATATAAATAAACATTGATTGATGAATCACCGCTAAATGCACTTTAGGGGTATGTCCTCTAGCACTTTAGGTAGCTCTTGTCTTCTCTTGCACTTTATATGTCGTTGCTGCTATATTGTATTACCATGTCATAAATACTTGTGTATACTGCTCTTGCTCTTTTGCACTTTTTGCATATCATGTATTTTGTTTTTGCTATGTTTGTAAAATGTAATGTTCTTAAATGTTTTATGTGAGGGACTGCGGATGGAAATTAGCTCAAAGCTAAATCTGGCACTGTTACGATTGATACATTTTAATTTTTTTAAGTGTTCATTACTGTGCATTGTCCCTGCCAAATAAACGATTAAAATAAATAAATAAAGGTGCTGTGACAGGGACATTTGCAGAATGCTAGCGTGGCCTAACTGGTGAAGAAAGGGCATCCAAATCAGTACAGCAGGCAAAATGCCACAACATGTTAGCATGCAGCGCAGCCTTGTAGCCTGTGGACAGTGGTGTGTGTACACACAAGGAGCGGGATCAAATCCAAGAAGCCCTGCTCACACCCGGAGGGCCTGAGTTGAACATGATCTGTAAACAATATTTGGATTCAAAGCGACACTGAAGAAAAATAAATGTCTTCGGGTCGTATTCAAACAGATATTGATACATGGAGAATGATGTAATGGTGCTCAGAGGTATACATAGGATTCTGTATCTGCTCTTTGAATTCTTATTTACATTTTTTCTTGAACACAACATAAAGTACATTTATAGATATGAAGTGCGCACACACACTGTTTTACATGCAAACAACTGAACCCTCGGGAAGTTTATCCCAGCTTTAATCCAACCAGTGAATCCATCAAATGCTCTGGTAGTAGGCAGCCAACAGCAGACTCGGGGGACTGGGGGGGCGGGGTTTATGGAATGTGGGAGCGGGGTAATCCACGCAGAACTCTCTCCCACCACCAGCACTAAACATTAAATATTCATTTCCACATAGGGAACTGTCTGTGCTGTACCCATACTATATGCAGGTAAAATTGATTAATGTGCTCTAATTGGTTTTAGAGATGAGGCTTCTTAATGGAGGACTGGAGGCCATGAACGAGCAGCTGTGGTTTTAATAGAATTCAGAATAGATGTCATAGAATACAGTGCTCTGAACACTTTTATGTCGTTTCTTTTAATAAGTTATATTATTAAACTTTGATTCACTGTATATATTGTAAAATACATGTTAAACAATTATCCTGTAAAACTACTTATGTGTATATGAATATGTTTGTTTTCAGTATCTTTTATTGGACAATCTACTTTAAATGATTATGTTATAACAGTTTTTCTTTATTTGTCTATCGTTTCATTGCCCATACTTACTTTACTACTAAGTTGTGTTTTTTTAATCAATATTTGTATTGTATTTTTGTCTTATCTTTTATTTAATAATTCTAAAATGGAGTCATGAAACCCAATTGCCTCCAGCATTAATAAAGTATCATAATTCTGATTTTGATTCTGAATTTCTTTTCGCAATTCAAATGAAAAGGCAACTGCTTTAAGGCAAGGCAAGGCAAGGCAATTTTATTTATATAGCACTTTTCAGCAGGTGGCATTTCAAAGTGCTTTACAGATTAAAAGCAAAAGACATTTAAGAACAAATACAGCATAAATAAATGTGGCTTTAGACAAATTATGAATAAAACAAGATCGGGACTTGTGATAATAAGCATCAGATTATCCAAACATAAAATAAAAGTGTGAGTGTGTGTATTTGTGTGTGTGTGTGTGTGTGTGTGTGTGTGTGTGTGTGTGTGTGTGTGTTTCAGAGGCAGAGCATGGTAATACCTTGACAGTGTATCAGGCTGGGTGTGAGATTGAGGTGTGGACTAGCTGCAGTCACCTACAGAAAGCGCTCACACCCATCATACAGGCGGGCGTCTTTAATAAACTACCTGCTGCAAGAGGAAGATATTTTTAGGCTGTCAGAAATGCTGTTTGACTTGTTCATTGAAGAACGTGTTCAGGGCTTCCTTTATCTCAAGACAGTTTGTAGAAAGAGATCTTTGGGCTCCACCTTGTGGCAACAATTTCAAACTATAGCACACTCTGAGGCTGTTTTGTCATTTTCAATCTGTGGTGTTAGCCTCTTCTCTGTTTAAATTGGTCTGAAATGTGTCTTAAATTGTATTGGCTTGATATATTTAAATAATTCAAAATGTAACCAGGAATTTAAAATAATTTTTCCAAGTATCAAAACAAAAGTCTCATACCATTATGTATATTTAAAGAGGTGTTGTAAGAGATGGCAAACAACACCACCCATCTCCGAAAATGCAATTTTAAAGAGTCACTTAGCAAGGCCTGAAAAACTGTTTTTTATGACCTCTAGTGGTGTAATCTGAGTTGTGCTTCCTGACATTGATATCAGTGTTGCGTTTGGTTACAGGTAGGTGTAAGAGAGCCCACTCGAACATTCACTGAGCTCACCAGCATCAGTGTGAATACACCATAATACTGCTTGTGTGTTAAGACAATACAAATAATTCATCAGAAATAGAAAGACATTTCTTATTTTGGGCTTTATTTTGTATAAAAGCTTTTGCATTATCCAGGAAGGTTGTGCTGGTCGCATAAACAAATTCAAAATGAAATTTGTGGTATGATATCAAATTAATGTTTTCTCACAAATTATATTTTGTAACGTTCCAGACTGAATGATAAAAAGGAAAACAAATCATCCAAGTGTGCTTAGAAAAGCCCGTTTAATATTTTTCATAAAAATAAACCATGTAAAGACAAGTCAACAAAAAAAGAAAACACTGAAGGAATGCATATTCCTGCCGTAAGGCCTCGATGATGAACAGATTTGTGGCAAATTCAGAATTAACTAGACATTTCAGTGAACATTTTTTATTCAAACAATGTAGAACTAAAGGTGAACAGAGGTGAACAGATAGAGGAATTCATTTAATTTATACATTTGAATTCTTTCCTAATGTAGTTCAATGCTGAATTCAAATTTAGACACAGCGCTGAGACGATCGACAACGTAAACACTTCAGAGTAAGAAAACAAAGCACTCATCTTCATTATGAGGTATCCATGGTAGGGGCTTCTGAAATGTAGACAGATACATTTTGATTATTCAATATGAACATTAGAAATTGGAATATTGTGCAGAAACATGTTTGCCCTTCTTTAATATTTGTTCATTTTAAATTAAATGATGGGAGAGCTTAGCCTACTGGTGAAATGCTAATCAGAGCTCAACTCTTTCATAAGTTAATTCTCCTTACATCACTATTCTCTGCTTTGCTCTGAAACAACTGGCCATCAGTACTATAGAGAGCAGTTTGAGTAATCCTGTATAATTGTAAATGTAGTATCTCATGTTTAGATGGGGAATATATGCATCAATAAAACAAGCATTGTTCATTAGATGGTCCGATATGATTGTGTCATGAATCGGTGACGTCAAGATGAGTCCAAATGCAATCTAAATAATAATGGTTCTCTGTTTAAAATAGGTCATTCACATGATTCAAATGGAAATATCTTTCTGTTTATTACTATGAAAAGTAATTCAATTGTAAATGTATGTATTCTTTAAGGGGTCCCTGTAACAAAAAGCCTGAAACCCCTGATTTAGAAAGAGAGGATGAACATCAAACTCACGTGTTTCATTGAAGAGGAAGGAATCCTGATACTCCTTCATGTACTGAGAGGATCTGGCCTCATCCAGGAACAGAGAGTAGACCCGTTTGATGTCCTCCACCTGGACTTCTGTCCCCTGAAGAAGCAAAAACAAAGAGGACATCAACACTAAGACTGCAGAAACTCATGACTAAACTGCCGTTATATAATCTATCCATGAGGAAGCAGTTTTTTCCCACTGTGTCACAGCTGCAGAAATATGCCCTGCTTCTTCAGACTGAGCTTACCTTGCGTTTGCGACACACCAGCCCAGCAGTGCTGATCAGCTGGATGGCGTAGCGCAGAGACGTCTCCATGCCGATGCGAGTCAGGACGGTGTGAGCCTCGTCGCTCAGCTCCACATCCTCCTCCTCACACCTGAAATTAAACCATACAAGTTTGTGTTAGATTTACAACGCTGAGAAGAAGTGAAGATAGTTTGCCGACAGCTGATGAACTCAGATTCTCACCGGATCTTGAGGATCTGCCTCGTCTCTTTTTCAGTATAAGGGGAGGTGGCGATGATGAGCAGGCGGTCCAGCAGGTCGATGGGGATGCCATGAGGGCTCTGGTAGTTGGTGCCACGGATGCTAAGAGCAATAACAGAGTGCATATTTAAATAATAAAAAATAAAAACATCATTTACAGAATCGTACTGTATTCAATTTAATTCTAAGCTACTAACGGTTTAGAAACACAATAGCCTGATACAAGATTTGTTAGAAATAAAAAAATCCCCCCAAAAATGATATCCCACATTTATAAACTTGAACAGTTTTAATTGCAACATTTTTTCTTTTTAAGTTGGTCTTTTAATATTTTTAAGCTTTATTAGAATAATGAAGTTTTTATTACTATTATTTTTCTTGTGCATATATGTTTACTAGGGGTGCACCGAATGGGAAATTCTTGGCCAAAACCGATACCGAAAATAGGAAACAGTTGGCCGAAAACCGAATGCCGAAAGGCCGAAAATGATTAATAGAAATATATATAATGTATACATTTTTTACCAATGTTGTTCAGCTTCCTGATTATGGAAAAAGACATGATTATGGCAAAACTTAACTTAAATAATAATCACTAGTATGGGTCCATAAAACATTTATTCAGCACTTTTGAATGCATACATTACATTAATTCCAAGTCAAGTCCATTTTCTTTTCTCTGTAGGATAACTACAACAAAGTGCATTCAGAACAAAGCCAAGGTGCTTTAAAACTGCATAAACATCTAGGCCAGTAGGCCTACAACAAAATAGTGTAAATAAAGACTGTAACAGCCAGGCTTCAACAACAACAAATGCACCTATAAGTGCATGCATACAAATGTGCAAAATGGATAAATCCACATGAATGTAACTATTTACAAATGAAATTACAATTGAATTTCAAGAATCTGTAAATAAGGCTGTCTGTCCTCATAAGCAAAGTAGTACACATTGTATAAAGATACATAAAGTGAAAACTGGATACAAAATCCACAATCAATTACAAATTAAATTACAATTTCAAGAATCTGCAAATAAGGTGGTCTGTCCTCATGAGCAATGTAAACAACATTGTATCATTTAGATACCGAAAGTACAATATATTGAACACTGTGCTGCTGTCATTTCCCCCTAATGATAACCTGAGATGGTGAATTATAACTCACAATGAAAATTGTTCAGGAAAGTGGGTATAGAGTAGACATGTAGAACTAGATAAGCTTATGATAAGCCAGCCTTGTCTACTTATTAAGGAAAAGTGGGAGGTTCTTTTTAATGAACAGTAGCTTCTCTGCTTTATCAGCCATAAGTCTGTTCCTCTTCTCATCAAGCACATGAGAGGCAGCGCTGAACAGTCTCTCGCTGTCAGTGCTTGTGATTTGATCTTACTCCGCATATTTGTCCAGGTGTTTTGATTTCAAGTGGTGGAGTAATCCCGAAGTGGTGAAAGTCTTTGCAGTTACACCCCCTCGAGAAATGTCAGCTGAACACGTTTTACAAATCGCAATCCGCGCCTCTTTCTCTGATATTTTTAAATATCTCCAAGCGGCAGACATGTTGGCTGTGAGCCAGCCGCGAGCATGGTCGCGCGCCGTGCTTGTCGCTGCGTTTTGATTACGTCATCACAACAACACGTTAGCTTACCAACGTAACCCTGTTCTCTGACATTCGGTGATATTTTTTCGGTGCTAAAACCCTTTCGGCCGAAAGCCGAAAGAGCCTTTTTAACCATTTTCGGCCGATAATTTTCGGCGGCCGAATATTCGGTGCATCCCTAATGTTTACTTTATTTTTTAGGGTTTTACATTGGTACATCGATTAACTTAGTCTTGTGTCATACCTTTTTTACCTCCTTTTGTCTCTTAACCTGTTCAAATCTTATATTTTGTTGCTATGCTGCATGTATCTGAAAAGGTCTTAACATCTGATCTGAGGGGAATTTCGTGCTGATAAAAAGTGCCATTTAAATAAAGCTTTATTGTAAAACTCGTGAAAAATACAACTTAATAATAAAATGCAAGAAAAATGTAGACGATGATTACCGAGTAATGCCTCTGTTGGTTGCCATAATGAGAACCGGGGACAGGTCACTCTCCAGGGCACGGTTCAGGAAGGAGAAGCACTCCATGTCCAGCATATGCACCTCATCGATAAATAACACCTGGAACCAGACACATGAACAATTAGTCAAGGACAATCACAGATAAAGCAGATATAAAAAACACAGAGTTGCACTTACCCCAGGGATGATCTCGGCCTTGCCCTCTTCCCTCCACTCACACACTTTGGCGTTAATCTGCTCGCGGACTTCAGCCTTGATCTCTCCGGTGTCTCCGGAGAAGAGCGCCAGGAAGCCCTGTGTGCGGCTGTTGATGACGTCGATCTCATGCAGGGACACCGTGTGGACCACCTCTTTCCTCTTCTGCAGCTCCCCCTCTGGACACTGAACAAACTGGGTCTACAGAACACAAATACAATGAATATGTATTCTGAAAAGCTGTCAAATTAAATCAATCACTAGGAATGTGGTGACATTACAAACCCAGGCTAATGCATTTTGAGAAACCACATGGCTAATGTCCAAAAAACATTGAAGGTGGAATTGTATTGATGCGACAGATAGAGGATACCTGAGCTCCCATGGCATCGTAGTCTCTGGCTCTGGTGAAGGAGCGGCCCAACTTGCTGATTTTTCCAGTGGCTTTGTCAATTGTAATAACGTCTCTGAGAAAAAAATAAAACAGAGAAAGACAGTTTAGATTACACATCTTATCCTGAGTGATCCTGAAGTGTGAAGAGATATAAACTCACCCTGCTTGAACCTTCTCTTTACTGAGACTGTCAATCATCTTGTTTCCCAAGTCGTATATTGTCTCCATCTCAGTAGTCTTTAGAGTCAGCTTGCCCACCTTGGCACCCTGGAAGAGAAAGTTTAATGTGTATAAGATTGTTTAAGGACAGAAGATGGTGTACCGTTTTCCTGTACAACTTTTAAAAAATGATTGCCTGCCTATTAGGCAATGAATATTTGAAATTAAAATCAACTAATATGTTTGACGCACTTGTAATTTCTCTCATGGCTTTTTTTTGAAACATTGTGCGTAAGTCAGTGGATGCTATATTTTTGAGTTGCATTTTGGGGGAATGCCATTAGTGATTATAAGTTCTCTCTGAAAAGCAGTGATGCAGTATATAGCAGCAAAAAACGGAAAGAGTAAAAGAGGAACAAAATGTTTCTTTAATGGGATGGATCAGGATGCATAAGGTTAGATGCATCCCAGACCAGGACGCAATAGGAAAATACGTCAACAACTGCTTTGAGGGATCCAATACATTTTCGTTGTCGTATTGATGTTATTACTATCTACTTATGATCCAATTGCCTAAGACGCATGTCAATAACAGGAGTAAACAGGTCCGTAATGTGTTCTGGCGTCAAAAGAACATTGCGAGTCGGGAGTGCACTTGAAGTTGTCACGTCAGCAGCCTACCGTTCCTGTGGCCGGTCGATCAATCTGGATCTCCACCACCTCTCCTTCAATGATCTCTGTCTCCTCTCTGTAGAAGAATCACACAATGAATACTGATTCATTTCAAACAATGAAAATGACATAATACCAATATTTTGTTTGATCACTCACTTGATCCTCACTCCGATGGCTTTTCTGAAAGCTTGGCTGAGTGACTCGGTCTTGCTCATCTCCAGGGAGAAGATCTCACTGCCGGCCATCGCTGTGAAGGGTGTATCAGGGCCAAGGGACTGGGCAATGCCTGCATACAAAATATAAAATAAATCGAGGCCAGGAAAATAAGATCATGCTTTAACAATAACTTCAGCCATTTACAACAACAATATGACTTCCACAGCGGGAGGATCAAATGAAGTTGTGTTTTTGAAAGCCTCCAACGTAACACTTACCCATAGCAATGGCAGTCTTTCCTGTGCCAGGTTGGCCAGCGATCAGAACTGCTCTGCCAGCTATGTGGCCATCTTTGATCATCTCCAGGACGACCCCCGCTGCCCGACGGGAGGCCAGCTGGCCCACCAGCCCCTGAGACACCTGCAGGTGAACATGAACATATGAAGGTTGAAGTCACACAAATATTAATGCACATCTAAATATATTTCCGTTTTTTTTTTACAATATAGCTGTATCTTTCACATTTTTGGGATCCAAGTACTTCTAGTCTACAAAGTTATTCTCTAAATACAACAGTACACATCTGTTTAGGTTTGTAATGCCAACTGAAGAAGAAGACTGAACGCTACCTGTCTTGGCTCCAAAGCATCATCCAAACCAAGGCCACGGATGTGAGAGTGTGCTCCTTAACACAAAATAAGATAGAAATTTACACATGAATATTAAGCAGATTTGGAAGAGGGATTTGCTGTTTGGTAAGACTTCAATCAACGTTGACCTGATCATAATATGCACAAGCAATCATTAATGTGTCTCCATTGAAGCTAAACAGTCAGGGTTTCAGTGTGAAGGTGGATGCTTACCGATTCTCTCGATCCGTGTGATGTCACGGACCTCTGGGACCTTTGTAGTCGCCATCTGAATTTGATTATAAGCAGACAGAAAAATATCTTTAATAAAAACACAATAACTAGTTTCAGAATAAAATAATTCTTCCCGCTCAACTATTATTTTTATTAGTAGGAAAATACCGTTATATGAAGTTTAGGAGGTACACTCTAATAACAACACAGTCACAAAGAAATAGTCAAAATCACTTTGTGACTGTGTAGTGTGTATATTGGTGAGCTAAAGAGGAAGATAGGAATAATCGATCTTCCTCATGAGCAGAGAGAAATACCATGGATGCTGGGCTGAAAGAAGCTCACAAAACTTCAAGAGGTGTGCGAGCTGCCATACGAAAAGAAACAACGGTATTGAGCACTGTAGAATCTAAGAGTTTTTTATTTCTGGCCAATTAATTAACAATTAAATACCATACATATTTCAATTATCTAATCCATATCTCGAATGTATATTGTCCAACGCTCTTAACAATGAGCCCGGTGTGAGTTGTTCAGTACTCCTGTCCTAGATTTTTTGAATACATAGAAGAAGCATCAGGTTTCACATAAAGACTCAGCACTAATATCTGAGCTGGAAAATAACGATGTACCTACCTACTGAGTATGTCTTGTCAGGTCGGTTGTCATAGCGACAGTTGTAACGCATGCCACAACACAAACGTGTATGAGAGCGTTAGCCATGTCGCTTTGGCTTTTAATTTGTCATGTTTGTCGTTTTGCCAAAACACACATCTCAGTCATCAGCAACATGAGATTGTTTAGATGATATGCAGAAGCCACAAATGTTACCTACTATCTTCTCCTCAGCGAGAACGAAGCAAAGTATTTAACGCTAGCTAATGTTATGTTAGCAAACTAGCTAGCTCCATGAAACGATTTTCTGTCTTCAGCAACTCACGTTACCTTACAAAGATTTGTTTAGAAGGCGAATAGCAAGGGATTGTATCATAGTAAGAGTTCTACAGTATTATGATTTGAAAAGTTAATAATAATGTATTACAATTATGTTATGATTGTAACTCACCTGTGCAGCCACACTTGCGAAAATGTGAGAATGCGGCGCTTCTTTCCAATGGTACGCAGGGTAAGTCTGTCCGACAAGAAACAACCCTTTCTTTTTCTATGTACGTTTTGAGATTGACTGCCCTCTACAGACAGGGTGGCCTAATGATTTGATCCAAAAATGAAATACGTTTATAAAGTTACAGGTGTATTAAATAGGGAGTGGCTGGAGGAATGACTGCCCGTTTATCTAAGTTTGAATTTCAGCCTAGCGTTATTTAAGCGATTATACCTCGTGTCAATGACTTTCGTGCCTCGTGTCGCTACATGGTGTACGGAAAAAAGGTAAAGCATTTTATCTATTTTATACTGTGTATTTAACTTATTTTGTTGTATTTATTTAGCTTCTCTGCATCACGTTTGCCATTTAAAAACAAGTTGTGTCTAAAAACTTAACAAACATTCATGTTATCACGTTGTTGACTAATTTACATTCAAAATGTCTTTTAACTCTTGGTGGTGCAAAATGACAAGTGTGCAATCACTTAACATGATGTTTGTATGTTTGAAGTTTAAAAAAAGAACTAAGCGTAGGAAGGTACATTTGTTCAGGGAGAGGTAGCCTCTAATATGTTGTTTGAAGTAACCAATGCCATAATAGTTTCTGTGTTTGAACTTTTAAACCATAGGTAAACCGAACCACTAAGCCTACTGTTTACTCAACGAGACCTGTTTGCTAGGCCTATACTATCACTGTTATATAATGTTTTCTATCTCCAACAGTGATTCATCTTCTTACACAGAAGCTTTTCCAGAGTGAGGTGAACAGGTGCCCATGAAGACGGCATTGGTGAGCACTATATTCTACATTTCTCCACTAGAGGTAGCAAGCCTCAAAATTAATATAAGTCGTTTAAAAATTTCTTTGCAGAGCAGCTGCAACAGCAAAACTTGACAAATTGTCACATATAATTGCTCTAAATATGTGTTTCGTAATCAATCAATGTTTGATGTCAGTTAATTAAGCATTTAAGTAGAAATATTAATAATACACAATGGCAATATTTTGACAGTGCATATGTATCTGCACTAAAAATGAAATACCTTTTTAATGTGGTTTGTGGAGTTGGAAATTGTTTCAAATACATGGGGATTGGGATAAATAGATTTTTCTATCAATATTTACCTAAATCGCACAATCAATTATCCTTGTACTGCAAATTTCTCTGCTTGCTCATAGAAATTGTGGGATTACGTTTTTTCCAGAAAACGTATGAATCAGAGATACCATTCCACTGAACAAAGGAGAAAGTCACCCGCTGACTTTAACCTCAAGGTTTCTGGAGGAGCTTTTCATATCCTCTCCCTGTATCATCAAAAACTTTCCCTTAAAGCTGCAGTTTTAGGATTCCACAACGTTACATAGAACTGGAACCGAGACAACACATTTAGTTTGCCATTGTCAACAGTTGTGTTGTTTCCTGGTGTTCAAACCAAAGGAGAAGTTGATTAAAATGATCAGATAGAACTGACAAAATGCAAGTCCAAACGATAAACATGTTTTTTCATTATTATAGTTTGACACTGCTAAAATTGTGCCAATGAAAACAAAATGACAATACAGTCTCAATACAGGCTGATTTACCATTACAAGCCATTAAGATTTAGTGAAAAGAAACATGGACACTTGCATATCGTTATCTATTACAATGATTGACTGGAACCTAGACACTTTTACAGCTATTTTGCAAAAGAAAAGCTTATTTGTCACATCAATTATACTTTATCTGCCTGAATCTATGCTTTCAATGACCAACTCAATGATAACAATCGTAAAAGTAAGACTGCCAAAAACATTTTTAAACTGCTTCCCAGATGATGCTCATCCATCTGTAAAGTCAGGAGACTCTCAGTCACACCTCACCTACTCCTTTTCAAATCTCTTCTGCCTCTCAGACCTCTGCAAAACCAACACTGCTCTACACAGACAAAGCATTAAAAGGGATAGTGGATTTTTTGAAGTGGGGTTAGGAGGTACTTGTCCATAGTCAGTGTATTTCCTATAGTCAAGGACAGTCAGCACACCCTCGGTTTGGAGAAACAGATATAAGTACCAGCATGTTAGCCACATAAACAAAAGACAAAACATGTTGGTTTAGGTGTATGTAATATTAAGAGTATTTTGAGGGCTTTATCTTGCCTTTAAACACCCCTTTCTGACAGGGTACTGAAGTTGCTTTCTATTCTCTTCTCAAAGCCACCATACTTGTTTGACAAAAACAGTAATTGTACCTTTCAGATGTTGCTATTTTCCCCCTGCCTTACTCAGTTTGTTTTATTATGAGACGACAGTGAATCCCAACTTACCAAAGCCAAAGTCACACAATAAAAAAAACTAACCAAAGGAGTCGGCAGTAGAACAGATACCTCAGTGTTCTGGAAGGTAACATAACTGTTTTTGTCAAAGAAGTGGATTTCAAGAGAGTATTGATAGATAGCAGCTTCACTTTCCAGTCCAATACCACACTGACTTTGAAAAATAAAGCATATAAACTACTTTAAAAAACGTTTAATTTTGCCTTTAATCATATCATAAACATCTGACTTTTAAACGTTGGTGATCTTAGAAACATGAGCCTTTTTTTAGACTCTTAGAGCATGGTAGATGTGATATTTATAACCCGGTAGATGTGATATTTATAGCCCATGAAACCCTAGAAGATTTAATCTGGACAAAACTAAGATAAATAATAACAAACAGTTCTCTTTTATTTCAAGCTTCTTCTTCTTTTGCGCTCAGGAAGCAGTCTGAGAGGTAGTTAGCCTGTTGAGTGACAATAGAAGTAAAAATGCAACAAAGACTTCCCCGTATATGCTTGATATAAAATGTTTATTGAGTAAAATAAGTACAACATCTTCATAAATGATCTTGTGACATGTTTCAAATTCAATATTTCAAACGATAATTTAAATGCATTCACTTTATACATCTGATCCTCAAACATGTTGATTTGCAGAAAAGTCACAAGCATCAAGAACCCTGATACACAACACATAGTAAAAAAATAATAATAACATATCATCACAAAGTAGTACTGGCTTTGTTCTTGTAATCTATACCTACACACTGAATCACTGTTGTACATTAATCATAGGAAGTGTATTTAATCCCTACTGGATGAGGGTAATGCCTGACTCGTACCAAACCCAGAAGCCTGGGAAGACAGGCTCGGCAAAGGAGGCCTTGAAGCGGTGGATGAGAGACATGGTTTCCCCCACTCCATAGAAAGCGAGGGTACCGCCTTCGTGGTCGAGGAACACCCCTATACGGGATGAGTAGGGGGCGTTGATCTCTATCTGGTCTTTGCTGTGGCGGGCGGAGTAGCTGGCATCAGAGCAGAACAGGCTCCAGGACTTGCGGTTGTAGCCGATGCGGGAGTTGTCTCCGTAGCCCGTCCGCTTGATGCCTTTGTAGGTGACCCCGATGGCGGCCCCCTCTCCACTCCAGTCAACCTCCCAGTAGTACGGTCCTCCAGAGAGATTCTCCTTACACAGGACCTGGGGCAGGGAGTCAAACCTGGCGGGGTGATCACCGTAGGTTTGGGGGTCTCTCTTGAGGACGGCTTTCCTGTTCGCTCGGGACAAGTAGAGCTGTCTGTAGGCCGTGTTGGAGTCCAGAGTCAGCTGGCAGGCATCTGGGGAGATAAATGAACATTTACTTAGGGCTGTGTATCGACAAGAATCTGGCAATAAGAGACATTTCATGATACAGGACATGGTGTCAATATATTGCTTTAATTTGCGATATTTTGAGAATTCTTTCCATCTTATTTGAGAAAAGCCATCATATTATAAAGAAAACACTGCCATATGCAAATCTGAGTAAAAGAAGTGTACTTTAAAAATAATGATGTTTTTTATGCTATTGCTACAGTGGGATTTGTATTTGCATTTATTACAGTCCCTGTAACATCCAGCATTAGAGCACCCTTTTTGTGGAATATGAACAAAGGATAGAGGGAGAATTAATATCTACCTATATACTTATACCACTTAGAAAAGTGTTGGTGCTGGCAGACATATTTGTTATGATCAACTATTGGTTATTGATCAACACAGTGCTTATGATAATCAATATAGTAATACAAAACATAATAATGTTTAACGCAATAGTATTTATATTTTGTTACACTTCTACTTTACAAATTCAAATTGCTTGTGTTAAATGAAAATGACGAAGCCTAAGATGACGAAGCCTATTTACAGCAGCACCGATCCTGCTTGCACGACAAGCTGCCAGAAATTTTGATTTCTAGTTATTTTACATTTTGAACTAACTTTTGCTATTAAATGATTTAAAGGCAAAATGGGAGACCCTTTGACTGGAGACAGAAATCAGATAATAATAATAATGACAGGTGTTGGATGTCACCTGCTGGCAGTTTATCTCCACCTCTGTGGATCACAGCTGGTGGGACAAGCGGGGGCCCCTCCTAGATCTGGCCGGCCTATTATCTCCCGGCCTATTATCTGGAATGCCAGAGTATCAACACTGTTCGTGAGTTTGACCACAAACAGAAGTCCATTTACTAAAAGGCGAGACCCACCACCTTTGAACTCCTTTTTAATGCATCCTCAAAGACAATGCCGTTTTGTTTTAGTTAAAAATAACAGTACCACTTCAAATTCTTATGATATTAGGTATTTGGTTATAATATAAGAATAATAACTCCAATTGTTTTGTTCTTGTCTGTCTGGTTAGTTAAATTAGTTAATCAGTGTTTTATTAACTCAGTTTAAGGAAGGAGGGAGCACTTTAACTGCAAATCTGATATAGTTGTTAATGAGTCAATCCCAGTCTCTGTCAACACTGTGGGACATACAGATTTGTGGTCAACCACAGGGCCTGGCAGAGAAGCTCATCAGGATTTAATTTGACTGAAATGGAAGTGAGAGCAGTGATCTGTGTCACTGCAGAGAAAAGTCAGCGAAAATAAGACTCACATCTCATGAAGTCGTCCCTGTGCTGAGGTTCTTGCATTGGCATGGACTTGTACACTTGTACGGCGGTGGCTTCTTCACCTGGGAAAACAAATATTTGTATCATAATGGATTACTAGGCTTTGAATTGAAGGGTGTGTTTACTTTACTTATCTACATTACTTTCTATTACGTCATATTATTCAACAATACAATAGCTGTTCTATCCCAATGGTTTGGTGGTGGTTTTGATATTATTGGTATAATAATCCAGTCCTGTCTTTATCAATTAAGCAGATCTGAAGTGAAACTCAACCAAATTCTATTTCAGAGGAGAACGTTTGTGGTAACCCGCTGGCATTTTGACATCCTAATCAAAGTAAACATTTAACTATGTGGCTACTGAGTGACCTCAGGTTACCCTCCACTGAACACATCAAACACGACTGCACAAAGCCCTATTGAGGAAAGTCGGAATTGTCAATCTATCTAACTGTCTCTTTTAAAATGCTTTAAATTTGGGTCAATATATTTCTAAACACCAAAGCTCTATCGGCTATATAATCCAATGTGTTGAAAATAAAAGATCCCGTAAATCATTATAATGAGAAACTTTGTTAAAAATAGTGAGAAATGGTTTTATAAGTCAGAAACTGTACAAAAGCATATCATAATAATGAATTACAGGATCTCCTATTGGATTAAAAGTAATAAATACCCTTAGTATAACCACAATAATATGTTGTCCACATAAAATCAACAGGCAAATTATTTTCTTAAATGGCCAACTTACTTTTGATTGATTTTGCCTGTTTCTTTTTGGAATCCTCCAGTTGGCAGAAGGTCATTTTGTTAACTGTCAAAAAAAGAAATAATAATAATTAGAGCATGATAACAGAGGTAATAAGATGTTCATAGAATTGAAGATATTTGAATCAATGCAAGTTTTTTCTGTGTGTTTTAACTCACCTGCTTTGGCCACTTTAACCAGTTCCTCATTGCTGAATTCGTTCAGGTGCTGTTTCATCTCAGAGACGGCCTTAGTGACCGGGCCGAAGGTGAAGTAGGGGTTTACGCTCACTGTAGGCAGCTCCTCCGCCTCAGTCTGGGCTATCAGCATGTGGAAGCTCTAATAAGGGATCAAATGGAATGTAAGGAAAACTGGTACCTAAAACATGTTTTCTACTACTTTATTGTTCATTTTTTGCACCATGCAGTATACCTTAGAGTGTATTAGATTAAATATTTGTGATGTCAAGTTTGTCTGTCTTTTAGCCTTTGTATTGACTGGTGGTCTTATGGGATAGCCCCCCTGTACTGGATGTAAAATAATTGCTGGATGGATGGGTGGAGATATTGTGCCATCATCCGTCCTTAATGCAAAGGTAGTAGTCAAAGAGAGATTATGAGACATTCACAGATCCAAACAGACATCTTTGGGAGCATTATGCTTCTCTTGTTTGTTCATTGTGCATCTCTTTTTGGTAATTGTTCTACTTCTTATGGTCTGTATACATCCCCTTGTAGCCATCTTGCCTTTGCTTGAGGCCGATTCAGTAATCTGTCCCTAATGGTACTCAATGTATTTGATTTATCTGTGGACCTGTTGTCAGTTACCTGGATGAAGTGGATGTGGTCCTCGGTGCGGGACAGCTGGGTGATCTCGTTGTCCCTCCTCTTCAGATCAGAGATCTCATGGCTCAGACGCTCCACGTGGCCCTCTGCGTTGCTGAGCGCTGCTCTCTTGTTGGATGAGATCAGCTTCATCATCTCTTGCTGCATCCTTTCAATGGAGCGTATCATGTCGGCAAACATCTTCTCACATTCCTGCAGTGCTGTGTGGGCGGAGCTCTGTACAGAAAACAGACACATATGCCATAAATCACCATGTAGTCACACTGGTTTGGCAAGCGCACTTAGAAGCCGTCATCGCTACTACACCAAGGAATGTGGTTGTGTCGGTAGTGAATTAACTTTCCTTTCAATGTCAAGTGGTTAGTCTGGTTCTATATAATGGTTGATGGTGCCACAAACCTTGAGTGTGTCCACAGCTTGTTTCATTTCCTCCATCTGCTTGAGTCGGTCATGAATCTTCTCCTGGATCTCTGCCTGGGTGGCACCCAGCCGTTGCTATGACAAAAACAACAGACATTGTTTTTGGTGATGACAGCAATTCCACAAATCAAAACGACAAAATCCTTGAATTTATTTTAAAAACGTTCATATTGTTATAACAACTTGCGACCATTATTTTCATATGGGGTCTCACAAAGTGCTTGTTTCATCGATTTTTAAGCTGCTGAGTCATGCTTTACCTTCCACTTTTGCTATAACTACCACACTAGTGCATCAAACTATAATAGGTACATAGGTGTCACTATTAATAGAAATATAAACATCTATATTTAGTACTATGGCACACTGAAAATACTCCAATACAAGTAAAAGTCCTGCATTCACACCTTACTTAAGGCAAAGTATTTCAGTTTGATTTGCAAATTCAACCTAACGTTTTAAAAGTAAAAGTTACGATTGTGCAGTAAAAAGTTATTTGTCATTATTTTACTATAATATTTGAAGTGCTTTGATTAATATTACTGCTGCAATAATGGAAGTGTTGTATTTTACAGCTTTGAATTTAAAACGTTGCTGTCAGACAAATCTAGTGAGGTAAAAGACAACAATAAGTATACCGTTGCATAAAATTCAAATACTTGAGTAAAATACTTTGAACTCAAGTAAAGAATTACATTTAACATACTACCAATGCATATATTAAACAATAATTGTTATGTTGATTAAAGCACATTTTAGCATTCTTATATTTCCCAGTGTTGTAGCTTTAAATAAAATAAACAGTACCTGCTCCTCCGCCCTCTCCTGCTCCGCAGAGACCATGTCGTGACCTTTGTGCTCCTTCACTGTACACAGCACACAGATGCACATCTGGTCAGTGCGACAGAACAGCTCCAGTCCCTTCTGATGCTGCGGACAGATCTGCCTGTCCAGGTGGCCGATCTCATCCACCAGCTTGTGCCTTTTGAAAGTGTTTGACTCGTAGTGGGGCTTCAGATGCTTCTCGCAGTACGAGGCCAGACACATCAGGCAGGTCTTGATGGCTTTGTGCTTCTTTCCAATGCAGATGTCACAACCTACATCCTGGGGTCCTGCGTAGTTGTAGTCAGGGGACGGAGGGGGAGGTGGGAAGGGCTCGCTGTTGCGTTGGATGGTGGATTGGCGAGAGCCTCCCATGCGTCTCGGGGTGGGCCTCTTGTTGTAGGTGACCCTGCACTGCGGGCACATGTACGAGCCTGTGTGGTCGGCATGGTCCCAGTAGGTCTTCAGGCACACGGCGCAGAAGATGTGGCCACATGGGATGGACACGGGGTCCCTGATGTACTCCTTACAGAGGTGGCAGTCTTCCTGTTCGGATGACATGGAGACGATGTAGTTCTGTTCCTTCTAATGCAGTGACAGTCAGTGGCTGGTGTCAGCACAGTGGCAAAGTGAGTTCACAGGGACTACGGGAGCTGGTTATATAGAGTAAACAGAGAGGGCGGACAAACGGGTTAAGCCGAAACCAGTCAAACAAGGGCGGGGCAAAAAAGGACACAGTGAATTGCTTCATCCGTTACAGAGTGCAATGAGAATGACTGAAATGTACGATCATGGGACTCAAGTATTTGCATTAAGTGATGACAAAAAAAATGTATGACAATATAGGCCATGAATACTTTATACATTTTCAAGCAGGAGACCGGCTCAAGCAAAAATTGGAGAAATGCTCTTATAATATTTGAATAATGTTTCCATCACTAAAAAAGGGTGAGTAGAAGTAAAAAAAAAATGAAGGAATTAGGCATTAATAAACTGTTTTAAAAAAAACACAAGTGTTGTAGAGTGCCTGTTACCTCTGGTCATGTATACCAACTCAGTACAAACTGACCTCAGGCTAGAGAGATGATTTATCTGCATTTTGACAAATGTTATTTCAACAACTTCCTTTTTTATCAACTGTAATGTCTCATCAGTAGCAGCATCAACAGTAGCTCCTTTCACTGTGATGTATTCTCAATGGACAGTGTAACTGTTTCAAATGCCACCTGGCCAAATATTTAATTAAATACAAATAAATAAAAAACTTCACTTCTTTACATAGCATAGGTTTGGTTTATTTTAAACAAATACAATATAACTTCCAATGATTTGGCTTATTGAAAGATAATGTACTTGTAAGAATGTCTTTAAGTAACTAGCACTTATTGTAAGTTGTTTTGGATAAATGGTAATCTATGAAAAGTATGTAAATTAGTGAAGCCAAACAAACTATTTTGTTTGTTAAATTCAGGTGAAGCTTCCTCCCTTTACCTCACCTGTAACCACTTGATTTTTATGAAATCGGTTTTGCTTTCCATTTCATTGCCACAATTTGTTTCCTGTTTGACTGGACACCTTCCATTTTTGTAAGTCAACACTGGAACTATACTTTAATGGCACAAACTCAACTGTTGTTTCATCTAAAAAAGCAGATTGTTCTTTGAAACCAACTCTCAAGAATGTTTGCTCTTCTGACCAAAATACATTCCTCTGTATTTCACCTTACAGTGAACACACCTCCTGGTCAAAATTGAGTTTCAGGGCTGTTGAAATGGAGATAGGAATGCAACTACACTTGATAGGGCAGATAACAGGAGGGCCGAGCAAGCCTGCTTAAAAGATTCCATTGTGTTAGAGCCAGCAGGCCCGAGCCCAGTGCCAGGCATTATGGGGTCTGTTGTCCATCAACAACAGTAACTACAGCTGACACACTACACTTAATGTAGCATCTTATTTGACCAAACATTCCACAGACAGGGGTGTTCAGTGCAGACATGTTGTTCTGATGAAAATAAGGGACTTTTTTTTCTTCTTTTTTTTTATGTTTCTTCCACCAACCTTGTTGTGGACATTCTTGAAATGAACTGGTCAAATAGTTGAGTCTTTAATAATCTTTAGCAAAATTGGCATATAGCATTCAGAAAGCAATGTCTCTACAGCTGAGTGCAACTACTCAAACTGAAGTCTGCTTTTATTCAGTTGCAATGCTTAGTCATGAGATACCTGACCCATGACCCTTTCAAAAGGACAATAGACCCATGATCAGATCAATGCACAAGCATAATTCAGTTTAAAAGGATGTACAGATAACACTTTTTTGGAAAAATATGAGAATGAAGGAAGGTGATTGAAGATGAGAAATTATTGTATATGTATGTATAAATGTATGTAGGAATAACTTGCATAATGATTTAAAGGACAATCATTGATCAAGTAAGGGGTGGGAATTATTAAGCATTTGCTTCCTCCTACTCCCTTTCGGACACATATGATTTATTATTAATATGAAGACTTTTTTTGTTGAATATACAAATATTACCATGAATGTGTATAAATACTGTATTTAACAATACGGTATTCTGTTTTTCACATTTGTTATTTTTTAATCTGTTCGAAATAAAGACTGAAAATGAAAAAAAAAAAGAAATTATCACCCACTGGTGGTCACATGGCACCTACCTGAAGGATGATCTCTCAACTTCATTGATCTACTATCTTTTGACATGAAAGGCTTGAAGAACATTATTATTTATACAACATAATAGTATTAAATGATTTGATACTCATAATTTCCATTCCAACCTTTAACCCTATTTTAACCCTGGAGATGGACTTTATTCTATAAAACAAAAATATTGAAATGTTATGGATAAAACAACATGTTGGACTACACTTATTAAGTTTAACCTTGATATTTGAGCCAGCGAGCACCCAAGGTTTCTCCGCACCTACTGATAATTTCATTTGCATAAGATTTGGTTCCAGGCTTCTGAGAGCAAACATAATCAAATGAACATTTGGCAGAGCTGTGGCCCACCTTAAAGCAGGCCTCATAAAACACAAGATAAAGCATGCATACAAACATAAAGAATGCGTTATATAACACAAACATGCTTTTCCTAAACTTAACTGCAAAGTTACGCTCTGGCCTCATTTGGAAGTTTCAGTTTGACAAATGATCTGATCATGTAATGAGTGACACATAAAACAGCTTGTAGCTTAACCCTCTGAGACCCACGGGCCCAAATATAACGTTGTGTTCAAAGCGTCATAACTTCTCAGCTGTTTGAGCCAGAGACATGCCGTGTTTTTCCTCTTAAACTACAGAAACCGCAATAAACAACTATTACGTTTTTCATTGAGAGGCGTTTACTTATTTCGGTGAAACGAATGTGCATAAAGTTGTAAAAGATGCGGATAGTCTCACCTTGATTCTGGCGCATTGCTTATCCTTTTCTGTCTGTTTTATAGGTCTATTCTCATCCACCATCGTTGTTTGTGACGTAGTGTAAGAGTCACGTTTCTGAATCGGACACTGTGAGTGGATGCAGTCACAGCCAATCGGAGTCTGATTCAGAGTCAGTTCCGTTGTTTTGTGAACAAAAAACGCGCGAAAACAAAATAAAAGTTGCCATGAATTACACATATGATTTTTGTCAATCTTTAAAAATCCTTTCCATGTCAAAAAAGTCATAGTTTGTCGTAAAACTGTTGAAATATAAGACTATGAAAAATACGCAACTAGAAAGACTACAAATCCCAGAGTCGCGTAAGTGATGTCACAATTGTTTTCCTCCACTAAGAGATGGCTAAGATCAGCGCCATATAGATAGAATCTATCTATATGACGCTGCCTAAGATAAGATAACTTTAACAAGATGCCTGTGTGCTTAGTACCAGGTTGTTATCATACCAGCAATGGGTCCTGCTCGTTCTTTCGCTTCCTGTCTGATGAAAGGACCAGGAGTGGCTGGATCAAGTTAGCTACCTAGCTAGTAGCTAGCACGTTAGTTAGCATTACAGCCTTGTCATTTTTAGCCTTAATATGAAGTAACATCAAGTAATCCAACATGTTAAACAGTAAGAGTAGTAGTCATATTTCGTGAACCCTTTGAAGAGTACTGTCACCGGTGTGATCATTCTATAATACATAATTTAAGCCCGAGGGAGAAATGCTAACGCTAGCATCGGCGATCGGCGATCGCCGATCTTTTCTACTTCATGCTATCTGCACAAATGGTTGACATTACACATTAAAAAGACCAGGCAGTTCAGAGAGAATCAAATGAAGGCAGGCAGCTTTGCATGACATTCTTCTGGACGTGTTTCATTGTGGTTATAGTGAGGGTAGTCAATCCTTTTGTTGACAAGACAGTAGTGACGGCCATCTTGGTAACGTGTGTTGTTCTGCGAGACCAGAGATCGAGAGATGTAGTTCATTGAGCGTTTCACACAAACAAATGTGTTACTTCACAGTTTTACAACACATTTTTTTTTTTTGACTTGCAAAATTATCTTTTAAATTCACAAACATAATGTGTAATTCGTGGCAAAATTCAAACGGGATCGAAAGATAATCTTTCTCTCTCCATTGACTTCAATACATAATTCTTCCGAGGTCCACCGGAAGGGGAGGGACTTCGCCACTCTATGGCAAGGAAGTTTTCTACAGCTGAGGCTTTTGAGCTGATTTTTCAAGGTGACGATGTTGATGAACATTCAGACGAATCTGCTCAGCATGCCATGTGTGATTGTGGACAGGAACTACACATTATATAATCATGTGTAGTCTTGACCAAAAAAAAGACAATTCCTTGCAAAAAAATGCCCATGGACACTGCCCAAAAGAATGGGCATAACTAATGAACAGAAGAAGTTAGAATATTCGAATCACTTCTGATACAATTATAATAAATGGGTGCAATTGTCTGTGTTGAATGTTTTTTTCAATGTTATGGTTAGCAGCAGTGGCGGCTGGTGGAAATTATTTTAGTTGGGGCTATTGTAATGGTGAATAAACCACACGGGGAACATTTTGAGAAATTACCCCTTAAATTAAATTGGCTACACTATTTCATCGTTGCTGTTGTATGATTGGTGTTTAGCTATGGTATTTAGCGTCTACAGCACCTCCGCTTTTAGGGTTGACATAGACCCAAACGTCGCCCGGTGTTGTTGCGGGAGCTGCTGCACTAGCTAACGCTCCACTAGCTAACGCTGCACTAGCAAAACAAACGCTTATTTCTTTTGCAAATGGTGCGGCAGGCTTCAAACACGTTCCCCTACACTGGTTTCAACCAAGCACTAAATTCGATGTTTTCCAACCAAATACGGTTGAACTGACACTTCTCCATATTAATTTGTAAGTAGATTCGAAGATGAATGAGTTTCTGACTGCCGCAAGCTGAAGCTTGGTTGCTAGGTTACTAGCTGGGTGTTCTCCAATAAGGGGCCGGGGGAAACAAAGTTAGTGATTACTGGTTCCATGTTGATTTAATTCAATACAAAATGTTGGGGGGAACTGAAAGGCTATTGCCGTACTGGTTACTTTGCAGCCCGGACATTTCCCCCAAAACACATTTAAACGCTATCGCAACACAGAATTACCTTTCAAATCCGATCATTTTTAAGACCTTCTAAATCATATTTAAGACCTTTCTTATTTTTTTGGTCATTGGACCTTTTTAAGGCCTTACATTCAGATTATCAAATGTAAGTCTTTTTAAGACCCCGCGGGAACCCTGAGGAGACTAAATACGAACATGATATGCAGACACAGACGTGGTTCAGAAACACAGAAACATTAGAAAACAGACCATTAAGGCAAAACATCTAGTTTGATGGATGCTGTCAAAACGTGTGTGTGTGTGTGTGTGTGTGTGTGTGTGTGTGTGTGTGTGTGTGTGTGTGTGTGTGTGTGTGTGTGTGTGTGTGTGTGTGTGTGTGTGTGTGTGTGTGTGTGTGTGTGTGTGTGTGTGTGTGTGTGTGTGTGTGTGTGTGTGTGTGTGTGTGTGTGTGTGTGTGTGTGTGTGTGTGTGTGTGTGTGTGTGTGTGTGTGTGTGTTCTCGAGAGATCTGTCCCCGGCTGTTTGAAGAGCAAGCATGGGAAACAAAAGACAGTGTTTACCTCTTTGCATCCAGCTAGTCACACACACAGTTACAATCACACTCCCTGTAATTGACATAATTAATAGATAGTTTAGCTTCTCACCATCATTTGCTGTGGCCCACTGATGTTAACGATCGTAACTGAAAGGCTGCCTGTCAAACGTCGTAAACATTCAGCCACGTGACTCGCAAACTCTCGCGATAGTTTTACACAAGACGGATCCTTTCTAGCCATAACCCTGCACCGGGCGCTGACATTGGCGCCCGGTGATCATCAGATTTGACAACGCTGATTGGCTGAAATTATGGTTCGGGGCCATAGCTTACAGATAGCAACAGTCAGCTGCTAGTGGCTGGTGCTGCACTGGTTGATGGCTACTCTCTTTGCCCATACGAGAGAGGGTAATGATACATGGGCAAGGCCAGGCAGGAAACATGTGACTTATCAGTAACTTTAGACATCGTAACACCATCTTAAACGAGATTTTATTGTAGATTATACATTTTACTGATACCAATTATAAAATATTTACCTTGTTCATTAAAAATCATTTTTCAGTTAAAGTCCAGTTTTTAAGGAGAAAACGGTGATTTATTGCATTAGGACAATCATTCTTTTGTGTAAGAATGTTCCTGAAATGGTAATGGGTAATATGCAAAGCAAACATTCTCGTTTTCACATTTTTTTTATAATGTATAACTAACAGAAATGTAAACCTACGCACATTTAAAAGTATTTCTTCATTTTGTTGTATGTATTGCTTGGGCAATTTAGGAGAAATGTATCAATGCAAATAGACAAAGTTAGATAAACAAAAACAGCGTCTGGCCTTGAATGTGACTGATATCGACTCGACATGTGCTGGTCTTGCTTATCTCCTGGCTGAGGTTGTCATGACATCAACAATGCAGACTAGTGGTGTGCAGCCTTCCCATTCAGTCTGAATCTGTGTCAGTACTCCTCACCGTTGTGTATCCACCAGCATCAACCACTCTTGACTGTTTTCGCAGAACATATTTGAATATTGTTACTTCCTGTTTTTATTACTCACTTGCAGTGAAATGAGGCCTTGTTTCCTTTAATCAAATACCCATTTGTGTTGTCCCGCACTGCCTTGCAGTACGGAGGCTGACCTTTCACCTTGAACGTGGACTGAGATGACTTCATCAAAAACACTGGCACTGGTAACAGAGAGGCCTCTGTTTCATATTGTTATTCAATCTTATAAGAGTGCTTTGTAGCATAAACATAACACTGCATGATGTAGTATTAATAGTAGTGGTGGTGTACTGGTAGTAGTAGTTGGAAAACAGAAATATTAACTACTTTTTTTTTTACATAGGATATTGTAAACTGCAACTTTTTCATTAATAGGTTTGCAAAAATACCAAACACTACTACTTTGTGCTAAAAATAATTGTACCTCAATGTATTATTTTTTTGCATTGAATTACACATTCCTTGTGAGAACTATTGTTCAAGTTTTTATTTACTTTTTATATTAACCCTAATCATTGTTCTTTAACATTACCAAACATTCATATTATAATTCTTTAATTCCATACAACCGGTAAATACAGAGAGCAAAATATTTTTTATCATCAACAACATTTACATTTTAAATAATTTAAGGTTATAAATAGTGTGTTTGTTGATCAATTTTTTTAAAACGCTATAGCTCTGTAGTGTAGCATTCATTTGGATAAGTGTAAGTTTTGTATTTCTATATAAAAACTATAACACAGAACAATACAAATAATAGTCAATTATTCAAAATATGTTAAATTCTAAAGAATATTTCAATGGTTTTAAATTATTATTGTGTGGTTGTTGACTTTCTGAAAGTATTAGACGTTTCTGGACATGTGTCCTTTGCAAAAGCTTTGGCTATCGTCTGTTAGAAACTCTAGAATAAAACTGAAACAATACTCAGAGTTTAGTCCATTTGTAGAGGATATGGCCTCTCACAGGTAGCTAATCTGTAGGCAGAGAGCGCTCCCTTCACTCTGGAGGAAGGAAGGAAAAACTGGCTTATCAGAAACCTGACCAAATATGGCGCGGTGAAACTGCCTGCTGTATGACTTAAGGCTAGATATGAATTGAAGGTGCAGCCATGTAGTCTACTTTAACATACTTTTTTGCTAAGAACTTCCTTTTACAATATGGACAGAAAGATAGTGCGAACGAGGTATCAGTATTGTTGAAACCAATAGACTTGGCCTAATTGAAATGCTAATGAGAAGCTACGATTTTAGCGGACACTTTCTGACACACAGTGAGACCTCTGCAATGATTCCCCCTAGCTTCACTATCAGAGGGATATCTTTAGGAATTAAAATGTGCATTATAACTATGATGAAGCACAAAAAACTATTGTAAAGCATCCATTGCAACAACACACCTGGAGCTGACAGGAATGTTCTGCATGTGCACTCATGCATTTCCGTTTGCTGTCTCAATATTTCCTTTCTGCTGCAGACACATCTACAGTTACACATTGACTTTTCAAAAGTAACCCAGCTGGTCTGACAGGCCACAGTGTAAATACTGCAACACTGAACACTAGCTGCTCCTACACAAACCTCCAAGTTAAACTCTTAACATCTTATCGTTGGTGTTTGAAACTCTGTTGAGCTCAGCAGTGTGTCTCTGTTTGTTTACTGGGTGGTCCCTGAAATTCCTACAGTACTTTGGGCTTCATTTATGTTTGTCGGACTATAACCGGTTTAGGACAATGGCGATTCTGTCTGACAACAATAGGTGGAAATACAGCTGCCGAGGAGTGTGCGCACCACTCACCCGCGGATGAGCCACATGAGAAATTAGAGCATAAAGGAAGCTGTGAGGAGAATGGAATGGGAAGCTTTTCTGGCACATTGGTCGTCACTTTGAGAGCTTTTTTACATTTCATTCATTCTCCTTCTTTCACTCTGTGCTCTCTCTCCTGTCCTGCCTGCCAGCCCTCTCTCCCTCTCCCTCCTTGCTCAACCTGCTTATCTAAACTGGGCAGGGCTCGATATACTCACAGCACAAGGGGAGGGCCTTGCCTGCTTTCAATCAATAACCTCTGGAATTCAGAAATACAAGTAGGTCCTGTCTCTGGCAAGGCTGTACCACAGTCTTGAGGGCGGGCTCCCAGGCACACTCGACGGATTCTCTATCTGCTCCTGTCTGTTTCCACAGGTCTGACTGTTTTGAGACTCTCACAATGGCTGACCACACGTCTCAAGATTACTTCAGCTGCTCCCTGTGTGTGAACCTGCTGCGGGACCCTGTGGCTATCCCCTGCGGCCACAGTTTCTGTATGGACTGCATCAGCGGCTACTGGAATGAGGCTGACTACACAGGGATTTACATTTGCCCTCAGTGTAATATCACATTCACCCAGAGGCCAGTGCTGCGACCCAACGCCACTCTGAGCATGGTGGCAGAGAAGATCAAGAAGAGCGGGCTGAACCTCAACCTCAACATGACCCCGGGGAACCAGTACGCAGGACAAAACGACGTGCCCTGTGACTTCTGCTCCGGGAAGAAATTAAAGGCTGTGAAGTCCTGTCTCAACTGTCTGGCGTCCTACTGCGAGAAACACCTGAAGCCCCACTACGAGTCAGCCACTTTCAAAAGGCACAAGCTGGTGGATGAGCTTGGAAACCTGGACAGGAAGATCTGCCCGCAGCACCAGAAGTCCCTGGAGCTCTTTTGTCGAACAGACCAGATGTGTATCTGTGCTATCTGCACTGTCAGTGAACACAAGGGCCATGACATTGTCTCTGCTGAGGCGGAGAGGGGGGAGAAGCAGGTAAGAAATCACTTTAAATATCCTTTTTATTGACTAAAAGGCTCAGAATTTAAATGAGCTTCTAAGGGAATGCAAGTGTGATTTCATGTCAGAAAAATAAGTGTATTCAGTACATGAGAGAAACCACATGCCTCCTAGTCCAAACATAATATCATTTACAGTAAGATTAAAAAGAAGAACATGCGTGATACATTTGATTTTATAGTGAATATCTTGAGTTAAAGAAAACATGGTGTTTTTCCCATATCCTGCCGGTTGTACTTTGACCCATTTGAGCAACACTATCAGCTGAAACTGGCACTCTGTCTCTCACCGCCAAAACAAAATCCAGCTCTCCCATTAGCTGTGTTGAAGCCGTGGGAGGGTCTTAAGGTTATCGCCTCTGAAAGCTCCCTTTTTCTAGAAAAAAAAGTAGTGTTCCAGTTGTGGGAGAGATACACAGAAACTTCCCTCTCGGCTGCGTTGGTTCCCACCTGTGGGAGGGGGTCTGCAGTGAAACTGGAATGTCAAGGCCTTCAACGCCTCACGATCCACTAACCACGGCCACGCACTTTCAAATGACTCACCAATCACATCGCTGTAAAAAGGATGAGAAGTAGATAAGAGTGGCAACAGATACTGTCGTAAAAATCATTCAGAGCAACTCTAGTTTTTACGCGAGTAATTTATGAGCGTTTTATGGGAGAATATGGGTTAAAGGAGTTTTTAGGACATGATGAGTAATAATTCATCTTGCTGTTTTCTTCTCTACATTGGGAGTCTGGTTTCTCTCATCCAAAGATTTACAACCTGAGTCCCACACATCTCACTCCCTCTCTCTCCCCTCCCCCCTCTTATGTTCACCCCCCTCCCTCCTAGATTCCCCACATTCCTCAAGCTTATCTTGAAGAATGGGTTGGTGGGCTCGAGTAAAAGCTGAATTAGAAGTCCTCTATTCTGCATGTCAGTGCTACGTGCACCTTGAAACATCTCTTTAAAAGTCGGGCAGCGGTAGATTCACATTCCTAACGTGGACAGAATTCCATTACAGACCCCCCCCCCCCACCTCCCTCTGAGATAAAAGCCTTTCGTATTAAGAAGATTTCTTTGAGCGCGGTTTATTAGACAGGGCCTCCCCAGATATGCCTCCATGAGAAAGAATGTTTTCACCCAACCAACAAATATGGGGCTTTATGCCTCATACAATAAAACAGCATGATATCCACTACCTCTTAATAAATCTGCTTTAATGCGACTTTTATGATCAACTTTGCATAGTAAATTAAAGGAAGCCGGTACAGCCAGTCAGCATGGGAGTGCACTCTGAACAAAAGAGTGAAATAGATGGGTGTGTAATGTGCCTTTTTCTCTGCAGAAACTTTTGGGAGTCTCCCAAGCTGAGATTAGACAAAAATGCCAGGAGAGGGTGAAGGAGCTGGAGGAACTGAAGACTGCTGTCGAATCACTGAAGGTAAGGAATAAATGTTGAATCAAACATCACATTTTTGCTATAAGATGTTCTCCATGGATGTGTCTTCGCTAAAACGCTGACACTTCGAGCCTTGTCTCCAGAACTCGGCCCAGAGAGCCATGGTGGACAGCCAGAAGATGTTCGAGGACATGATCCGCTCCATCGAGAGGATGAGGTCCGAGGTCAGCAAGCTGATCGGTATCAACGAGAAGGCCGCTTTCAACCAGTCCGAGGCTTTGATCGAGAGACTTGAACAGGAGATCGATGAGCTGAAGAAAAAGGAGGCCGGCCTCAAGCAGCTGTACAGCACCGACGACCACATCCACTTTCTGCAGGTAACATGCAGCTAAAGAGCGATTTTAAACAAAACAATATCAAGAACACTCAAGTCATTGGTATTTGGGTGTAGCTTTTCATTTGACAGCTTACTTTACACAGGCTGTCTATGATTACAATGACAGTATGACGTCATGCTTAGTCATATTTAGTCATATTTGACGTTGACATTTCTAAGCAAGCGATTAAAGAGGCGTTAAAAGCAGACTCATTGTGAATAGAATTTGAATGCATTTAAAAAAACTGACTGGCTAAAAGTGATGAGAGTTTCAGTCAGAGGTGGAGTGTAACTAATTACAGTGACTTGAGTATTGTGCCTAACTAAAACATTTGAGGTACTTTACTTCAGTGCTTTTCTTTTAATTACTTTCTTCATCTGTTTCTCTACAATTCAGAGGAAAAATGTGACTCTAAATAATTTCATAGCTTTATTAACTAGTCCTTTTTAGACTCAAATACACTTAAATAAATTAGTGATGGCATTGCTCACAATTTGCCGAATTATTTTAACTCAAACTATTCAATCAACAATATAAACAGCAGATTAATCCATAACAAAATATGTAATTGTTACAGTTCTATACAAAACATCTCAAAAGAAGCTGCCCCTCAAGTAAAATCCTGCTTTTACTTTAATGGATGAATAATAATCTAATGATATAATAATATAAGAGTCACTGGAGCCATTTCTCTGCATTGACTAGTATGATTTATTTTTTTATACTCAAACAGTTCAATCTTAATCTTCAAAAAACCGTATTTTTCTTTTAGAGTCACTGTTTCTTTTTAGGGGTTGACTGTGGATTGTGCGCCTTGATATTTCAATTGCATCTAGACCTTCAAGTCTACATTTATTTCCTCTACCACTATTTTTAAAAGCTTTAAATCCATGTTCCGTGTGAAAATATATATTTACTCTACTCAATCTGGTTTCTTAAATAGTTCATGTTAATGTATATTTATTCCTCGCCATGTGACACTTACTTATCTTTTCCCATCAGAACTTCAACTACCTTTGCACCCCCACTGATGACGGCTATATACCCAGAGTGACGGTGAACCCCGACTTCTCCTTCGGCGCTGTGAGGAAAGCTGTGGCTGAGATCAAGGACCGCCTGGAGGAGTTTGGCCGTGAGGAGCTGCTCAAGATCTCCAAGTCAGGTGAGACCTTAGCAGCAGACACGCAAAATGTTTACATGACGGCCAGAAAACAAACAAATAACTGAATTGACTTAAAATAAATGTTGTCTCTCTTACAGTGAATGAGGTTCCAGTGTACACTACGGAAAGTCGTACATTGGACAGAAGGAGCAGAGGTGAGTGCTGTCACGTCCTATAGCAATATAAGCATGCGGAAAGTTAATTATTGTTGAGGTTAATAATGTAGTTGTTGAGGGAAAACCACTAAGTGATTGCATCATAGAGCCTTTTGTTGAAAACACTGCAAAATAACAAGAGAATGAAAGGCATGTGTGGGTGTGTTCAGTTCAACCTGACCTGTGCTGCTCCATTTTCAGGCAAAGAAGTGGTGGACAACACTCCTCCAGAGCCGAGAGGCAGAGCTGACTTTGTGAAATGTAAGTATCTGCTGAAAAAGTATTTGTATTACAAGTTTTCTGAAATGGAATGTTAGAATATGCATAGCAGACATCATCTTATTAAATATGAGCAGATTTGTTTGTGTTAACTTCTTGTATAACGGACAAAGGTTTTAGATATTTCTTTCTCTCATCTCATAAATCAGAAAATACTGCCACTGCATCATTTATGCCATAATTTTTGCAATAAAATGTTATATAAATCAGGCTGTGAATGATATATGTAAATACCCTTGTTTTTTGTAAATATCAGAATATATATAGAAATAAAAGTTTATTGCATGTAATGGAAATAGAGATTGTGAAATGGGCCTTAAACATTTTTTTATATAAATGTTTATAATTCCATATATTTGGCAAGATACAGGTGAACGGAGTGAAAGAGTTTATTCGACAGATATCCCCATGAAACTTCCGCAGTTTCAAGACAATTATTTTTTGTATTACAATATTATTAAAATGATATGTTTAAATATGCAAATTTGGGTGGATTTGAAATAGACAATGTTGGTAAAATAAACACTTTATTGTGTATTTTTGACATTTTCTTTTCACTAGTCTGAAAGAAAATGGCAGCAAAACTTCCCAAAATCTCAAAATGGCCCAGTACATTTCCAGTGCAGTTGCCTGTACGGTCTCATCATCATCCAAATCGAAAACACACTTCAGTTTCCAGATAAATAATAAAGAGCTGTGTGGATTTTTCTCCTCCAGACTTCTGCCAGCTGAAACTGGATGCGGTCACAGCCTACAAGGAGTTGTACGTGTCTGAAAACAGCAGGAAAGTCCTCCGCACCAGGGACCTGCAGCCGTACGGAGACAACCCGGAGAGGTTCGACAGCTTCGCCCAGGTGCTGTGCCGCGAGGCCCTGGCGGGGGGGCGCTTCTACTGGGAGATTGAGTGGAGCGGGGAGTTCTCCATCGGGGTGGCCTACAAGAGCATCAGCAGGAAGGGCAAAGGCTCCCTGTGTCTACTGGGCTATAACGACAAGTCCTGGAGCCTACTGTGCTCCGACACCGGCTACTCCGCCTGGCACAACCGCGTGGACAAAGCCGTCAGCGGCCCCCACTCCCCCAGGATAGGCGTGTACCTGGACCACAGTGCGGGGGTGCTGGCCTTTTACAGCATAGGCAACACCATGACCCTCCTGCACAGGTTTGAGACCACTTTTGTCGAGCCCCTCTTCCCAGGCTTCGGAGTTGGAACCTCGGTAAAGATCTGCAACGTCAAGTGATCTTTGAAAATCTGAATTATTTTCCCCTATTATACAGTTATCCTTTCATAATATATATTTTTGCAACATTTTTAAACTGCACCAATCCACATTAATGAAGTTATTTTGAAGAAAAATGCTCCTCCCAAAGTGATACTTTTTTAAAGCTGCACTTCACACATTAAGTTTTGCATTATGCTTTCAACTCACATTTTTATGATAGATTTTATAAGATATTATTAAAATAGATATCACTAAAGTACACTATAAAATGTTAACACTTTTAGCAGCTTATCATAACTGCTGGATAATATTATAACATGTCACTATTATATTTGTACATGTAATTTCATAAAGGGCTGTGACATGTCTGAAGTGGTGATGTAATTAAGTCATAATGGATGTACACTGAGATAAGATACTTTTTTATGGTAGGTCTTTACATTGTTGGCCAATATTATTGCATGTAATTTAAAATATATTGCACCCTTGTGATCTCTATGAGAAATACTTTAATATTCATGTTGGTGCATTTGCAGCTATCACTATGGTTTCAACACATTCAGAAGTATTTCATTGTCATCAGTTCTTACAGCTGTTATTTTTTCACCTGAACTAACCCTTATTTAATTTGTATGTATGTTTACTTATATAATGGACCCGCAGAGTATAATTGATAAAGACTTGTTTTTTAACAAAATGATTCATTGTTAGTTCTGAATAAAGAGCTAAATTAATGAATAATGTGTTTTTGAGATTATTTCTATCTATCCCTACCTACATAAAAAAACATAAGGAGGAAAAATCTCATTGCTGAGGATTTAAGAGCTTTTATTTTGTTTGTGTTTTTAAAAAAAATGTATTTTTAAATAATTGTGTTTAGATATAATTCTAAATTTGAAATGATTGAGCTGGTATGTGGACCATTCCATGTATAACCACTTGAACATGTGAATAACCAAAGCACCTGCTCTGAAACAAACACTTTCATATTCACGATACTAACAGCTCCCCCTGTTGGTTGATTATAGGAACTGAACTTAAATAAAAATGTAATGACCATGGTTATAAATATTGATCCTAATTAAATGTATAGTCAAGCTGCCAAAATAACTTTGTTCTGACTGCATCATCAAAGGTGCTCTCTAAGGAAATATGACATGTTTAAAAGGATACATCCAGTTTTCTGCACAAATCTACAATAGTACATCATTATACTGATTTAAGAAGAGAATGTACTGTTATGCTTATCCAAACAGTAGCTCATACACATCCGTTTGTATATGAGATCAGTTCATTGTGTATATGTCTTCAGGTGTAATCTGCAAAATATTGGCAATGACAAGTGTAAATCCAATGTAGGAATTAAGAGGTGAACATGTTGTTCCTTAATATACAGTGCCTATGGGAAATCATCATACCCTTTGAAACAGTTACTTTATTTGTCGTACAACCTGTAATCAAAACCCTTTTTTTTAAAAAAATCTTTATTTACAAATTGCGACAGTTCTGAAAATTAATAACAAATTAAAAACTAGAAAAATAGTGTTGGAAAAGTCATCAGTCCCCTAATTGAATAAGCTACTTGGTAGAGCCACCTTTTTCTGTAGTTACAGCCATCAATCTTTTTGAATGTCTAGCTTTGCACACCTACATTGGGGAATGTTTTCCCATTCTTCCTTGCAGAATTGTTCGAGTTCAGTCAAATTCCATGGGGAGCGACGATGGACGGCTCTCTTCAAGTCCATCCACAGATTTTCTATCGGATTTAAGTCAGGGCTCTGACTTGGCCATAGGACATTCACCTTCCTATGCCACTTGTCACTATGTCACTTCCTGCCACTTAGTTGTTCTTTTGGCGGTTTGTTTAGGATCCTTGTCATGTTGGAAGGTGAACGAACTGCCCATCTTCAGCTGTCAAGCAAAAGGACGCAGGTTTTCCTCAAGAATTTGGGTGTACTTGGCAGCATCCATTTTCCCTTCAATGCTGATCAAGCGCCTAGTCCCTGCTGAAGAGAAACATCCCCACAACATAATGTTGCCACACCATGCTTCACAGTAGGTATGGTGTGTTTTTGATGGTGTGCTGTGTTTGGTTGCCGCCAAACATAACGCTTGGAGTTCAGTCCAAAAAGTTCAATCTTAGTCTCATCTGACCGTAGATCCTTTTTCCATATAGCAACAGAATCTTCCAAAAAAGAGTGTGGCACCTTTTCAGAAAAGGTTTCTTTCTTGCCACTTTGTGTAAAGTTTGTGAGATTGTTGTCACATGCACAGACCGACCTGTCCCAGCCATAAAGTCTTGTAAGTCCTTCAAAGTTGCCATTGGCCTCTTGGCAGCTTCTCTGATCAATGTCCTCCTGCCTCATTCATCCAAGGACAGCCTGATCCAGGCAAATTGTTGGTTGTGTCATACGCTTTCCACTTCTTAATAATGCTGTGAACAGTACTCAGAGGGATAGCTAAAGCCTTCGAAATCTTTTTGTAGCCTTCATCTTAACTTGTGCCTTCCTACAACTTTACCTCTGAGGTCTTTTGAAAGCACTTTTCCAACCATGGTGATTTTTTTTTGCAGTACCATGCACTGCTAGTAGTGGAATCCTCTAGAAACAGCTGGTTTTATTCTGAAGTAATAAAAGTCACTTCAATGGATGCCAGGTTGGGGATAATTATCCTTGTTTGATTGTCCAAAAAAAATTGTAATGTTCATTTCGCTTTCATTATGAGGGTCATAATGTGTACACAGAGCTCAAAAAGTTAAGATTTAATTTACTTTAATTTCCAGGGTGTAATGTGACAAAAGGTTAAGATTTTCACTGGGTATGATGACTATATAAGCACTTAATACTGTATCTTGAGCAGAAAATACATTTTTAATATGCATGTTTCATGTAACACGGTTTGCCATTTCTTTCAGAGCAGACATACTTTTTGAAAGGGACTATTCCATTCAATCGAAACTATACAAAAACAAAGTTGTCAAATCCATGCATATTATATGAAAAGAAAGTACTCAGAAAATGACATGTGTTAACAATAGATATCTGTTTATTGGTTCCCAGGATTCTTGCTAGAAATTGAGCATACAACGCTCAAATGAAAAAAGAAAGCATTACAGTCCAGATCTCAGACATCATAGCCAATGATGCCTCCTTTGCCGATGCACTCCCCAATGTAGAACCACATCATTACTTCAGTGGCCACCAGTCCGTTCCTTAGAGCATCCTGTGAGGAAACAAATATTGCATTAGATTCACTTCCAGAGAAATGTATCAAGCAAAATGCTGAATAATCCACTGATGACACGTAGTCATTGTTTTCCTTGTGGAATGATACAATCATGTTTATTTTCTACAGGACTCAAAATGACAAGAGAATTATACTAATAGATACACCTCATTGTATCCTCACTGTGAACATGTTATAATAAAAAACATATCTTAAAAAGAAATCAACCTGCACAACCTACTTGTTTTCTCTCAATGAATGAAGCAGGCCTAAAATGGCACAAACTGCCAATTCAACTTTAAATGCTTGTAATGGGCTTTCCAATTACATTTATATATTATTATTTTATATTCTAGGTTTCAAGGTAGTTGTCATCCTTTAGACAACAATTTAAGTGAAGCAGAAATATTGGGTCTTAGGCTCTGTACAACAATGCTTATACAAATAGGAAAACTACTCAAGACGAAGCAAAATGAGAATCAGAGACATCAAATAGTGCAAATTCAAAAAAGGACTAAAATATAAACATTATTAAAAACTAACTTAATTGTTACACATGTGATAAAAATATCAATTGACTGAACTAAATGTTAGCAGTAATCTATTAATGTATATGTATAATGAGAAGTAGTAAAGCAAGTAAGTAATAATTAAAAACAGACATACAGAGATGTGAAAGGACTAAACAGAATACTCCGTTTTTAAAAAGAAGGTAAAGAAAAAGTATTGTGGTGGATCACAAACAGTGGAGCTCATAACATGTCACCATTGTTTTCATAACAAAAACTTGATAGATATTCAAGCAGTCATTCAGAATATATCTTTACATAAGGTCTGGCAATAACACACCCACCTTCACTGTAAGTTGACCGAGACGTCCTGACTGGAAGCCCTTCAGGAGGTTTGCGGCCCCCTCGATGGCCTTGGGTATCTCCGCAGGGGAAGGGGGGGTAAGCTCAACACGGGCATAGTACCAGAACTTTGCTAGCCGAGGTTTTGTGTAGTTGAGGGAGGCTGTAAGAGAAGAAATGCTGTAAGTACACGTCTGGTGCAGCTTTCATTAGTTACGGCTAAACCTAGCTCTGGCTCCATAGCTCCACACACACAGCTGAATAGCTTTAGCCACTTAGCTAACTGATACATCGCTTATACTTATTTAGTGTAAACAATACAAGTCACGCGTGGTAGCTAGCTGAAGTTGTACTTTATAAAAACAAATAAAAGCAATTCAAATTCTCAACTCTGTGTTTTCTGCAATAAATGTTAGCTGGCTCATGTCACATCCATTTAATTCATTTGATATCTGGGTCTTGACAGCGTCGGCCAAGCTGCATTGTAAATAAAGATTATACTAACTACAATTCACTCTCCCGCTATTGGATGCACGTTATGGTTATTGACTTAAGAAATGCACTTACCGCCTATCAGGGTTGGTACTTTGGAGACCAGTTTCTGCACTGCCTGTGCCATGTTGAAGCGTTTGTCGATGCTAACTCTCCCCCTGAATCTGTTAGCCGACTGAATGTCACCTCCAGAAGAAGGACCCGCGACGTCTGCTGACCAAACAACTGCCTGAACAGAAATAGCCTCCGTGTCTATAAGTATGCATGTCTTATACAACGAATTACTTTATTGACTTGTATGGTGTGAGTTATAATATTGAACGTTTTCAAAAGTTCAACATTATTTATTTTCACTTTCTAAAAGTGTCTAAAGTACGTTACAGTTTAGTTACTGTATTCAATAGTAAACAGCGGCATTGTTTGCCATACGGCCACTAGGGGGTGCAGTAGGCTGTGTCTTGTATGAATGTGACATGCGTACATTCAAATAGATAAAGATAACAGATATGGATAATAAATTAGAGACATTTAAATAGGAATACAAGTGTTTAGGTGGGCAACATTTTATTATCATAGCTATATAAGTTTCAATGGTTGGCTATTCACCTTGAAGACGGGAGACGTCATGTAATGAAAATGAATGAGACCCATTATGGGCACCATCTCCCGACTCAGAAATGTGTGTCTTGTCTTTTTATTAGGGCCGGGACTCGATTAAAAAAATTAATCTAATTAAATAGAGGTTTTGTAATTAATTAATCGAAATTAATCGCATTTTTAATCACATATAAATATTTGACCTGAGAACAGTGAGAAGATGTCAATAAAGTGTGCCGTCACACAGAGGTAATTTGAATTGCTTACCGAGGTCCAATGATCCCCAGTCAGGGCAACACATTCGGCTTTCTCCAATAAATTCTCTTTATCTTCCTTTTCATTGTCATAAAGCTGCTGGATTCTTTTTGTCACTGTCTTTCTGCATGGCAGCTCATATGTTGTGTCAGACGATGCAATCTGTAGTACCGTTTGCAGCCCCTTATCTTCTACCACTCCAAGTGGTCTACAGTCGAGTGCAATCCAGTGAGCTGGTTATTTTTTCAGACGTGGACTTAGTTATCTTGGCCCTGAAACCAGTCATCTGGTTGAGTGTGGGTTGGGTGTGGGTCATAATTGTCATATGTTGTGTCAGACGATGCAATCTGTAGTACCTTTTGCAGCCCCTTTTGCAGCCCCTTATCTTCTACCACTCCAAGTGGTCTACAGTCGAGTGCAATCCAGTGAGCTGGTTATTTTTTCAGACGTGGACTTAGTTATCTTGGCCCTGAAACCAGTCATCTGGTTGAGTGTGGGTTGGGTGTGGGTCATACTTGTCAACCCTCCCGATTTTCGCGGGAGACTCCCGATTTCATTGCCCTCTCCCAGTTTCCTCCCGGGGTCATATTTCCCCCGCACTTCTCCCGATTTCTGACAAAATCAGATTTACACACGACTGTTTCCACTCGGACTTTAATACAGCTACACCATTGTTTGGTTTCCATGGTAACATGTCTCTTTAGTAGCGCGCGCAACTCAAAGTCTGAGAGGGTGAGGCAGATATTCACAGAAAACAGAACAAGAATCGACAACTACTCTACTCTCTGCTCACTCCTTTCCTGTAAAATGAAGGTCCAGCCCATACATATGCTCCATCAAGGACGGTGCTACAGGCCGCAAGGCAGTGCACTTACAACTACAATAAGCATGTTAATGTTAATCTAACAGCTCTGGCGATCCACTAGCACCCGGAAGTCATGAACGTTAGTTGGTGCTCCAGTATAATCGGTACGCCTGAAACTCATCCAGTGAGAAACGTTCCGCAGGGCAAAAATAAGTGCGATTAAAATGCGTTAATTTTTTTAACGCGTTAATGTTTGTGTAATTAATTAATCTTAATTAACGCGTTAAAGTCCCGGCCCTACTTTTTATTATACATTTTCACATGGCCCATATATGTTTTTGTCTAATGTATTTTTTTATTACTGGCAGTTTAATATGGCAAATGGCTGCAGATTATTCAGAAACATAGGTAGGCCAAACGTACAAAATGTACTATCAGTCTCATTCTCAATAAACATACACTCTCTCTGCAAGAACAAACATTTAATAGGTATTGTTTTATTACATTTTAGTTTATACAGTTTCCGGTACTTTAAGCAGAGGTGGGAGAAGTACTCAGATCTTGTACTTAAGGAAAAATAGATGTAGCCTTACAAAGTGTAGGAATACTCTGTTACAATTAAAAGTCCTGCATTTAAAATATTACTCAAGTAAAAGTACAAAAGTATTGGCGTCAAAATATACTTAAATGACCAAGAGTAAAGATAATCATTGTTATGATTATGATTATTGATGTTTAAATATGATTATCCTAGCTGGTAAAGGTGGAACTCGTTTTAATTATTTAATTTACTGCTGGGTAGCATGTGCATTTAATCGCGGTGTAACTAAAGTCTTATTTAAGTGTTGATCACATATCATTATTCCATATCAGCAAAGTAACTAAAGGTACAATTTAACTCTGAATTGTAGTGTAAAAGTACAAAGTAGCATAAAATAGAAATACTCAAGTAAAGTACAAGTACCTCAAAATTGTACTTAAGTACAGACTTTGAATAAATACTTAGTAACTTTACACCACTGGGTTTAAGTCATGGAAATATTTCAGATTGAGATCACAATTGACCATATATTTTCTGCATTATCAGTTATAATACATTTGTAAACGTTATTTTTATATCATACACTATTACACATGGCAACATTTCTTCAACTGACACCCTTATTATATATTAGCTTATTTTTTAAAATCTTTTTCATCTTTTGGTGTTCTTTGTGAAACCCTGGGATTAGAAAAAAGCATTTTTGACCAATATACACTAATGCTGTTGTTAATACCAATAATACATGTAAAATATGTATAAGAAGAAAAATAATGTGAAGAGTGTTTATAATAATGTTATACAATCATTATTTTTGTCCAGCTCAGTTTCAAGTCTCTTCAGTAGACGTATGGGATGCAGAATATCTTCACAATAGGGTGAGTATCTTTGTCACTCACAGACATGATATCTCATTATTTTCTTCCTCCTGGAGTTATGCAAACAAGAAAATATGGTTAAAAAAGGTGGTCACTGATGACATCATAATTATTTGAAAAGGTTATGTATAATAGTTATACTCACATTTCTTCACCTCACTGTCAGGGTGTGTCACTCTGCTCGCGCCTCATGTTAGTCTTATACATAACTAGTAAAGAAATAAAATGTCCTCCTTGTTTCACAAGCATAATCACATCCTCCAGAGACTTATCTTCCACATTTTGCCCATCGACCTCCATCACAACATCACCTACGCACAGTCCAGCTCTCTGACCAGAGCCCCCAAAAGCCATCTAAAGGGGAAAAAAACATGTAACAACATTAATTATATCAACAAGATCCTGACCTACATCCTTCTACCACTACTAAGTTGACAAAGTGCAGTGGCGGGAAGTGACTGAGAACATTTACTCAATACTGTACTTTGGTATAATATTGAGGTACTTGTACTTACCTTGAGTACTTCCACTTTATTCTACTTTATACATCTTCTTTGTTATATCTCAGGACATTTTTATGCTTTTTTACACAACATTTATTTTAGACTCACAGTTTATTTCATAAAAAACGAACACACAGTATATGCTTATATGATACAATGCAGTACCTTTCTGCCAATCAACCCAGTACTAAGTACAACGCATATAGAACTGGTTCCACTTTTATAAACTATACAACTAAAATGTAAAAAAAAGAAACAGAAAAAACACTGTCAAATAAGCTGTTCTGCATAATGACTGCTTTACCTTTAAGTATAGAGGTGGGAAGTAACTTAGTCAAGATTTTGAGATACTTGTACTTTACTTGAGTATTTCCATTTTTTGCTACTTTGTACTTCTACCCCACTACTACATCGTGTAACTTACTAAAAAAAATTATATCTTGAGTTACTTTGCAGATTTGGACTACACTTGGAGACACAAGCTACCCTGCAGTATACAAAGTCATTACAACTAGCTGCACCTTTTCCAGCTTTGATAACACTATAATGCATCAATAATTATAATCATAAGATATAATACATATTATCCTGAAAAGGACCAATCTGCATAATGAGTACTTTTACTTTTATACTTTAAACATATTTTGATGCCAGTACTTTTACTTGAGTAACCTTTTGAATGCAGGACTTTTACTTGTAACAGAGCATTCTTAGTACACTCTGGTACTTCTACTTTTACTCAAGTACGAGATCTGAGTACTTCTACCATCTCTGTTTAAGTATACCTTGCTGAGATTTAGACTCTGATATTTATACTTTTACTTAAACAAAGGCTCAAAGAACCTCTTTCAACACTAACTAATGCAGCATTTTATCTTACCTGACTGATGAAGGTCCCAGGAGCCTGTGGAACACTGTCCAGGTTAAAGCCAAACCCCAAAGGGCCTTTTCGGACGGAGCAGTGTCTGGGCTTACATGAGTCATCCATTTCCTTTTGTGGAGCCTGCTCTGCTGCAGAGGCTGATAAGCTGCTCTCCTTTTCTCTCTCGACAGCAGCATCCTCACAGAAGAGAAGTGGGGATAGTCCCAACTGCATACACAAAACAAAGGATATAAACTCATATTTTTCTTCTGCTTTTAAGATTAAAAGTGTACCAAGTGATGCCCACCTGGGTGTAAAACTCCAGCCCCACGAGAGTGATGGTGGTGAGAGATATCTGTTCTCCACTCTGCCTCACTCTGTCAACTATCTCCTCATGCTTCAATGACTCCACCGCCTCCCCATTGACCTCCAGCAGCAGCTCTCCATCCTTCATACCTGCCTTCTCTGCAGGACTGCCACTCTCCATCGCACGCAGAACATGAGCTTATATTCAAAAACAGATATTAAAGTGAAAAAGTAAATTCAGGAATGCCTGTTTGTGAATGTTGCCCTCTTTTTATCCTCTCACATTTGCGTCCTGATGCTGCCTTCTCCAGCCTAAGCAGGAAGCCGTAGCCGTCACCCTCTGACACCAGGTGGAGTCTTCTGGCTCTGTTAGGCAGGTTATGAGGAACAGCCATGGCGGGCAGAATGGGCCTCCTCTGACGCAGGTAGTTCTTCTCACTCTCACCGTCAATAACAAGGATGGTGATGTGATTGCCACATTTTTTAATCTACAGCAAAAACATTATTTTACTCCTAGACAAGATTGGATGTAGTAATTGATATGTTGAAATTGTAAGCATCTCTCGTAGGCATTAAGGTTTAAAGGAATACATCATTGTTTGTATATCAATTACTCACACCATAGTTATCTGGCATGCCTCTACGGTGAACGAAGAATCTAAAACGGACAATAGACTTGATGAATTGAAGTAAATGGAGGCAGTACAATTCTCGTTAATCCAATTTTATGCTCGCTACTTCCCAAATACATGTATTCTGTTTAAGACAGACCTAACAGGCGGGCAAAATAAAGCGCCCGTGCCCTAGCAATTGCGAAAAAATGCATTTGTCTAGAAAGTAGTAAGTGTACGGTTCGATAAATGAGACATAGTTTATAACTCATACATTTTGTGAGAGATTTGATGGATGTTTTGATATGGTTTTGCTCTCTTTCCCCGATTTACAAAAATTAATCAAGACTTCTCTTATGTTTTTGGATTCTTCTTCCCCATGGAGGCATGCAAGACAATTTATTTTGTAAAAAATAATTGATGTACAAAAGATCATTTTGGGGGCGAAGTTGTTGTTTAGTTTCATTTTTTTTGTTTTTTCTCACAAGTTGATTATATAAACAGACTTTCTTACCATCCTGCTGAGTGCAGAGTGTGTGAGATCAGACACTGTTGCTCCGTCTATCCACACCAGGTGATCTCCTTTACACACCCCAGCCTTTTCCGCTGCACCTCCTGCTACCAGGCTCAAAGAGAAGCGACCTTTCTCTCCTACAGAGCAGGAACAGGAGGAGCAGTTGAATAACACTGCACAGACTTCAACTCAACTGTTCGCTTAGTCATCAAACCCTGACTTTTTTTTTATCAGGACGTGAGAGTTACCTTCCACGGGTGTGAAGTTGATGCCCAGACATGAGGCTGGATCCCTGGTGATGTGGCAGAGTCTGGGGGGTCTGCAGCCCTCGCCCTTGTGCGCACTGACCAGACTTTGGAGGTCTTCACCTCGGGACACAGCCTGCTCGTACTCCTCGCCATCCAACAATAATAAACATAACTGATTTCCACTGAGCCTTATCTTCCCAGCCACCTGATTCATAAAAAAATAAGATAGTTAGAATCCCATTAGGCTTGGAATAGGCTTCTAATAGTTCATCTTACCTCAGGGTGAGGGACGTCCTCCACAAAGCAGTTGTTGACTTCCAGAAGCCTGTCTCCATCCTTAAGGCCACTGAACCCTGCCACGCCTCCTGACACTACATTTCTGACGATGTGACCCTGGCGTCCCCTCTCCACCCGCAGATTAAAGCCATAGAACTCCCCTTCCTCTCGTTTAAGAACACACAGACGTGGGCTGGGTGTGGACACAGAGTCTGAGCGGAAGGAGACAGAAAAGTACATTAGAGCTGCTGGGGTGACAGAAGATACAAAGAATTAAGTATGAAGGTTTATACCTGCATCTTCTATGGTGACCATCAATGGGTTGTCTATTCCCTCTTTTGGATTAAATGTAAATTTCCTGCAAAAAGAGAAATTAGAAACATTAGACTCAAGTTTTACTTACAAATATAAGAATCGACTAATTGGGTGGGTTTTGGAAAAAAGGAAAAACTGTACATTTTCTTTCCTTGAAAGTCAATCAATAATTTTCCATTTTCTGTGAAATATTTCACAACCTCACGTGTAATTATCATTACAACATGAATCCACGGACAACCTTATATTGGGCCCAAAGTATAAAGATTACTTTGTTCCAAAAGTCATATCACGTCACAAGACATATAACACATTTTCAATTGTACCTAAATACTAAACTTAAATGTGATACAGCAATTTTGGCAAGTCATGAAAGTGTAGTTTGTAGGATGAATGTCCAACTTTGTTTATTGCTGTGCCTTACTATCTTATCATTATTTTTGTTGTAATGGCAGTTTAGTGTTCATGTTTTTCTTAAGTTTAAAATGACATAACATATATGAGGATTTTACAAAATATAAAAGTTGACTTACTCTGTTAACCGGATGATTTCCAGACCTTGAAAAACATATTGCATAATGAGATTATTAGCTTTTGCAGAACAATATGGGAGAGACATTTCATAATCAGACATTTCTGTCATTATTTTTTAGTTACTATATTCATTTTTTTATTCATTAACACAACACACACCAGATCAAATGTAGCATTGCAACACAAATCAACAAGTATTATTTGTCGCCTGTCAAATTATGGTATATTCATTTGAAGCTACAGCTCTGTAAAAAAACAGTCTGTTGTGTCCACTAAACTGTTAGGCATAACAGATAGATTGGAGCCTCGGAAAACATATCTGATGACTTTATGTGGTAAGCACCATAAAACAGGGTTCGCTTTATGTAATTGTCCTTAGTCTTTGCCCTCTAAAAAAAGGGAAGGATTAAGAGGAAATCAAAAACCATTAAGATGGAAATGTCAAATGAACATATAACCCATTATCAAAGGCACTGATACTATCAGACAGTCATTCTTAAATGTTAACGTGCATTAATGTAATAGCAGACAATTTAATAATCAGTACATGGGTTTAAAACAACAGAGATATATGTATAACAGAGTATAGATTGCATTATACATTTGTTTCCACTCTGACGATTTAATATTGATGGGGTCACTAAATTGAATATGGTTTAATGTGAAATGTACATTGAAATATCACATAGAAAAACCTTCTTGGTCAATTTCTGTTTCTATTTTGAAAAAATACTTCTACTTCTTAAACTTAGTAAGCTAAACTTAGAAAAGCCTCCCATTTCATTGTGACGTTGCTAAAAACACGGCTGGTTTTCTGAGCTCATAAAGAGTTGACTTTTTAGATACATTTGGTTCTACCAACACTACCAAAATATAAAAGGATATAAATTAGTCGAAATTAATAAAACCTTCAACATCTGCGGCAGTAAAATAACAAACACATATACTTCAGTATTATTAATCCAATAACAATTTATTTCTCATGTTTTCTAATTTCTAGTATTGAATTAAGACTTTGAATCCAAGATTATCCCTTATATTAGAATGGTTCTACAGTGTGGTATTCGAACATTTGCTTAAGTAGATGTTGTGAATGGGCTTCAAGAGCCTTTTCTGTCAATGAAGCAGTCTTTAACACTTCTACCTCCCTTTACATTGTTATATTCATTGAATTATATTGCTCTATACAAATTAAAAAAGCTTTGTATATGCTGTAGCCAACATATGAACTATAAATAAAGGTTTAATAAAAATGGATTCAATGAATAATCTCAAATACAAAAGCAAATTTCAACAGATGACACATTAAAGTGTCACTGTTCTGTATGCTGCTTATCTGCCTGACTCATAATGTCAGTGACACAGAGTGCTTGTTTCTTGGACACAGTGTCACATAAAGCAAACTGTTTCAAATGAATAATGTAATCCGCTTAGCTACCCTCTGCTCTCAGATAATATCCATCTCTCACATCACATCTATGTAAGCGTCCCCTCTCGTGAATAGCTCATACGACGGGCACTTCAGAGCAGCTAATGGGTCACTGTTTGTTTTTCCTTACCATAAAGCTTATTTTTAATGTCATAGGTCATAGAGGTCTTATACACACACAAAATGAGCTGCTCAAACTGCATGAGAGGAGAATCTTTTGTTGTGAACGATCAGATTTAGATTTTTTTTTTGCAATATCGGAAGCGCTATCTGGACAAACATTGTCCAACAAATCAAGTTTTAGAAATCTAGTGTTATATTTAGAAGCTGTATTTCTTTACACACATACAATGGTTGCTCATCATCTAAATGTATCTGATCCTTAAAGCAGCACAGTCTAAATCAATCAAAACACAAAAATACATTGAGGGAAAAAAGGACATTAAGTATACAGACAAAAACATGCATGAGACAGTACATATTAGATAGTTTTATAAAATAAAGTTAGGAATTGTGGAAAGGTTTGAATGTATTACCTCTACTTGATTTCATGCTGTGTCTCTTACCCATCACAGAGGGATGTTACTGTGGGAGGACTGCACGTACAAACATTTATACACAGAGACTCCTCCCTTTCAAAGACACCAGGCTTAATGTTTAATCTGTGTGTGAAATTTTGAGCTCACATAACCATGTGTTACGTCTGCTTGGAGACACAAAGTGCAAAACACATAAAAAGATATTACTCCTCGTTCTGTCTGAATAAAATCTTATTTTACTTAGAAAGTTACAACTATCTGTGCATGTGTGTGCGTGCGTGCGTGCGTGCGTGCGTGTGTGTGCGTGCGCGTGTGCGTCGTGTGTGTGTGTGCGTGTGTGTGTGTGCGTGTGTGTGTGTGTGTGTGTGTGTGTGTGTGTGTGTGTGTGTGTGTGTGTGTGTGTGTGTGTGTGTGTGTGTGTGTGTGTGTGTGTGTGTGTGTGTGTGTGTGTGTGTGTGTGTGTGTGTGTGTGTGTGTGTACGAGCTGTGCTGTGTTCCCATGAGTATTACACCCAACACTGACTGTCCGTGCCAAGGCCAAAGCTCAGTGACAAGTTAGACAAACAGACGAACAATCCGATAAAAATAACACTGGCAGCGGTGGAAATGGAGATCATTCACTTTAGATTAATAACGAGAAAGAAGCTTGAGGAGTAACGGAATACATGTAGCAGGATAGTTTAATCAGGCTACAAAAATGCTAATTGTATTCCCTTACAAGTGGATTACTACCATGATATACCGTTAGGATATTAAGATACACATACACACACAGTTAAAGAACTACTAGAGCTACGGGCAGTAGTACCGCTCCTACAGCACTGCAAACCCTTACTACAGGGCGAAAATGTGCTGGTGAGGAGCGACAAACGCACCACAGTGGCTTGCATCAACAGGCAGGGTGGAGTCAGCTCCGCCGCCCTGTTTAGCACAGCGGAGAACCTGTGGTTCGGGGCCTCAGAATGTTTTTATCTCTGAAGGCCCCCCACATTCCGGGACTGGAGAACAGGGCGGCCGGCCTCATGTCAAGAGGCGGGCCCCTGCCAGACGGATGGTTCCCCCTGGCTCGGCAGGACAATCCACCTTTGGGGGTGAACAGGTTTGCACACGGGCCATGGCCAAGATAGCTGCTCAACGCCTTTTCACCGCTGCGTCTCATTCTCTCCCTCCTGGAGAGGGTGCGATGAGAACGTCTGTCAGTCATCCTAGTGGGCCCAGGTCGCCACTTGGCACCGTGGTTCGCAGAGGTGACACAGATGATGGTGGACCAGCCCTGGGCGATTCCTCAGTTCTGGGGGACGATGTCTCAGGAAGCAGGTGCAATAGGGGCGTTACCCACTCTGGGCCAACCTCTCCAGGCTTGGCTCCTGAGAGGGACAGGCTGAGACGGGGTGGACTGTCTGACAAGGTTATTCAGACTATCAAGGCAGCAAGAGCAGGATCCACCACAGCCTGTTACAGGCCAAAGTGGTTGGCATTCCAGCGATGGTGTGAAGAGGGGAGTCTAGAGCCCCTATCGTGTACGTTGGGCTCTATTCTTTCCTACTTACAGTTACTGGTGGACAGGGGGCTGGCTCATTCCACAATTAAAGTGTATGCAGCAGCCATCTCATCCTGCCATGAGGGATTTGGCAGCAGCCTTCAGTCAGCCGCTTATGTCACGGTTTTTGCAGGGGTCAGGAGGCCCAGTAGAGCACGCCTCCGCCCCGCAGTGGGACCTGCCGTTGGTGATCGAGGCTCTGGTCACAGAACCATTTGAGCCTCTGGAGCTCTCTCCTCCCTGAAAAAGCACTGTCATGGAAGACAGCATTGCTACTTGCGTTAACTTCGGCCAGGAGAGTGTCAGAGCTGACCACTCTGTCGGTGCACCCAAATTGCTTAGTGATCCGGGGTGACCGTAGCGGGGCGACACTCAGACCGACACTACGACCGAACCCCTCCTTTGTTCCCAAGAGCCTAGGGAGCTCGTTCAGGTCAAGGGCTATTCAGTTAGGGAGCTAATCTTCCACCCCATATTGGGGCCAGGGAGGCTAAATTGCACCTCCTCTGCCCGGTGCGTGCGCTAGCATGTTATGTGGAGCGCATGGCTGCCACTAGGCGCACTGAACAACTGTTTGTGTGCTTTGGGGGTGGCGTGACCGTGGCTCTGCGAGTGCATCTCACATGCCTACGGACAGGTGGGGAGAGCCTTCCCCACGGGGGTCCGTGCACACTCTACACGAGGTATGGCTGTGTCCTCAGCCTTATTTAACGGAGTGAGTGTGGAGGACATAATGTACGGCGGCGTCTTGGTCCACGCCAGGCCCCTTGGTCCACGCCAGGCCTCTTCATAAGGTTTTATCTCTTGGACATGTCTGGCTCCTTCTCGTCAATAGTGCTTGTTGAGGCAACACAGGACTGGTGGGGGGGGGGGGGGGGGAGGTGGGGGGGGGGCTGTGGGTCAGCAGGTATCTGACCCCCCCCCCCCCCTGTACATAGTGCACTTATGTTTTCCCATGCTCCTTATGGACTCCTTAGGGACCCGGGAAACATGGTGCGGAGAGCCTACCTCACTATTTTCCATGCACACTCTTCAAGGGGTAAGCGTGTCTGAGTGTGGGGGAGACGTGGTGCACTTGCCTTCTCCCCATGCTCCTTAGGGACCCGGGAGGCGTGGTGCACGGTATAGGCCCCATGCAGGGCTGGGGTCAGTAGGTATCTGACCCCCCTGGACATAATGCACTTATGTTTTCCCGTGCTCCTTGGGGACCCGGGAAGCATGGTGCGCAGTAAGCCCTATACAGGGCTGGGGGGGAGAGCCCTCCTCACTGTTTTCCAGGCACACTATTCACAAGGTAGCTTGTCTTAAACTGCGGCCCCCACTTCTCCACGGTCACAACCGGAGGACAGGAGGTTGCGGTGCAGTGGCTGTTAACCAAAAGCCTGTCAGGGGCAGTGTGGTCGCTCAATGTTGTTGGACGACAGGGCGTTTAGGCATCAGGGCTCCACCCACTGTACCCATAGAGTCCAGTATAGGGCGGAGCTTGTGTGAGATATAATGGTGGGTTACGTATTGTAACCCTAGTTACATAAGCACAGGCGGAGCCCTCTACTCGGGGCCCTGTCTGTCCTATGCTCCTCGCTGAAGAGAAGTGACGGGATTGGGAGGCGTGGCCGCGTTATATACTCTGGGCTTGTGCGCGCATTCGGGTAGGCCCGCCCCGGGGCCGGCTACGGTTATAAATATATCAGTAAGTGAATGCTCGCATTAGTATGGTTGAGAGGTAGTACCCATATAGTCCGCCTGTGCTTATATAACTAGGGTTACAATACATAATCCACCGTTCCAGGAAACTAAGCAAGGCATTATGCAATGATATTCCTGATAAACACCCTGCCATTTTTGACATTTTTTGTTGTAAAGACAAAATTGCGTGTATGTTTGAGCAAAAATATTTTATGTGGAGAGATGATATTATGATATCATCATGATATAAAGGTTTTTGAGGGAGTGAATGCTGCAATTCAAGGTGAAGTTGTAAAGATAAAAAACGGGCATTACCACCATTGAGAATGGCAAATATTCAGATGCTTAGGTGTAGCCTACTGCCTGCATGGATTTGATCACAGGAGACACAGGAGTAGATAGTGCCGCCCTCTGTGAATACGTGGTACGAGAGGCTCAACGGGGGACACAGCAGTATGTACAGAATACTACAGTATACTGCCAGAAAAGGACAATACTCTGCTGTCAAAAGGACAGATACAGGAAAATATTCCTACCCACTGCAATAACTCGCTATAACAAATCACCTCTGGCTGGCAGAGAACTCTCTGCTCCTCTCAACTCTCAATGATCTTCTCTTGGAATTAAAATCACACTGTAGGCCTACATTTTACATTTATGTTCGATTTAATATTTATTATTCCATGCCTCACATATTTATGTATATATAATAACTTTTTTTATATTTCGTTAATGTAAATTTGTAATTCAACATATAGCACCGGCCAATTCGGAGCAAAGGGCCAATTAAAATTGCTCGCTGCTGATGGTCTGAGCATGCTTACATTCTAGAGATTTTTTGCACACTTGCACTGGTGATTTTTTGGGGGGGAGTTTCATAATCGGTGCAAGCAAAATGGCTCTATAGCGCCGCCTACACATTTGCTAAACAGCTGCTCGTTGTGCTTTCACCTACAAGTCTGAAATTGGAGAGATCCTTATCTATAAAGTCAAAGTCCCAACAAATATATGAATGTGTACTTCTACTGTATCTAAGATATATATTTTTTAATCAATTTAAGTGGACCAATACATTTTGGTATTGTTGTAATATTTATATATATACATTTATTGAGATGTTTCACTCATCAAGATAAAGTGATTCCAAATGTTTGCATTTAAGAATTGAAAAATTAAGATATTTTTCGATTTATTATTATTTTCTTTTCTTTCTAATTATCATCATTATTGTTATTATTAATATAATTATTATTGTTATTATTATTGTTGTTGTCAATTATAGCTACAGTCGTGACATGAAAATAAATGACCTTAGCATTGTAATTTAAATGGTATATTTGAAAGCCAATAACTTGTAATTGAGGACTCCATCCACTAGATGGCATCAAAGTGCAAATCAAATGTCTACGCACCTATCAATTATTAATAATGAATAACACATTATATTAATTATACTCAAAAATGTGAAAATGGTATCTGTTGATATCATAGTCTAAAGTGCAGTTTAGCAACATTTCAATCTCTATTGGTATATGTTTATTTTGGGGCGAGACTGGACTGTTGTAGGTTCTGGGTTTATTACAATGAGGACAGCTGACTCCTACGTGTATGTCACCAAAGTGCAAAGTCAGCACCATGTCCTTGCATCAAATGTATTTGATTTCATTGGTCCATCGTCTGAATACCATATGTGACAAGCTCTTCTTCCTATAGCTTGCAAGGTTCAAAGGCCCATGCACAGTCAATTAGTAACTTTACCTTGGCTGAGTTTCAAAGGTTAGACTACAAAATACTGTGGGTTTGTGAAATGTAATGAAAACCAAAATGAGCCAAGAGGAATAACTGCAAGCATTATTTAGCATGTGTTTAAAAGTTGAACTTATACAGACAAAATATTGCCAAGTTTACAAGAGTGATGGTAACATAATTTGACAAGAAACAAGGGAGTTGCTAAATATCAGAGGGATTTAAAAGAGAAATTACAGGAAGCGTAGACTGAAAAAACTGTAATTGATGACTTTGATTAAGTTTATTATGTTGACAAATTTCACATAACTGTATTAGGTTAGTTGAACGCAATAATATTAAGTTGAACCTAATATTTTCTTTTGAAACTGAATGTTATTGCTTTCAACAAACCTAACACAGTTATATGAAATCTATTGACATAATACATTTAATTAAAGTCACAGTTTCTGTTTTTTCAGTGTATGTATGTTTGTGTAGTGACATTCTTCTTCCCTCTGCCTTTTAAAAGGGGACAAGGGAGGATGAGACAATTAAAATATATTTGTATTTATGTATCAGAAACAGATCAGTCAGGATAGATCATTACACATAATTAAAAAGCTTTAAAAACATATACAGAACACAGAAATGAAATAAATAGCTGTAATGGAACACTTTGAAACGTTAAAATTGCTGATACATGGTTTTATCAGGGAAATTATCTGAAAACCACAACACACACCAATTATTTCACCAATGGCACAAGCAAAGGAAAATCCTTTCCTGACCCATTATTGATATCACTGATATCTCCCTACTTTAATAAATGGACAGTTTAGCTTGTGACACGACGAAATCAAAAGCTTTAACTTTGTCATCTTCATCTTTCTTCTTGTTTCCAGCAACAAAGAGAAACCTTTCACAATTGCAGGGTGAGAACACATTTGTCAAGGCTTCAAATTGTATTGTGTGTATTATGTAGCAATGATGAAGGATGGCTGAAAAAAACATTTTTTTGGATTATGGAATTGAAAATGAAAGAGAAGAAAAGAGACGAGAGAGTATAAGAGAAGAGAGCATAAGGGAGAAGAGAAGAGCCAATAGGGCTTCTATGGGACTTTTCAATCCTGGATCCGGATCCAAATGTCAGTCCCGCCCAGTCATCCCTGATGGGATCCTCCCAGCCACAGGAAGACACGGAGCTCCCATCTGTGCCTAAACCCCTGCCAAAGCACTGGAGTGTACTACCGGTCACAAATCTGTAAAGGAGACAGTTACCTTTTGTAAGCATGGTCCCAGTTGCAGCACATTCCTCAAGTCGAAGCATGGTTGCTCTTCAGTTACTTGACTCCAGTCATCGGTGAGCTGCAGGAGAAGACATCAATTGCATAAAGATGGGGACATATTTTTAGAGAGCCTACTAGAAAATACAAGGGCATAAGGCTGCAGAACCACTATCCAGCGCTGCCCTTCATTTTGCATGGAGCCTGGGGCTAATCTCAGCATCGGCAGGCCTGTGTGTCATCCTTGTGGAGAGTCCAAAGGCCACTCTTTTATCGTGACACACATGGCTTCTCTGTGTCGTTTCCTCGGCCTGTGATTCCATGGCAACAGCAGCGTGAATGGTCTATTCAGGAAAGCCTTCATTACACACTCTGCCACCTCCTGATAGGATAGATCAGCAAACAAATTGCATGGTTTGGTCCAGGTTTATTAGGCTTGGTCCCAGGTGTAAATGTGAAAACGTTTGGATTTGATTTCAGGAGAAGAGAATAGGGAAACTGCTGTGTATGCTCCATGCAATCATATGTAATCTCAAACGTGACTGGTGGTGTCCTATATGAATCTTATTCATAATTGCTATGGAATGCAAAAGCCTTCATCCTTTCATTTGACTCAGAAATACATTCACGTAAAACCTTAATTTGTACAAAAATATTGTAAATACACTCTAGATTTCATCATCATCATTATATTCCTTACCCCCAGCACTTCCCCTTAATGTTCGATTGTGAAATATTTTAGATTGTTTTTTCTTTGTTTCTTTTTTTGAGTAACTTTGGCCAGAACATCATTCTGGATGCAACACAGTGCAAATTATTTTTGAATTCTGAGGCTCTTGGGACTGTACTTAGTTATGACAACACAGGAAGTTACATAATTTGGAGCCCAATTCCTGCATGTTTTTAAAATAACTTAGTTATTTGTCTGTGTATTAATCTGTGATAACGTTTCCGAATGCACATGGACACTCTCATTTGGAACATCAGCTGATTAAAGCCTAATTGTATTGGAGTTAGGCATTGTCCATGAACAATAAAATAATGATGTTATACTCCTAATATATTTTGAGCCATCTCATCTGTTGTAGTTTATGTTCATGTCATGTATCCTCAAAACCCACTGAACAATGCACAAACAGCTTACAGTATATGTTTGGCATATATCTATTGTTGGCTGTAATTTATATACTAATGTTTTTTCAAAACACAAGGATTGATTAATTATTTTTCTCATTATTTATTATATGCAATGAAACATTGAGTAAAAGATAAATGTATTCAAGTCATATCATGTCTCCTTGCCCATCATGGAGTCAGAAACCATTACATCTTCTCAGATGACTATGAAATGGTCACTTTACTCTATTTTTCTGTGTCTCTACATCAAGATGTGTGGATTTACCCAGGCAAAATTATATTTGATTGACAAGTGCCATGTTCTTATTTTCCTGCTAATACTATTTGTTTTCGGAAGTAATAATTGCTGGCTCAGCAGAATGACATCTCTGCAAAAGGTCAGCTTTTTGGAGGAACGGTTTTCCAAGCTGTCAGTTTTACATTGAGCAATAAAGTTACATCCTCTGCCAACAGAAATTGTGGATGTAAAAAAAGGGAAATGATCACTGGGTCCACACTCCACCCAACACGTATTGCATGATTCTGACTCAAACCCACTCTGCTTTCATTGAGTGAATACAAGGGGATATGTATTGTTTTGCATATATTTTTTCTTTCTTAGATTTTCTCAAGAAAATTACTAAACGGATGCTTTTCAAAGTCAAAAGTCAAAGTCAACTTTATTGTCAATATTTCTTTTTTTGTGATACAGACAGGGACATCCAAATGCTGTTTATCACAATCCCGAGGAATACAATTAAAAATATATCAAAAAATATATATACATATATTATTTTATATAAGAAAACGAATTAACATTACATTGCAGTGTAATAAGGATATTATAATATGTCAAAAGTACATATTTTGCTCAAATGGCATCATATTTGATGAATGAAAATGTAATAATGTTAAAAAAAAAGTAGAACAACTATGCCCGTAAGAACCTGTCTGTGCATCTACCTGTGTCATGAAAACAGTTATAACATAAATGCTGCAGTATATGTCATGGTAGATTACAAAACAAATTCTGCCAGCACAAGTTTATGTACGTGTAAAGGGTTTGTCAGCAATGTGTTTCCTCATCATAAGAGTAGGTTTAAGATCACTCTGTTGATGTTAATTGTGGTTATTTGCATGTGATGTCTAACAGAAGGCAAGTAAAGGTTTATTTATGATCATATGATAGTACAGATATGGAGCACACTGACTGGAAACACATGCATCCTTATTTAAATTCAATTAATGTTGCATATCAGTTTATTGACTACAATATAAACTTGAATCTCTTGCTTGAGGTGAGAGTGTTCTGATTGGCTGAGAGGAACAAGTGTACAACACGTAGGACTGACGTTAATTTACAAAGACGAATGATGTGGCAAAAATCAAAGGGCGAATAGAAAGAAGTAGTTCCACTTTAAGATGTATTTTTATTTATTGTATGTCTACGTCAGGTGCCGCTGTTTTATGTCCCAGCTATAAGAACAAATGATCGATAAATATGATTGAATGCATCAAAGAAATAGTCATTATAAACGCCATGTTGCACTTTAAAAAAAGTGTAGCTCCATATTCATCCGCCTCATTGAGTGGACTTCCATTTCCGGGATGTTTTCTCTGCAGACCAACCTCCACCGCCATTGCAGGTCCAAGGAGTCGGTGTAGCGGCAGTCAGTTGTTAGCCAGGGGAAGCCCGCAAGTAAACAGTTTAGGGACGAATAAAGAAAGTAGCACCACACCGACAGCACGTTTGACACCAGGTTTAGATTTTTTTTCATTTGGACTTTAGACTAGCGGTCCCTGGCTGTCCGGCTAGGATCAGAGAGAAGACGCCGTAGTTTGTTAGCATTAGTAGAAACCGGAGGAGAGTGAGAGAGGAACCGCCATGGCTCAGATACTGCCTATTCGCTTTCAGGAGCACCTGCAGGTATGTGTGTGAATGAAAGGTTAAATTATAAGATACAGTTTGTCTTTCAGCCTTAATCACCGCGAGATACATAGCGGCTTCAGAGACTTCCAAAACACAAGTTAAGCATAGCTAACAAGCTGACTTAGCTAATGCGAGCTATGCTAACTAGCTTGGCAGGGTGGATGACGTTTATCTTAGTTAGCATCTAGCCTTCTTGCTAACAGTTTGACGAACCACCCTAATTCGGTATATAAACTATGAACGTATGTAATACACATACAGATTGTACATGCACAATGTACAACAAAGTCGTTGTTAGATACGTTGCGTTTTCCTAGCCTTTTCTTGTAATGTTAAGTTATATCGACCATGAACTCATTCTCAGAAAAGTGTTCGTTTTCTGAGATTAACGTTACACACTGCTTTAGTACAACTGGGAATTGTCAATCCTGCAACATTGATGGATGTTAGAGCAATACATTTAACAGTTATTAATGATTATTATCACATGTACTGACATGGTTGAACTACATTAGGAATAATGCTTGCCACAACAAAGTGACAGCTATATGAAAGATAAAGTATTTTTAATTTTTATAGTAAATGTACTTGTGTTTCGTTTACATATTTCAATAACTCACTGTTCTATAATTTTCAAAGTGATTATCCGACATCAGGAGGATAATCACGTTGGCAGGTTGTAGAATTGGTCATGTGATGTGTTTGCTTGTCCGATAGCTATCGGTTTCCCCGTGTTGAATGACTTTGTCAAAGTTGGCTGTGGATCAAGTATTCACCGAGAATGACTTTTGTTTCTGTGGATCTCTGCTCCTGCTGTGTGTAAGGTAAACTCTTCCCTGGTATGGTAGTAATGAAGCTGATATTACACAGTTGTGTAGTGCAGTTGGTGGCCTAACTACTATATGAAATGAGCTTGCTCCTTGGTTTAAATGGCCACACCTTTACTATAACCCCAATACAACTGCCAGTAGGTCAGGTTGAGGAAGTGGAAACATTCATGGCTCTCCAGGCTTATAGGATCAGTCTGGAGTGCTGACTTTCAACATGTAATGAATAAATTATAGTGACTTTTGGTGTTATTGTTGAACCTTAGATGAGAAATGTGATCTCTCTATTATGGCTTCAAGAAAATCATTGTTCTGTTTAGTCTTTTTATTTGTTTTTTTTGCACTGTCTTATCCCAAACAGCTTTAGGACAAATTCTCTCAAAGTAGACAATTTATTTGGGATCAAGACTGTTATTTGCCCTTCATTTCTAAGAAATTGTCTTTGCTCAACACTTAGTAATAAAAACTGTGTTTTGGCACGGCTCTATGATGTGAGGTCAGAGGTCAGGGTCACTACCATTGGAGTAAATGTGACTCAGTATCTTGGTCAGTGACAGCTCAGCAGAGTGCATATGGCACTAGGCCTCCGGGTCTTAATATTCATTCCTGCTACTATAAAACTATCATCTGTGTTTTTTCACAGCAGGCAGGTGCTTCCCTCTGGTTTGATTTAGTGTCTGCTGTTGATGATGTTCAAACTAAGGACATGTACAACAATTATTTTAAAAACAATTTTCCAAGACACTGTGCAACATTTAAAGGTCATGTATGTTAGTTATTTGACAACAGCTGATGAGTTAATAAGTTGGATTTTCACAAAAGATTGTATGAAGAGTTTTAAAAAGCTCTGCTAGGGTCTTTTGTGTGTACAGTTACATTGAAATGATGATTTAAAAATGTTCTTTATTCCTTTTGCTAAGCTCTCTTGATTGCAGAAGTAGGAGTGGAATTTGAGAGCATTACAGAAGTGGTAAATTGCTGTGGGTACTGTGGAATAAAGTAATATTTATATTGTATATTTAATCAAGGGAATGGCTTTTAAAATCCTGACATCACACATTTGTAGTAAAATCATAATGGTACCTTTTTATAAGATTTCAAGAAGAACCTCTGTATTTCACATAGAAATTCAAGTAGCTTTTTGTCATTGATACTTGTTATGATTTATTTAATTATAGGCCTATATTTTACAATGCAATACATTCTTGCATTTTATTCAACTGTGTACTTGCACTGATTTGTGTCATTGGCACGTCACAAGGTCATTGTGTGTGCCTAATCAACTCCCAATAGATCTCCACCAACTATGACTAACGCATGACCTGCATATGCTGTTTCATGCATGTTTTACACTCAAGCAGATCATGCAGAATATTAAAACTGGGTGTCATGACCTTAAATCTGTGTCAGGATGAATTCTCACTATAACACATTAGTTAGAGTGTTTGATTCTTAACATTTTGATTGGTTTGCCTGTAGAAGTTGTCCATTAATCTTGTTAATGAGCAGGAGTTGTTGAGTATTATAAGATGCTGTATGCTCCCCGCAAGAGCACCCAGATAGTATTCTAGCTTATTGAGTAACAGGACTCTGGAGAGAGCAGCCTCTTGACGGCACCAAAGCAGCCATAAGCTGTCATGTTTTTTTACACAACTTCTACAGCATGCATGCTCAGCAGATCAACTTCAGCTTTTTTTTCTCCAACTAAGCTTGCTTTACCACCATTACTGTAAGTTGAGACTGATTTTGAGATCAACAGCCACTTTTTTGAGCTTGCTCAAAACCTCTCAATATATATTTACAAGTATCAAATGCTGTTTTATAACTTTAGTGTCCATTGAATTGTAATCAGGAAAAATTGTCATACATGTATCAGATCAAAATATTATACTTCTCAGTTGTCATACTAATCGTCAAATATGTTGATTTATTGTTTCTTATATCCCATCGCTTTACATTACATTATGGGTTTCCACACATTATTCTCATAGGGTTATAGGGAGTTAATAGAGCCGGCAGGGCATTTTCTAGGGCAGATTAAAGCAAGCGTTTACCTTGGTCTCTTCTCTGTCTCTCTCTTCCCCCCCTCTTCTTCCTTCAAACCTTGCAATTGCGTGTCCTCTGTCATCCGGCCAACATGCATAGCTTGCATTTTTATATATCATCCATTTATATAGTTTAGTGCAGACTTTAGTTAAATAACTTTGATTGGACAAGTGTCATGTGTAAAATAACTATAACTTAGGCCTCAAGATCTTTCCCCAACAACAAAAGAAACATGCACTCTGTCATGTGCTCTAGGTTTGGCACTATTCTAGCAAACTATATATATATGAATGAGTGACTTTCAGACGACAATCGATGCGCCCACAGTTATGATCAATCAGAACCAGTATCATTTAAAGACTGGTCTCACGGGCCCATCCCTACCTAGGAGTTAGTCAGTAATAATTAAAAATTGCTCTTGATCCTGTTTCTGTAATGACAACATCATTCCCATCCTTTGTTGACAAAGGCTTCCTTGCATATTATTTAGTAAGCAGTGTTTGTCATGCCGGGTTTCATTCTCTGTGACAAATAGGCACAGCGGATGGAAAATCCCAAGTTGATCAAACAGTGTGTTGGTGCAGCACAGTATTTCACATGCATATTCATAATGACATGTTACCGTTCATTTATTTTGACTGCAGATGTTGCTATTTTGGAAGCGTACAAATAATCTGCTTACACAATATGGCCTTGTTTAAATCCCTGCTAAACCACCCACCATGAACCTTTTTGTTAAATGGGCTTTGTCGTGAAGGTTTAAAGATCCCAAAGTTATCAACACTTTTGGAAGAGTGAACAAAGGCAAACATTGAAACGAGAATCCTAACTTTCTATTGTAAACATCTACATCAGACCCAAGAACTTAGTTTTTTCCCAGAATGCTAATGAAGGAATGACAAATAAGTGTAATTGGTTGTTCGATGTATCCAGCTTATTGTTTTAAATTAGATGTTTGCACATATAATTCAGATATATTTGCATTGGTGATTGATAGTACATTTAATATTTTTGATCCACATATCTTTATAATTACATCCGCAATGTTTGCCGTATGGGAAGGGCAATATTTTATGTTGCCATGCTCTTTAAAAATCTTTCAGGGTGTGCATGTTGCACTTTGAACTGTGCTAGTAACTGACCAGCTGACATCCCGTGACAGGCGGGTGAGGATACAAATCTGCTGAACACATTGTGCAGCACTGTCTAAATGTAAGATAGTGTGTATTTGTGAGAAAAAGGAAACAGCAATCACAAAACCAGCTCAGCAGAACTGGCCTGGAGGGAAGATGGATGATGTCCATAAATGCATGCATTCCTTCCTTCTCTGCCCCTACTTCTCTCTATCTACAGTAGAGGCAGCCCTTTTGCTCCTCACCCCTGGGTTGGTCACATGTCGCGCACCAGTGTCACATGGTACTGGAGGAGGCAGCACTCTGCAGGCCTGTTGTTTCAGTCCCGTTAGACAATGGGTCCCTGGTTTCCTGTTGTGGAGCAGTGCAGTGCTGCAAGCCTCAGCACATTACATAGCACATCCTTCCCTGCCCTGCCTTGAACTTTACATGTGCCGCGCACACACAAGGCTTTTTTTCTGCTGAGCAAGATGTTGCTTTACTTTTTGAAGGAAGAGCATACAGGTTACATACACATATGGGGCTCCCTTGGGGTCTTTAGGAATAGTTCAAATCTGCTGGTGGATTCCTTTTCTGTGTGAAAGTCCGAGGCTCAATTGTGTATGGCTTTTAATGGAAATGTTGCATTAGCTGTCTTACTAGAAAGCAAAGTGTCCTCTTCACTGAATGACTGTTTGCTATTAATCAGCTTAACTGAGCAAGAAAACATCTTCTCTTGGGCTGCGTCATGATGTCTCAGTTATATGTATTGATTAAGAGTTGCATACAAGTGTTTGGGGATTTTGGACCTTGAAATGTATTCCTGATATTGCACCTGTGGCAGTAAAGCTCTGTGCTAAAGCTCCCCATGCAATAGAAACATATTTTCAAATAATTGTATTTAAATTCTAACTCAATGTTAGTTCTACTTCTTTGTTGCAATTGCCTTAAACCTTTTAGAGCAGTGGTCTCCAACACGTCGATCGTGAGCTACCGTTAGCTTGCAAGCCCTCAATAAGTAGCTCGCTAACCAAATGCAAAATGTAAAAAATACACAAAACAAAAAAGGAAATGTTATTAAAAGAATCTACCCTATGCATAAACGAAACTTCAATCATAGCGAACTCTTAACACCCCTCCTCCCCCCACCCACCACAATGAATATCGACCAATGACTTTATTGCTTGATTTGCGGGACCAGCGTTGCAGGCGGGAAGAAAAGCAATGTGGAGCGGAACCTCACCACTTCATAAGGAGTGTGACCGTGACTTTCCTTCTGGCAGAATCGACACAACACATCAGCCCCATTGAACACAGCCTAATCATGCCAGCCTACATGTATACTGCACATGAGGGGCAGAGTTTTACTCTGTGTGTGTTGCAACTTGCATATATGTTTATTGCACTTGACGCACACATACGCATGGCATAATTTCCATTGGGGACAGGGGGGACATGTCCCCCCCCACTTTTTAAAATCCTGTTTGTGTCCCTCCACTTTACAAATATGTTTATTATTATTTTTGAATGCAAGCCGTCATCGCCACGGAGGAGCACACAGCCTCTGTGACTGAGCGAGCGATACAGAGAGAGAGCGAGAGAAAGCACACCTTTATCTATTTAATATAGTTGTAAGAAATCATTCCAATGTGTACTATAGGACAGTAAAAAGGGGAGCGATTAATAAAATATGCATAAATAAAAAGAAAGAATGCTAACTAGGTAACATAAGATAAGAATAAACAAGTTTAAATGATTTATTATTGGTTGTGATCATATTCTAAAGATGTTTGGATTATTGAAAAGTATACAGCTCCCTTTCATCTGAGTGTTGAGAGCTGTATCCATACATTCATTTTGTGCTCAAAGTGCACCAGATTGATGCTTTTAACTTCAACATTTAAAAAAATAATCTTCCCAGGGGTGCATGCTCCCGGACCCCCCGAGAGGATGTGAGGTCCACCCCCAAATAAAGCAGGTTAAAATAATTAAATTGCATATGTTTTCTTTTAGTAAACATTGAAAACGGGTCCCACAGACCCAAACAGCACACAAAGGTTAAAGGTCAGCATATAATAATGTTCAAATGTGCTAAATAAATACACTGCAAAAAAAAAAAAAAGGAGTAAAAGTAGCTCACGACTTGTTTTTTGAAAGTAGCTCTCATCCTAAAAAAGGTTGGAGACCCCTGAGCTAGAGAGTAGCATATATTTTGATGTCTCTTTCCAAACCAATTATTTTTGCTAAAGCTTGCATAAACAAGTGGAAAAACAAAGATTTTAAGAATGTACAATACTTGTTTTGGGCACTTTACTTTTTTCTGGTTTAAACGACAAAAGTATTTGATGTGCTTTACACCGTCATATCCAGCAGTGTTGTTGTGTCACAGCATCTTTCTTTATCTCTTAGCAACTTTTTACATTTCATGAGACTTTGATAACATGCTGTACAAAAGTGTCAACTCGGACATTCTTTATCAGTAGCTGTGGCTTGCTGTATGTCAACTGATTCCTGCAGGCAGTTGTAGATGATCGCGTTAACCTGACTGACTTGCGGTAAATCTTCAGTAAAAAAATCCACTGAGTTAGCAAAAAAGAGCACTTATTTCCTGACACTGGAAAATCTGGATATTAAACGTATCGATTTGTCATTAACCAGGAGTAGGACTTCATCATATATTATTTCAACAGCAACTTGCAGGTTAGAACCCCCAGTGAATAAATGTGTAGGAAAATGATGCATACACTAGATTTTCAAACAAATACACATAAATATACACTACAGTGACATCTGGCGTCGTTTTTGTAAGACATTTTTACTTCCGCATTAAAAAAAGACCACCCGCGTGTGACATCACTTGAGGGAGAGCGGCCGGTCTAACGTATGAATAAACATGGATTACAATGCTAGTTTTGACACAGAAGAGGTTGAAAATGTATATTCATATGCATATGACGGACCACAACCTTATAATTATGAGCCTGCTAGGCGTCCAAGAGACCAGGAGCAGTCAAGGATTAGAAGAAATAACGGCCATCGGAGAGAAATTGAGCTATGGTGTGAGGAGAACCAGTGGAACTGGGCAACTATCTTGGTGAGTGACCGGCGTTAGCTACAGAATGTTAGCTAACGTCACATCAAAACATTGTAAAGTTAGCTGTCATATATCAGGCTATAACTAAAGTAGCATTGATAATATAGTAACGTTACTGGTAGGACTGTTGATACTGATCCATAACAGAAACTAATGCGCAAGTATCAGCCGTATCTCGCGTTACCTAATGCAACTCTACACTACGTCTTACGGTGCTGTGTACCGGAGGGGAGAGAGAGAGGAGCGAAGGGGGGAGAGAGATGTAATACGGTTTCCTGATAAACATTTTGTTTGATAGGCCTCAACTGTGGAGAGTATGTGCTGCAGGGAGGTGGATGCACCTCGCACAACGCACCCAGGAACGGAAGCTAGCTCCGGTCCTTTTCCTGTGGACTCGATGTCCTGACAGGCTGGAGCTTGTGAAACCTGTACAAACACAAGCTCACCATGATTAAAAATTGTGAAATGCAATGTAAAATTACTGAAAAAATACCAGCTCACTAAATCACAACCGCTCAAACCAACTACAAAACTACTACCGCGGATTGGGCAGAGAAGGAGTCCGAGAAAGTTGCTCCCCCATGTGACGTAATATGACAGTTTGACGTTAAAAAATACCAGTTTTTAATAGCAGAGCTCAAAACGGCTCCTTTCCCTCTGAATTGCTGCCCTTATGTCTCGTAAAACATATCAAATCCTGCATTAACTTTTTTAATTGTAATTTTCAGTCATTGTTAAGCTTAAATCTAGTAAAAAAAAAACCTGCAAGTTGCTCTTTAAGTTTAAATTACTGTATATTTTCTTTTAGCAATTTTGTTGGATTTTGTAGCGATATCCAGGAGCTTTAAACAAAGCTGTTAATTGATTTACTTATTTGAATGACAACTTTCCTTTCTCTTGCTTTGCAAAGACACTTATTTAGGGCAAGCCTTGTCAGGATATGTCAGTTATGAAAGTGATTAGAATAGAGAGGAACAGAGAAGCTGAGCTAAGGGTTTTTAAAGGCCTTAATGATAGTAATTCATACTGTAATCTTGAATCAGTATGTCTCTTGCTGGCAATTTGTTGCTGCCAACGCACCGGCTAGCTGGCCTAGTCTCTGCAACATTAGCTCTGATTCGTTCTCAACCCGTGCCATCAATTATAACTGTACCATTTTACTTCCTATCAATACAGTACAATAGGTGCTTGCTTATGGCTTGAGGGCCTCCATTAAGTTAGTTTTGTTGCCCTCCAAGGGAAAAGTTTGGGCTCCACTGTGCTAGTGTTTTCCCTCAGATTGCTGCCCGGTCTCCCCTCTGCTCTTCTTTCGCTACACTTTGGTTAATTCACTGTTGATAGATTTAAAACTTTTGGACTGGCATCTGTCCAAGAAAGCTTGTGCTGATGGCTGAGCTAAAAGCAGCAGCCCCAAGGCTGGGGCAGGCTACAGTAGATGACTAAATGATTTTCCACATTGTTTTTAGCTCCACTGGTTTGACCTGCTTTTACCCAAATTCCTGCTCATTGATGTCACAGCAGTGTTAGCCCACAGCAGGGTTTGACTTGAAGGTTTTCATTGGGAACCAGTGTCACAGATCAAACTGTAGTGTGATGGTCACTCTCCCATCAGCTGTCCGTTTGTTTAGTTTTTCTTACAGTTACATATTCATTGTGATTAGGGCCCTACCCTTCTTCTTACTATTTAGTGAATGCTTTTTCATTGTGAATGAAAGTGCTTCCTGCTGCTCCCAGAATAGATGGTAGGGTGAGGGAGAGAGAGATCACGTAAATCTTTCTAGAAAGCGGTTGTGTAATTTAACTGGATAACCCTCTTTTGCGTAATACGTAGACATACCCCAGTCTGGTTTACAGAGATTAGAGAGACGATTTTAACGTCAAATGTTTATGCACAAAATCTCATAGCTTCTTCGTGGCATCTTCTGAGATTGTTACAAAAGAGACGGCTCTTGATTTTACTCCATGTTTGTAAGTCACTTTCAAGGCAGTTCTTAAAGTGATAGTGATAAAGAAAACTGAAACCGTTACCAGCTTGCTTTTTAGAAGTAAAATAAGGTGTATTCCATGTCCAAACTAATCCTCTATCGAGCGCTTTTACCTTTGTCTGGGGCTTGAATAAATGTTGGGTTAGTAAACAAGGCTTCTGTAGTGTACAATGGCACAGATAAGAGGCCCTGAAGCTACAATGACGTTATTGTATGATGTCTCCCTCCTAAGTAATAAACATGAAGGACTGTGGTGAAAGCTTTCCACAGACAGTTTGCTTTTCAGTCAGTTCTTTCCTCATAGCTAGTAGTAACACTTGTTCTGTTAGGTCTGTTCTCACAGTGTCATTGAGATGGAACCAGGTTACACACTTCTGAAAGAATGTGGGTGGGGCTGGCTGAGGGGAGGGTGTGTCCTGTCATTGATAAAAGGTGTTCCAATTTTCGTTGTGCAATTCCTGGAACTGTGGTTTCTGTTTGCTGATTAGGGCTCCGGCATGACTATGGCAAATGGTTGACCGTGTTGCCAGTTGTTGTCCTAACCCAGCCTTGAAATTGAACAGCCCTCTCTAAACCTGGGTAAATTGAGGCTGTGTCTGGCAAGCTGCTGCTTTTTCATCCAGTATGTGTTCATAAAACTACTCTTGAGTTTTAACATTTTAAATAAGGTGGGAACAAATTGGGAATCTGCTTATGAAAATGTGCCATTCAAATACAGAACACCGCACATAAGAGTGTCAATTTAGTATTTCCTTCTAATATGATGTCTCAATAGAGTGCCACAGTGACGCGTCCTAAAACCCGGAAGTTAGTTGGTATTTTACCACTTCCGGTTCCTTCGACAAAAACCAATGCAATTTCTCCATAGGATTTTGGGGATCCAGATAGCTTTAGTAGTTGTGCATCATGTGTACAACTGTGTAATATTTCAGATAGGTTGCAAAAATACAGGAAGTTGCAACAGCGAACATGGTCTATTAGACATGATTTTAGTAGTTTCATTTCCTCTGTCCTGGGTTAACTTTACAGCTGCTTTTCCAACTTTCAAATAGAAGGTATTGACACACTGAACCTCTGATTGTGTAACTAACCATTCCTTTTTTTCATTAACCATGTTCATTGTTATTGTTAAATCTGGTTTGCTGTGGTTTCTTTTAAAATTGGAACCATTGATACATGGTTTGTGCTGCTACTAAAGTTCTGACATTCCTGCCCAGAGCTGTTTTGGCACTGCCTTGCTAGGCAGTGCTGTGTCAGGGTTTGTGTGAGGCAGGATGCCCTGTTTCCAGCCTTGGCTGTAAACTGGGGCCGCAGAGCTCGCTGGTGTTACGTGCTGCTAAGCATTTTACCCATAGCTTCAGGCTTTTGCTTTCATGCAGGTTGAATCTCTTTAAGTCCTGCATTACATTGTTTGTTCTGCTGGGACACCAGGGAAGTCAGGGAAACTGAGGTCAAACTGCCCAACTGTGGTGTACATTTGTTGATTGGTTCAATTTAGGTGATGGCGATTAGCTGTTTTCCCCAAAAAATTGTCTATATGCAATGATAGTCCTTTTTGCCTAATGCAGAAAGTTGTTCAGCTGCTGGTATCCAGACTACGGTGTTGATTTATGTAGTTGTAGTTTCCTCTCTGGCCCATGCTTTGAGAACTTGGCTTTGGATTAGCCCCTCCACCCAGGCTCAGCTCTGTAACCACTGTGAGCAGCTCCATGTGTCCAAAGGGCTGCTGCTCTGTGCTGCTAAACTTCATGACCTCATCCGCTGGCTGTGTTAGTGCGAAGCAGCTGACCACAGACTCAAGCGTTTTTATTTGACGCTGTTGTTGTTGTTGGGTCAGCCCCAGGCATTTAAATGTTTCCACTCTTAAAAATCATAATTTCTGTGTACAAATTGTTTACTAAGTTACTGGGAAATTACTATCATCTCACCAGTACGTCTTTTTTTCTCTACCTTATTCCCAGACATATCTTGGCAAATATTGGATTTAAATAAAAATATAATGCATACTCTTGTCATTCCTTGTCTTGGCAAGAAGAATATGATGTAAATATTTTGACGGTATTCTTTGCAACGTTACCTTTAGTGGCTTATTCTGTTCAACCTAACCGTTTCCCCTCTTTTCTCTAAGCTCCAAAATTTAGGGATCAATCCGGCCAACATAGGCTTCAGCACCCTGACCATGGAGTCGGATAAGTTCATCTGTATCCGGGAGAAAGTGGGCGAGCAGTCTCAGGTGGTGATCATCGACATGGCAGACCCCAACACCCCCATCCGCAGGCCCATCTCCGCCGACAGCGCCATTATGAATCCAGCCAGCAAAGTCATTGCACTTAAAGGTAAGACAGTCTATTGGCATTGCCGAAGTCACATTTCTCTTAATCAGTGAAAACAACATAGTATTATTTCAGTGTTTCATTTTAACTAATAAACACAGCCTGCAGCTTTCAGTTATGACATGTTTGCTCGATATAGTGACATTATCCGTTTATTAATTAAGAGTATTTATAAATCATTTCATCTATTTATGTCCAGACACATTTAGCTACTTTAGTTTTCCATTGTAAATAAGTTTTTATTGGCAGACATGTATGTTTTTTTCAAAGTAAAAATTAAAAGTAGCATATTTTTATTCTTTTTGTCCAGCATCCATAATTGCTTTGACATTTTTTTTGTTTTTGTCTTTTCTATGTTCTTTTTTTTTCCTTTACTGCTTTCTTATGTATTTGCAGACGGTGAGTTGAAATTTAACTACTACATTGTGAAAGTCAAATCCTGTTTTAAGTCAAGACAGTATTTTTATAAAAGCATTCTATCCAGCATTACCTTCTTTATTTCACAAATAAGGCATGCAGACTATATTGAATAAATCTGACATTACTTTATTCACCATTGTGTTCCATTGGACAATCGGGTTCTAATATAAAGCTCTTAAAGCCTGTATGTAAATGGCCTAGCTTTTCACATTTGACATGCATCTGAACCCACTGTTGTGTATTTGTTTGGACCTTGTCCCACATCTAGGCCAATAGAAATATTTCTTCGTAAACAGGATTTGGCTTTCACAGCATTATAGCTTGCTGGCATTCCATCATTTCTATTACATGTATAAGTGATTTAGAACCTGTTTTACACGTGGTTATACTATGGGTAACATGATCACATTTGAAATCCATGTCTTCTTCCATCTGTGTGAAGTGGTAATTACCCAAACCTGTTCACTTGTTTCCCTGCTGTTTAATATTTGTTAATTCCTTTAGCAACTTTTGACCAACTTGTGGTTCTCTCTATACCAAGGACTGAAGATAAGTGTAGACTTTTAACCTTTGCATCAAATCCAATGGAATCAGATAGTTGATTTGATTTGACAAGTTCCTGATGGGATGTCTTCTATCAGTAGTATAAGTAGTCCCAGGTGAAGAGTGAATTGGGTCAAGAAGAGATTTTGGATAATAACCTGTGAGGTTTTCTTGTCAGGGTGTGACAAGAAGAGTTAAGGAGCACTTTCTGATCCAACAGCCTTGTGTGGCCATCTGTGTTCAGCTCTCAGCCTTTTTTTTACATATACATATTGAATATCCAGGGGCCCGTTGGTAAAGTGACGTTATTGTGATCATTTCAAAGGACCATTAGGGCATAACATGACCAGATAATTGTCCCCAGCTCATTTGACTTGTATAATTGTAAAGGACTCCTAACAATGAGGATGAGGAGGTAATAAATGGTAGGATGCCATCTTTGTTGGGTTTGTTGGAAACATAACTTTCCAGATGTGACGGTGTACGTTCTTTTAAACTGGTCCTCTTCACTTTAAACGTTAGTTTAAAAAGATTGAAGTAGCTTAACAGTATACGGAGAGCTGCAGATTCATTTTGTCTACCTGTCTTTCCTCGCTCATTAAGCAGCGTAGGGTCACAACAGTGTAGACTCTTCCTCCCCCTTTCTACCCCCACTGTCTTCCCTGCTCAGTCTACCATAATGATGCTTATCAGCCGACCGCGTCATGTGACACAGTACCGAGCCCTAACCTTTTCATGTAACCATTCCCGAAGGACGAACACACCCCCACCTCCCAACAGCTGATCATAATTCAATATAAAATCCCTCTGCTTGCTCTTTGAAATGTGGCTGCTGCAAGTGATCCATTCGCCACACCGCCTTTTGTACTCTGATCCCATGGCTTAGTGGTGCACAATGATCTTGGCCGTTGTGCTGTGCATTGATTCTTTTGCCTTTTCTCACTTTGGTAATGAGTAGTGAATAATGAGCAAACAAGGAAGTCACACTGCTTCGTAATAAAGCTTTAGCCCACTAAGTTAACCCTAACTAATAAACACAAAATTCAGGTGAGTGAACCTTTTTTCAGTTAACATGATCCGTTATCAGGACAATCTCTGATCATAACTCTAATTGTAGAAAATCAACCCTAACCACTATTGGAAACCTTTCCTGCAACTCTTGTCCAAAAGTCTCTTACTTAAATTCCCCTTCTCCTGTAGTTGTGCCTGTATTTGTTGTACTTTTGTCGTATTCCACCCTTATATATTTGACTCAGACGCAGATGTGTTTGCCTTCTTTGTGAATTGTTAGTTTTTTTTCGCTTCGACCCTCTTTCTGCTTTGTTCCTCTCAATTAAGGCTCTTCATTTGATGGGGAGGGCCACGTAGTCGGATATAACAATACATGACATACACTGAGTACATTTACCTCCTTAAAAGAACTGTTTTCAATTCTAGAGGCATTAGACTGCTCTGTAGTTCTGTGTTATTTTGTCCTTACAATTTATAATGTGCACAGTTGTCTCACTACACTTCAGATAAAACACAATTTCCGACTACAGCATGTATGGCATCCCCTTTCTATCAGTCATGGCGTTGTTGCTTGACTACCAATATCTTAAATCTGAATCTCTCTCTCTCTAATTACATTTGGTGTTTCCTGTAAATGTTCTTGTTGTTTGGACACACTGGTCCGAGACTATAAAATTATTCCGGGGCTTGGTTCCTGCCCCCTTTCTCCCACTTCTAGCCTCCAAAACCCTTCAGATCTTCAACATCGAGATGAAGAGCAAGATGAAGGCGCACACCATGACGGACGATGTTACCTTCTGGAAGTGGATCTCCCTTAACACAGTCGCACTTGTGACTGATAATGCCGTCTACCACTGGAGCATGGAGGGCGACTCGCAGCCTGTGAAAGTCTTCGACCGCCACTCCAGCCTGGCAGGCTGTCAGATCATCAACTACCGCACGGACGCCAAGCAGAAATGGCTCCTGCTCATCGGCATCTCAGCCCAGGTAAATTAAGTTTTGTAAGTTAGAGCTCAAGCCTGCCTTCGTCACGGGGGAAATACAGGCGATAACCTATGTGCATTGATAAGTAACCATAGATACTAAGTAGCTTTCATTTGGTGCACTAGTCTGATTTATACATGTTTTATATGAATGTGTTTTGATCTGTTTTTTGTTTTTTTTAGCAAAATCGGGTTGTTGGAGCCATGCAGCTCTACTCCGTTGACAGAAAGGTTTCCCAGCCCATCGAAGGCCATGCTGCCAGCTTTGCCCAGTTCAAGATGGAGGGGAACACAGAGGAGTCAACTTTGTTCTGCTTCGCTGTCCGAGGCCAGGCTGGAGGAAAGGTGACTGGTGTTAATGAGATATTAAGAGAAACATATTTGTAATTTCATTGGCATTCTCATTGCAAAACCTGCATTTGTTTCACATGGACGTTCTTTTCAACTCAGTTGCACATCATTGAAGTGGGGACCCCACCAACTGGCAACCAGCCATTTCCAAAGAAAGCAGTGGATGTGTTCTTCCCTCCAGAAGCCCAGAACGACTTCCCTGTGGCCATGCAGGTAATCAGCTTGAACTCATTTGAACACAACCTATATAGTATATTAGGGCTGTTACAATATCACATTCTTACTACTCAATTGTCTTGGCAAAAAAGTTGTCTATTATTTTAGAAATTGAATTTGTTTGTAGGGCATTAAGGGAGGGACACTAAGCGAGAACCAAAATAAACGTAAATGGGTATATTGTAACACCCCTAAATGCACCAACCCTTTGTCTTGCAAAGGCAGTTGTCAAACCCATGAGGTTATTGGTATTTTTGCTATCTGCAATGAAGAACACAAGCTAGTTCCAAACTCTGCTTCTTAGCTCCTTCTGAGTCTTGATTATATGATCTGAAAGGCTATGCTCGCTAATGTCGGCCTCCATTTTTCATTCATTTGTGTAGTGGTAGGTCAATAGGGCAGTCAAATGCACTCTGTTGGACCACACTGAAATTTCTTTAGGTACTTCAGTTTATTCCTCTGTGTTTATGCACTGTACATTATGTCCAACAGGGCATTAGTTTACAAAGAATTGTTATTTCTCATGTTCAAGTTCCAAATGAAAAGTGACAGCCTATGCCCAGATAAGGCTATATCAGTAGACTGACAAAGCATAATAGATGAGTAGAGTGTGTTGTTTTTCTAACATAACGTGATTTACAGACACTATTTCTTTTTTAAACAGATAAGCTCCAAGCAAGATGTGGTTTTCCTCATTACCAAATATGGCTACATTCACTTGTATGACTTGGAGACGGGTACCTGTATCTACATGAACCGCATCAGCGGGGAGACCATCTTTGTGACTGCTCCACACGAGGCCACCGCAGGAATCATCGGGGTCAACAGGAAGGGACAGGTAAGAAGGACCCCTGTGCTCTTTTCTAAGTGTAAATTAAATGTATGGTAAAGTTTTGTTAATGTCAAAGTAGAAATGTGCCGATACAAATTAATCTCTTAACACACAGCCACAACAGTACCATTTTATTATTGAACTGTCATCAGTCATCACATTCACAGAAAATCTGACACACGGCAATGAATGTAAACGATCAGTTGTGTCATGGGGTTCTAACGACAACTCCTTGTTTGTCTGTTGTCATCAGGCCAACTCAGACTTTGCCACAAGGCATTATAAATAATCCAAGGTGTAGGGTTTCACACAGAGAGGGGAGAGGGTTGTGTCTCATTGCTTTTGTTTGAGTTGAACCAGAGAGGAGAATAGGATCCAGCCAGCTAATGAATAATGTTCCAGCCAGGCCACACACCATATGAATAATTGAGTGAAGGGAGGAAAGCTGATCTGAAGCAGTGTCAAACTCGCTGTATGGCGGCTCAGCGAAGTATGTGTGTGTGTACATCACATGCACACAAACGCATTGAGGCTGTGATCGGAGAGATAATAGGCAACGGTCCCGAGTGCGTTGGCCATAAACAATCATTATAACTCGATTCTAAGTATATGTTGCTACAATGTTTTCCCCATACATTTCTTTATTCTTGCTGCAGTCTATGGCCACAAGTGCCATAAGAACATAAAGTGATTTTTATCTAATGCTGTCTTAATATGTTGCCGGCTGTGTGGTTCCTACTACTGAAAAGGTTCAGCATGATATAAAGGCTGACATTTACATTTAAGTCAAGTTATAGCAAGTTATAGATGACTGTGTGGAGTGAAAGTTCATAAGCAACATAACTAAAGTAAACCCCCTACAAAACATAACACAGATTAGACAATATTACAGACTCCACTATTCTCGATACCCAATTGAATACTAGTTCCAAAAGTCAATCATTAAATCCCATTTCCTAAACATACTCAGTTGTTTTATTTTAGGTGGTTGCATAGGTCATAACACAACCACCTACTTTTCTCCTGTGTTTATTTGTTATACGCAAGTGTCTGATTACAATATTTCCAACTCTACAGAATGATTGCTTCCAAGCCGTCCTTGTACTTGTCAGCTAATATATATTTATGGAAGCTAAATAAATGCAGGGCAAAACTGCTACTCGCACACCCCACCGGGACAGAAAGAGCAAAAAAGGGCCCACTACCCATCAGCAGCACATGATGTGAAGTGGGAGGCACAGCCTGGTGCTCTCAATCCTCTTACTGCTAGTCATCCAATCACAACCTCCACCTTATCTTCCACGTCTGCAGCATGGCAGGGACGTGCAAGGTCTGCCCTGCAGTTCCACGTGTGTGTGTGTGTGTGTGTGTGTGTGTGTGTGTGTGTGTGTGTGTGTGTGTGTGGGCCAGTGCATCACTCGATATGACGGCTCGTATGTCCTCCGACTCTTGGCGCTCTCTTGTTGAGAACAGTAGCTGTGTCCTCCCTGACTGATGAGAACACAGAATCTCCACTACAGGATTGTTTTACTCCGTCTTTCTGTCAATTTTTAAGTTCAACACCCTCCAATTAGGCCACCCATTTTAAGTGACTCTGCTTTAGTAGCAGGAAGAATGCGGTGTAGTCACCCGTGTTAAAGGCATGGGCACTGACCTGCTGTGCTTGTTTGTAGAGGGGCTGACAGTGGATGTCTTTTTTCTTCAAACCCCCACCTCCCTTCCACCCAGCTCTTTTCATTCCACTCGTTTCTGTCTCTGTTGGCAGACGGCTCACAAAAGCCATGCGTTACACTGACCCACTAATAACACATTTGCATTCAGCAGCCACAACCCAAGGCCAGAGAGTGTTTAAACGGAGATTAGTGCTATTGCCCACAGTTATATTCAGCTGAGCTTGCCCACTCTGATAATTACTGGCACAGGAACTGAATAAGAATCGTGCAAATGTATCAGTGTTTTCTAGATTATTCAAATATGAGTTCAAATAAAAAGCCATCTGTCTGTATTGGCCTAGCTTTAATTCGGATAATTGATGTAGGAGTTTATTGCTACGAATCTGTACCTTGACTTTTGCTTTAACTAACTACTATAGACAGACTTTTGAAAACAGAAAACCACTTTTTATGTAAACCGAAAGCCTTTTACAAAAGATTAAACCAGGCATGATTATGGTGTATTTCTTGTCTCTTGTGTACTCTACTTCAGCATTCTCTATTTTCCCGGCATCACAGGTGCTCTCAGTGTGTGTGGAAGAGGAAAACATCATCCCCTACATCACTAACGTGCTTCAGAATCCAGATCTGGCTCTCCGCTTGGCTGTCCGCAACAACCTCGCTGGTGGAGAAGAGCTCTTTGCACGCAAGTTCAACAACCTGTTTGCTGCCGGTACCTACTCTGAGGCTGCCAAGGTTGCTGCAAACGCACCAAAGGTATGCATACTGTGGGCATGGGGCCAATCAACATCTGTTGACAGTCTAAACAAAAGTCCATTTTAGGTGAGACAGTCGATTTTGAGAGACTTTGCGCTTCCATAACATTTCTTCTTTCAGACTTGTGGAAAGAAAACATTCAAAAATGACATTTAGGTGTTTATTTGACTTACTTTTACATTTGAATGGTGGTATCCACCAGTTACTTTGTTTACCCTAATTACCTGTAGTGTCATGAAAACTTTATGGAATTTTGCAACACATATCTTTAAAGGTCCTTTTCTCAGACTGATTGATCTGAAATGTATCCAAATTAGCATAATTGTATAAATCAATGTCTTATTTGCATATTTAAACATGATATATCCGTAAAACGCTTAACACAAATAATAAAGGTGTTAATATAATTAATATTCTGGGTAATGTTGATATCCATTGTTACAAATGTCAACCTATAGACTATAGTCTCCCCATACGATGCAGGTGGTTGTATTTACTTCAGCGCTATAGTAATGGATTGCGTTCTATCTTCCACTTGTTTTGCCTTCTATCAGACGTCAGATCTCTTCTCACAGTCAGTTGACCTTTCCCCTCTCAGGGTATCCTGCGGACCCCAGACACCATCCGTCGCTTTCAGGGCGTTCCCACCCAGCCGGGGCAGACCTCCCCCCTGCTGCAGTACTTCGGCATCCTGTTGGACCAGGGCCAGCTCAACAAGTTTGAGTCCCTGGAGCTCTGCAGGCCCGTCCTCCAGCAGGGGCGCAAGCAGCTCCTGGAGAAGTGGCTGAAGGAAGACAAGGTACTGTAGATCTCCATCTCAGCCTCCACTCACAGAAAGCGGCTCTTCCTGATCTTGCTGTTTGTTTACATGACTCTCCTTTTGTAATAGATCATGTGGGAACATCTGTTATGCAAGGAATGTGTGGAGTTGCACTTAGAAACTGTAGATTTGGGTGGTTCAAAGCTGCCTTAATGGTAAACAAGAACAATCTGAGATCTATTTGAATTGTCAGTGCTTTTGTATGTGTTTTTATCTGTCATACATTTTCTATCTTTACATTTATAAAATGCAAGTACAAAGATAAAAAATAAAAAAAACGAATAAAAGCACAATAAAAGAATATCACTATATGCTTGTTTAAAATGGTCCTGAATTAGTCGCATTTTTGATGTTAGTTTTCCTGCCTTTCAGTTGGAATGCTCAGAGGAGCTGGGTGACCTGGTGAAGGCAGTGGATCCCACGTTGGCTCTCAGTGTCTACCTGAGGGCCAACGTCCCCAACAAAGTCATCCAGTGCTTCGCAGAGACTGGTCAGTTCCCCAAGATCGTCCTGTACGCCAAGAAGGTACGTCTCACTGGCTAACATTATATTTGAGCGCTAAAATATTTTATAATTCTTAAATGGTGAAATGCATGGCCATTAAAGGAGAGGCATACCATATACAAAAAATAGTTTTAAACAGTTTTCCATAAACTATATTGCAAATGGTTTCATGATTTAATGAACACATATTTCTAAATGAAGTATAATGCACGTTATGCCTTCGTCTTTGTCAAATGAATGAATTGATTTAACCGTAGCATTGAAACTTGTCTTGTAATGTAGAGGTTTCTTTTTTGTGTCCCAGGTGGGCTACACTCCAGACTGGATCTTTCTGCTCAGGAATGTGATGCGGATCAACCCAGAACAAGGCCTGCAGTTTGCCCAGATGCTGGTTCAGGATGAGGAGCCGCTGGCCGACATCACACAGGTCAGAGGAGGGAAACAGGAATATTCAGTGATCCATCAGGAATACATGGGGTTTTAATCTCTGCTTTTTTATCATATTAACTCAATAAATAACTCAATAAATAATGCAATAAATAAATAAACAATATCAAAAAGATCCCAAATAATTGTAAAGAGGGGAATAGTTCTGTTACAGCATTACATAGATGTGTGCCTTGCTGCAAATCAAGATAAACATTGTGACCTTCCTACTTCCCAAGTTTTGCTGTTAACAAATATAGCCACAACTTTCCTCGAAACTGGAGAAAGTGTTTGACTGAGTCACACTCCATGTCAACATCTTGGAACTTTAGAGCTATCGTATAGAGAAAATGCACCTCTTTCTTCGCCTCCTGCCACTGCGTACACTGCAGTGCCAATGTACACTGCTGACACAGCTCTCTGTGTTTCTTTAAGTGCTATACTAGCATTCCACAAGAATTAAACACAATGAATTGGATACTTCGATCTTTTCAATAGGGAATGTGTTGTATTATTAAACGTTCTCTTTTCCTTCTAAGCAACTTTTAACTAGCCTTCAATTAGCTTTAAAAAGGTGTTTTCTAAGTGTCCTTCTGTTTTAGCAGCTAGCCAAGCATGGTCTCTCTTCCTCTTTTGAGTGCTCTCCTGTGTGTTTCCATGTGTGTACAGATTGTGGATGTCTTCATGGAGTACAACCTGATCCAGCAGTGCACCTCGTTCCTCCTGGACGCTCTGAAGAACAACAGACCCTCAGAAGGACCGCTGCAGACTCGCCTGCTGGAGATGAACCTCATGCATGCTCCACAGGTGCACACATTTATACCTACGTTACCCAAGGAAGCTATAGAGCTGGGTTGCATTTCTTTTTCAAACCTCTTTCCCGCTTCATGTCATGTCCGCAGGTTGCTGATGCTATCCTGGGCAACCAGATGTTCACCAACTACGATCGTCCACACATCGCGCAGCTGTGTGAGAAGGCTGGACTCCTTCAAAGAGCGCTGGAACACTACACCGACCTGTACGACATCAAGCGCGCCGTGGTGCACACACACCTGCTCAACCCAGAGGTAGGCTTTAACACATTGCTTATTGTGAAATGTTTCCTCCAATCCATGGTAATGTAGATATTGTTGTACAACCTATACGTTAAAGCAATACTCCTCTACCTCCAGTGGCTGGTGAACTACTTTGGCTCCCTGTCGGTGGAGGACTCTCTGGAGTGCCTCAGGGCCATGCTGTCCGCCAACATCCGCCAGAACCTGCAGATCTGTGTGCAGGTGGCTTCCAAGTACCACGAACAGCTCACCACACAGTCCCTCACTGAGCTCTTTGAGTCCTTCAAGAGCTTTGAAGGTAAGATCCAACACTTTTAAGACGCAAAGCATAGAAAAGAAGCCAATACAATCCCTAAAATATATTTTGTACAACAGGGGTATTGACCTCAATATCCTTGTATCCAGGGGAGACATCAGAGTGCCACTGGACTTGTTTTTCCTGTTGTATTTATGCAGCCATTCCCTCCTGCCTATGTACCTGGATATATGTCCCCAAACATAATTAGACAAGTAGGCCAGAGCAGAGGCAGAATAATCAATAGATACAAACTAGCCGGGGTGGTGGAGTTCACCTCAACTATTACTGGATCAATGAACATAAGGGTTAAAGGTGTAATACCTGGCCACATGCCCCAAATATAGGGGGCAGCATTTTATCCCTCTTCTACTGGGTTCAAACTATCTGAAACGGTAAATATCTCTACAAGACACAAAATTGTTATCTCTTCATCATTCTGTACATTTTTTAACAGATTTGGGGAAAAGCAAAACTGTAGTCATTGTGCGTCTGTTATATATTCCAGGATGCATCACTCAGTCCATAGTCCTGTCATTTGGATCAGTGAAGCTATAGGAGCTGTATCTAAAGCTATGTGACTGTGTCTCTACCAGGTCTGTTCTACTTCCTGGGCTCTATTGTTAACTTCAGTCAGGACGCTGAAGTTCACTTCAAATACATCCAGGCCGCCTGCAAGACCGGCCAGATCAAAGAGGTGGAGAGGATCTGCAGAGAGAGCAACTGCTACGACCCGGAGCGCGTCAAGAACTTCCTTAAGGTAACGCCCACATTTAACTTGTGCTTTTTTCTAGGGGTGCACCGAATGGGAAATTCTTGGCCGAACCGATACTGAAAATAGGAAACAGTTGGCCAAAAACCGAATGCCGAAAGGCCGAAAATAATTAATAGAAATATATATATATATATATTTTTTTTTTTTTTTACCAATGTTGTTCAGCTACCTAATTATGGAAAAAGACATGATTATGGCAAAACTTAACTTAAATAATAATCACTATTATGGGTCCATAAAACATTTATTCAGCACTTTTGAATGCACACAGTACATTAATTCCAAGTCAAGTACATTTTCTTTTCTCTGTAGGATAACTACAACAAAGTGCATTCAGAACAAAGCCACGGTGCTTTTAAAACTGCATAAACATCTAGGCCAGTAGGCCTACAACAAAATAGTGTAAATAAAGACTAACAGCCAGGCCTTCAACAACAACAAATGCACCTATAAGTTTGGTAACCTAACGTGTTGTTGTGATGACGTAATCAAAACGCGGCGACAAGCACGGTGCGTGACCATGCTCGCGGTTGGCTCACAGCCAACATGTCTGCCGCTTGGAGATATTATAAAAATATCAGAAAAGAGGCGCGGATTGCGATTTGTAAAACGTGTTCAGCTGACATTTCTCGAGGGGGTGTAACTGCAAAGACTTTCACCACTTCGGGATTACTCCACCACTTGAAATCTAAACACCCGGACAAATATGCGGAGTATGATCAACGTAACCCTGTTCTCTGATATTCGGTGATAGTTTTTCGGTGCTAAAACCCTTTGGTAAAAGTAAAAGGGCCTTTTTAACCATTTTCGGCCGATAATTTTCGGTGGCCGAATATTCGGTGCATCCCTACTTTTTTCACTCTCTCTCCCTTGTACAGTGTATCTTTCTGAACCCGATCTGCATTTTTTTTTTTTTATCCATACTGAACAATTGAACAGTTTATCCAACTTTTAGACCATATTGGTCTTGAGTCAAAACACTTACGTGTTGACATTTGAAAGCACAGAAGAAGAATTTATAACACTGTTTTTCAAGTGCCAAGTTTGTCTCTATCATAATGCCTGCTATTGAAAGGAAACTTGCATATTAACATTTTGACCAGGGCAGAACATTATAACCGTCACTAGCAGATCCGCAGCAGTCAATTACCTTTTGTGCTTTTCTTCTTTTGTCTTTGGGATGGCAGGACATGTATCAGGTAAATCGGTCCTACCACACAGTGCAGGATCCCTCCCCTTTTTTTTGCTTTCACCCCTTCCCCTGAACTTCAGCCTCAGGATTGAAACTGGGATTTGTATGTAGGCAGGCGTGTATGCTCATACACCACCATGCATACACCCACACTACATAGCTTTATGTAGTCCTAGTCATTCAGTGGATGTTTTGTGTGTTATTGCAGTTATTGGTGAACAAATTAGGGTCTTGCACTCCATTATTGAAGACGCCTAAGGTGCCTGTGTGTATAGTGTGTAGTCCCTTATTTGGACAAAGGAGTAGCTGTAAGTGCTGTGTAGTGTTGACCATACATCTGGATTCAGTAAGAAATAGAGATGCACCATAGACCAGCTACACACACAGGGTTTACCAACGACTTTCTTTGCCTGATTTAGCCACTTTTCAGACCCTGCATTTTCTGTGAAGAAAAACAAAGTAAAAAAATAATGAAGGAAACAAAATTGGAAATCTACATTCTTTCCAAAAAACCTGAATTTTGGAAAATGAAATAGAAATTGGTGCATCTCTATTAGGATAATTACTTTGGATTACTTCATTCTATTATGAATATGTTTGTCTTCCTTGACTTCGTGTCTGTGAAACACACTCATTTTGCAATGTTATGTCCATTTGTTGTTATTTTCCTCCCCATTGATATTGCATTACATATGTTATTAGAATCACTTACGGAAAATGATATCTCAAATTTCATTTTCAGTGACTCTGATAAATGTCTTACTTACAGCCATTAACAACACCTGTCAAAAAAATAAATCTGTATTCTATTAAAAAAATGACACGTGGAGTGCAGTGGTAGAAGATCAGCCCTGTTGGTTGATGTTTTGTGGGTTTAATGTCTGTGTTACGTCAGTTGTGTTACCTTTGTGAATCTGTCCTCATTCTTTCCACTATGTGAAACCAACAGGAAGCCAAACTCACCGACCAGCTGCCACTCATCATCGTCTGTGACCGCTTTGACTTTGTCCACGACCTGGTGCTCTACCTGTACCGCAACAACCTGCAGAAGTACATCGAGATCTATGTTCAGAAGGTAAGACTCAACAAGAAGCAACTTCTCTTCATCAAAACCCTGCATTCAAGGAATCATTTTGTGTGATCTATGGTTGAATTTGTGTCTCAGGTGAATCCCAGCCGTCTGCCTGTTGTGGTCGGTGGTCTCCTGGATGTTGACTGCTCAGAGGATGTCATCAAGAGTCTGATCCTGGTCGTCAGGGGACAGTTCTCTACCGATGAACTGGTCGCTGAGGTGGAAAAGAGGAACAGGTAATGCACTATTCCACATACATGCCTCTTAATAGAAAATAATAGAAAATGTTGTCTTCCCAGATAAGGGTGAAGTTTTGATTTAAATGTAGAAAAGGTAGTAGACAGTTGTTTCAGTTCTGTCAGAAACACCAGATGATTGAGTATCCTACATTTGGATGACTTTTCTATCAATGACAATTTATCTTTGTAATAAAGTAATTAAAAGGGGAATCTGGGACCTATTCAAGTCTACAGATCTGCACATGAAGAACCTTGCCTGTCTAGTACCTTGTTCTTTGTCCATGTCCGAGTTGTCGTGTGAGCATTCAGAGAAATTCCTGACATTCCTTTCCTCTTCCAGACTGAAGCTGCTGCTGCCCTGGCTGGAGTCTCGTATCCACGAAGGCTGCGAGGAGCCCGCCACCCACAATGCCCTGGCTAAGATCTACATCGACAGCAACAACAACCCTGAACGCTTCCTGAGGGAAAACCCCTTCTACGACAGCCGTGTGGTGGGAAAGTACTGCGAGAAGAGAGACCCCCACCTGGCGTGTGTGGCCTACGAGAGAGGACAGTGTGACCAGGAGCTGATCAATGTGAGGATGAGGATTTGTACTTACATCTCACCTTTGTATCTTAATCTCTATGTTTCAGTTCACCTTCCTTTTATTTAACCTTTACTTATTTTAATGTCAGGTCTGCAATGAGAACTCCCTGTTCAAGAGCTTGTCTCGCTACCTGGTGCGCCGCAAAGACCCTGACCTGTGGGCCAGCGTGCTGCTGGAGACCAACCCCTTCAGAAGACCACTCATTGACCAGGTGAAGTACAGCTCCTTTGAGATAATGTGCTGTGACTAACTGTTGCTTCTTTAAAACTGGCTTCACACAAAAGGAGTTTTCAGCCGATTCGCCCCTCTGGACATGCTATTTGGCAGCTAAGGTTATCTGGTAATCTGATGAGTTTAAACCTGATCAAGTCTTAAATCTCCTGGATTGTTTGAAGTCATTAAGGCCACCTCGCTGCAATTTTACACGTGTGGGAGTTTTAATATCGATAATTACTTTCCAAAATCCAATGAGACCTCTAGGAGTAGCTATTTGTGTTGTTAAGCAACGTTAACCTTCTAGACCTTACAGCTAATGTTAGCTAGCACACAATGACCCCTCAAGTTCTTGCAAAAGAATGAACAACCCGTGTTGGACGGTCTCCCCAACCATTTTCTCATCCAGACCCGAGCCTGCTGCTTTTTATCTTCACTGCAAAGCTCTCCTGTAGAGTCAGTTTAGAGCTTCTGCTTTCCCATTAGCTAAAGTACTCCCCATCTTAATTATATCCTGTAGTTGCGCCGTTATTTAAAATCTTACTCTACTGTGAGTATGTTTTGAGATCTCAAAGGAAGCACATCTATGAAGTTTCGCAACTTTAGCCTCTGCTCCTCCTTCAGGTGGTGCAGACAGCGCTGTCAGAGACCCAGGACCCAGAGGAGGTGTCCGTCACAGTCAAGGCCTTCATGACCGCAGACCTGCCCAACGAGCTCATCGAGCTGCTGGAGAAGATTGTGCTGGACAACTCTGTCTTCAGTGAACACAGGTGTTTATTTGTAACTGATTGTGTTAAGATGTATCATTTCAAATTGAGATGGCAAAGGGTGCTAAGGGTTCCATGTCTTTTCCCCACAGAAATCTGCAGAACCTGCTGATCCTAACCGCAATCAAAGCCGACCGTACCCGAGTGATGGAGTACATCAGCAGGCTAGACAACTATGACGCCCCCGACATCGCTAACATCGCCATCAGCAACGAGCTCTTCGAGGAAGCCTTCGCCATCTTCAAGAAGTTTGATGTCAACACCTCCGCTGTGCAGGTCAGTCATCAGATCTTGAGCAGGTACACTGATCCCTGATTGCCTGAACAAGTCTTCACTGTCTTTCTTTTCCTTTTTGTACCCAGGTGCTGATCGAACATATTGGCAACCTGGACCGGGCCTATGAGTTTGCGGAGCGCTGCAATGAGCCTGCCGTGTGGAGCCAGCTGGCTAAGGCTCAGCTCCAGAAGGACCTGGTTAAAGAGGCCATCGACTCCTACATCAAAGCCGACGATCCCTCTGCATACATGGAGGTGGTGCAGGCTGCTGATAAGAGCGGTAAGGAGACTTAAAAACAGAAAAGAGAGGGGAAAAAGCCACATGTTGATATTTTTTCCAGTTGTTAAGGCCTTTTTCTGCCGATGACAAAGGGCTTTTAAGAACAACAACTTATTGAGGGAAAGAAGACTGCCATACGTTCTGTCAGCAGATCACTCGCTGAACATCGGCAGCTGTTGTTTGTTCACCGGTGCCACTTCGATTGAAAGCAATCAATATGAATCAAATCAGATGGGTTGTGTTGAGTTTGTTGTTTTTTCTTCAAGAGGTATCTGCTGATAGTCGCAGCAAATCTTTATTGAAACTGCACAATATCAGCATAAAATACAGTTGATGCAGTGTCGCACACCCTTAAATAAATAAACACATTTTATTGCTGTAGTAGAGATATTAGTGTCACAAAGAAGGGGCTCGTATATTTAACCACAGACCAGTAGCAACACTCCACCTTCATCCCCCTGTGACTCAACTCCCCATAGTTCATAGTTTTAAAGGGTATAATTTTCTTTGTCAAATACAGAGCCTATGTATCATATTAGATCATTCATAAATGGGATATAAAGATTATTGATTCTAAATTGGGACATTGTTTTAATACAGCAGAATGCTAACAAGGCATTGCACATGAAATTAATATAAAATACAAACATAAATCTAAAAAGCTATATTTATAAATTGAGCATCTAAGCTATTTAATGAAAGTGAAAAATGAAAGATACAAGAAAGAAATACACTAATCAAATAAAAATGGATTACTATTGATAATAAATGAAAATAATCAAAAAGAAGAAACATTATTATTTCGAAACACAACATTAACTTTGTATCTCTGTCCATGTGTTTCAGGAAACTGGGAGGACCTGGTGAAATTCCTGCAGATGGCTCGTAAGAAGGCCCGCGAGTCCTATGTGGAGACGGAGCTCATCTTTGCCTTGGCCAAGACCAACCGCCTGGCAGAACTGGAGGAGTTCATCAACGGACCCAACAACGCCCACATCCAACAGGTTAGCACTGCTCTGAAAACCTCTGTCAGAAATGGAAGGCCATATTGTAATTTCAGTTTTAATATTGAGGCTTATTACTCTTCTCAGCTATTTTACTTTATTCTAGTTGTTTTATAATAAAGTGCAATATTATCATTCTTTTAAGTTCACTCCTCTCTGCGCTGTTGGGTCAAAAAATGTAGTCATTTTCAACTTGCTGCTAACTATTGAGTTACACTGTACTTGAATCTGCACCATGAGAGCTTAGTGCAGTGTTCTCATTCGTTGTTAACTTATGAACTGTATTGTTGTTTTTCCTGTTCTCTAGGTGGGTGACCGCTGCTACGATGAGAAAATGTATGATGCCGCGAAGCTTCTCTACAACAACGTCTCCAACTTCGGTCGTCTGGCTTCGACTCTGGTGCACCTCGGGGAGTACCAGGCCGCTGTGGACGGCGCCCGCAAGGCCAACAGCACCCGCACCTGGAAGGAGGTGTGCTTCGCCTGTGTCGACGGAAAGGAGTTCCGACTGGCTCAGATGTGTGGTCTCCACATCGTGGTGCACGCTGACGAGCTGGAGGAGCTGATCAACTACTACCAGGTAAGATGGAAGGCATTTCTTTTCATCTCATTTCTACTTGGCCTTGATTCACACATCTAACTCATCATTCTATTGGTTCTTTCCCAGGACCGCGCTTACTTTGAGGAGCTGATCACCATGCTGGAGGCCGCCCTGGGCCTGGAGCGCGCTCACATGGGGATGTTCACGGAGCTCGCCATCCTGTACTCTAAGTTCAAGCCGCAGAAGATGAGGGAGCACCTGGAGCTCTTCTGGTCCAGAGTGAACATCCCGAAGGTCCTGAGAGCAGCGGAGCAGGCGCACCTGTGGGCCGAGCTGGTCTTCCTGTACGACAAGTATGAGGAGTTTGACAACGCCATCATCACCATGATGAACCACCCCACAGACGCCTGGAAGGAGGGCCAGTTCAAAGACATTATCACCAAGGTGCTGTTGTCAAAACTAGGATTATCTTGATTTAACATCCTTATATTTTCATGTTGTCTTGTAGTAACCCCCATGACTAGGGATGATGTTTTACATATTGCCTTAAATATTTCCAATTTTGGTTTTATGATTTCTGATTTAAAATCCTATTCTGTTTTCCCTATATTATCCTAAAAAGTAATGAAAAAGGATCATAATGCCACATTTTGCAATATATTTCCCAATGTTAATGCTAATCCCAGTAATCATTTTAATTTTGAATTAATTTGTATTTTGTTCAACTTTTGACTTTTCCATTTAGTTTACAGTGTGTTTGATCATTTAGTTTTATTTTCACACAAGGTTGTGGGTTTATATTTAGTTTTGCAGTCATTTTATTTAGATTTGAGTTAGGGCCATGTATATTGTCTCTGTAGTATGTAGCTACAAATATTTAGAAATGTTGTTGAAATGGCTATAATGTTTAAATCGTAGATGGAAATGCATGCTGGTACGGGATGAAGTATTTTAGTTTCAGTTTTGTTTTACGATAAGACCCCTGCTGCTAATTATGGTTTCTAATAACATCCCTCTGCTCCCTGCAGGTGGCCAACGTGGAGCTGTACTACAAAGCCACACAGTTCTATCTGGAGTTCAAGCCCTTGTTACTGAATGACTTGCTCATAGTGCTTTCCCCCAGACTGGACCACTCCCGTGCTGTCAACTTCTTCAGCAAGGTAACCAATAAGACTTCAGTGTTCCAAAACTGTTTTCATGCTTGGCTCAGGTGAAAAAGGGAAGAAATGCCAGATGAAGAAATCAGATCTGTCTGGACAAATACTTTCATGTTGCTTAAATTAATACATGAAAGAAACAACATGTTTTCACAAGATTTAGTGGCACTCTTTTAATAAGATCTTGTTCTTAGCAATAATTGAATGACACCTTACAGTAACATCAGCATCCTTATCGCCATGCACCCAATTCCTACTTTTTCAATAACGGCATTAGATGTTAGGGCTGTCCTCGACTGAAAATCGTCTTAGTTTTCTGACATTCGAATGATTTAATCAGTTTGTTGATTTAATCACCAGATCTTTAAAAAACCTTGACAAAGAATCATGCAAAAGCACCACCTGAAATCTTGTGTTTACTAGAGATGTGCTCATCATTTCTTGGAAAGAGGCATTCAGAAACTTGACAAAAACAAATCATTAGTTAGACCCTCCAGAAAAACGCGGGCTAAATTCCTTGATTACGCGATTAAACATGCGGGGTTTTTATGTGATTTTATGCGTCGAAATTGCGGGAAGTTGCGGAAAGTTGCTAAATATGCGGGGGAAAAGAATAACAATTTTTTAAAATATTGGGCTGTCTTATTTATTCTCTCACACACAACCTGCCACTAACGTTAAACTCCTTTACTATTCAATTAAACACATTCAATGTTTATTTATTGTAAAAGCAATTGGGCTATTTTAATCTCACACACACACACACTTCTCCGCCTCATTCTGTTTTCATTTACTCGTTCGTTATCTGACCAGCTTCAATCTTGTAGGCTACTCACTTTGTTTCTTGTAGCCCTCGAAAGGGTTTTGGAGGTTGATGCCTCGGTGAACGTGAGTTGAATGGCTTTCTCCTCCGCAGCAGCAGAAAGCATTTTCGAATGTTTGAATGAATCAAAGTGGGTCGTCACCGTCGATTTTCTATTATGCTCCAGCACACAGTTGCACGGGGTGCAGAATAGTTCCCCCCCACTTTTTGTCCGGTCTTTAGTAGAAATGTTCGTCGGTAAATGAGATGGATTAGATTTTTTCATCTTGGTGTTTTCTCTATCGTGTGAGCTCCACACGTTCACTCTATACAGTGTTGTTTACATTCTGTGATGCGCGAGCTGATGACGTCACGTCAAGACGAGTTAACTTTTTTTCCCTCTCAACTTTGTGTGGAAAAATGCGTGGATTATGCGGCCTGTTGATAAATATGCAGCCTTTTAAAAATCTGCGCCATTTTGCTGATTATGCGGTCAATTCTGCGATCGGAGAATCGCGTTTTTCTGGAGGGTCTAATTAGTTAACAAATAGGCGAGCGACACTATTGGATGGGAAAGATGCCTTCTGTGTTCTTTCCCAGATTCTCTGGACATTGTGTATACATGTGTGCTTAATTAGAATGGAAGCTTGGCTTGTGAGATGATGAGTGTGCATGTGTGTCTACAGGTGAAACAGCTGCCTCTGGTCAAACCCTACATGCGGTCAGTACAGAGCCACAACAACAAATCAGTCAATGAAGCACTTAACAACCTCTTCATCACAGAGGAGGACTATCTGGTAAGAGATCCTTCGACAGTGTTTGATCTTTTTATTTCCTAAATGTCCTTCTTTGACTAAATAATCTTCTCCTTTCCCTTCACACTCAGGCACTGAGGACATCAATAGACGCCTACGACAACTTTGACAACATCTCCCTGGCCCAGCGCCTGGAGAAGCATGAGCTGATCGAGTTCAGACGGATCGCTGCGTACCTCTTCAAGGGCAACAACCGCTGGAAACAGAGTGTGGAGCTGTGCAAGAAGGACAAGCTCTACAAGGTGCCTTTTCTTTCTTCACCAATGTGTCTCTAACACTGTTTAGAACCTCCCTGACCCTTTGTGTGCTGCCTCGTCTGCAGGACGCCATGCAGTACGCGTCGGAGTCGAAGGACGTGGAGCTGGCCGAGGAGCTGCTGTCCTGGTTCCTGCAGGAGGACAAGAAGGAGTGTTTCGCCGCCTGCCTGTTCTCCTGCTACGACCTGCTGCGGCCCGACGTGGTGATGGAGACCGCCTGGAGGCACAACCTCATGGACTTCTCTATGCCATACTTCATCCAGGTCATGAGGGAGTACCTCAGCAAGGTGGGTCACATGTTTTTCAGGAGGAATATTTTGATTTGAATGTCAGTGCATCAAAGCAATTCACACAAGTGGTTTAGTTTACTTTGTTTTTCTGCAGATTCATGCAGGTTACCTCATGGGGGGAAAGTCAATACTTTTATAGTCTAAGCTTGGTTTTAATTGTTTAGACAGTGCAGTCAAGTATAGGGATGCTGATTAGTCCGTTTGAATTGAAACCATCAGATTTGTATTGTGCTGCATCTATTATTCCAACTAAGACATTCATTGATCAATTATAATCCTACCATCATTTTTTGGGTACTTTGACTTTCTTGAGTCTGATCTATAAAACCATCTTCATTTCATGGACCATTTTTTGGAAACAAAAAATAAAAAGATGAAGATAGCATTGTTTATCTATGACTTAAATTCCAGTTGAAAGTATTGAATTGACATACTCAAATTTTGTTCCAGGGAAATATTTGTAATGTCTCCTTTATGCTGCACCTCTTCTCTTCCAGGTTGATGCAGTTAAGGAACAGGTGAAAGCTAAATGCTCTGTTTTTGATCTCAAAGTGTTGAGCTCGGGCTTTGAGTGTGCATGGTTTTAGCTACACTCTCACTTTGACACAGTCAGAGAGACACCTTAAGGCTGACATTAGACCTGTTTAGGAACTTTATAGATATGTAGTGCCTCGCATATTCAGACAGATTAAACCTCAACATGCTAATCCAGTCAGGGGATGCATGCAAATCCAACGGGCTTCAGGATTGGATAGTAATAGATGTGTTGTGGATGAGTAACACGTTGGGGTCAGGATGTCAGGTTTTAAGAACAGAAACACTCTGAGAAGAGGCCACACTGTTTAACCTGCTAAATGAATGAATGTGTTTGACACAATTATAAATGTCCTTTTGTGTACGACTAAAACAGTACATTTTTTGTATTTTATTTACCAAATGTAGCGCTAACATTGCTTGTATTTTGACATTTTATAGAGCTTTAATTGTGAAAGGCCTCATCTTAATGTCCTGATATTATCTGAGGGGGTCTGCTGAAGTGAAATTGGTCCGTCGAAACAGGAAGTTTCTCAATGACAACCTGAGATTTTGTTTTGAAGCCTGATTGTTTTTTTTTTTTATTAAGTGTGAAAACACAGCTCATAAGCGACACATGCTCGCCCATTTATTAATGTCACTATGAGGAGGGAGTGAGAGAAGCAAAACTTTTGACACATTTCTTTTAATGTTCTAGCTATAGCTATTTTCAACATGGCACGTAGAGCAAGCAGAGTATATTTGACACATCCTTCATAACTGTTCTACTCTCAGATATGGACACTGCACAGTATGAGTTGTATGTTGTTGTGAATCGCCTGGTCATATGAATAAAGCATGCATAGACACGTCTCTTGCTGATACGTAGCAGCAGGCTGTTTATGTGCCTGGCTTCCTGTAGAAAGGCTGGAGCTATGAAGAGCACCTGACCTGAGACCCCCCTCCTGTCAAACTGCATCTCAGTGCTGCAGCCTCTGACTCACTGCCAGCCGTGCATCACACAGAGCATGATGCTGTGTCTGTTTACTGTGGAGCTTTGAACGTACAGTGTGTCTGAAGAGGCATGGGGAATCTGAATGAAGCCACGACTATTGTCTGTAGATATAACATGCATCCAGGGGCTGCTGCTGCTGCTCTCCCCTCACCAGCTGATATCAGCCTTTTGCCCGTTGACTTGCTGCCTGTTGTGTTCTGTCAGTTTTTTTATTTAAAGAAAAGGCTGTTTGTATTGTAAATGTCAACCAGGCCACACAGACAGAGGAAAGGCAATGATTTGTTATGGTATTTATTAGCTAGACCTCCACTACCACTGGTTCAACCACCTTAAGTTTTTCATCATGATTTTTATTTGTATTGTTTTGCTACTGTGTGAAATCTGCAATGCGTGGCCGCCCACATGAGCATCCTTTGTCATGAAAGATTCTTTAACAAATATATCTGTCTTGTACTTGGCGAGTATGGTGTTGTCCTTGTTAGGTGTTGTTCAGTTCTAAATTATATCATTTCTTTGCTTTGCAGGTAGACAAACTAGAAACCTCAGAGACTGTAAGGAAAGAGGAGGAGCAGGCAACAGAGACGCAACCCATCGTCTACGGTAACCGTCCTCTAATGATGTCTGTGTCCATTTCACTGTCATAACAAGAACAGCTGTGTTTTTTTAGATTTCAAAGTTTTTAAAAGCCCCCTTGAAATGTGTTTGAATTGCAAATATTTAATAGGAAAACGTTTGCATATTTAAAAAATGTGCCTTTTTTAAATTGATTAGCCTGGGGAACGTTCATGTTTATCTATTTGTTAAATATATCATCCCATTCATTTTAAGTGTCTCCCAAAAAAGATCCATAAGGGTGCACTATGATCATTTACAGGCTCTGGTTGAATATGAATACCAGTCACTTGTTTTAATCCCTGTGTGTTCCTTTCAGGCACACCCCAGCTGATGCTGACGGCGGGCCCCACCGTCCCCGTGGCTCCCCAGCAACCGTACGGCTACGGCTACCAGGCGCCCGCAGGCTTCGCTCCGCCAGCTGCTCAGCCAGGCTTTGGCTACGGCATGTAAAGACCCCCCCCTCCCCCCTTCATTACCTTCTCTCCACGTGCAGGCTGGAGCAAACATCCATCCGTGTCCCACAGTCCTTCACCAGAGCGTCAGTCTGCCCCCTACAGGCAGCGGGGGGGCCGCACAGACAACCTTTCTCTTCGGTTTTTCTTTCTTTCCTTTTTTTGTCATGAAGGACTCAGTTTTATTTCTGTTGTCAAAGAAAAAGATTGAATCACAAAGATTAATTTTCTCACATTCCGTATCGACTAGATTAATTTGTTTCTTTTTGTCTATTTGATTTGAATGGGAAATGGTTTATGTACAATGGGGAGGGGCTTGTGAGAAGAGCTTGTGAGAAGAGCTAGTCCTCTACTCGGTTTAAAAAAAAAAAAAAAAAGGTCTGTTGTGAAGCATCTGATTTGCACTCTGTAGTGAAAAGAAATTAATGTAGAACCTCTTCCTTTTGATGTGTGTGAGCAGCTTCTTCTGTCCGACTATAAAATGCATTTAATTATTGTATATTCAGACACAAAAAAAACGCTTCCATGTTCTTCTATATTTGAACATGAGACCGCCGCTTCCACGACCACAATCCTGAAACACTACCAGTCACATCCCCACACACACTTACGTCGGGCTGAAACACAAGAGAGTATTTTATGTATGATTTACAGGAAAGTTCCATTCTTTCCAGCAAAGCCTATTAAGGACTCTCTAAACAAATTAACATTCAGACGACATTTCCATGTGCTTTAAATACTGCTCTAACGTGGGACCATTCCACCTCAGGAGGGACTGCAGACCTGTTTGACTAACATGCCCCCCCCCCCCCCAACCCCCTTCGTGCTGCGGTGTATCACAGGACTTGGTGGTAATTTGAAGTTTTTATCAAAGGCTTTTGCGTGTATACAGGAAATCAATCATTAACTCCTTTGAACTTATATTCTTATCTAAATTACCTTTAGATTTAAATTGTGCACTTAAGATACTTGATTGTGCATAATCAGGATCATAATGAATGAAACAGCGGTTTTGTTTTCCACTTAAAAATAAAGGCTTCTTGTTTGTCAAGAAAGTTCTGATTGTGTCGTGTTGTGTAGGTGGAGAAAGCAGCAGGTCACATTTAACTTCCGTCCAATCGGATAGCTGAACATTTAGCCCCCAAAACTGTCAGGGGGCGGTCAGGGATCTGATGGAATTATGAAAGACATGTAGTTTGTACTCCAACGTAATATTACACAAAAGCCACAATACCAATATATTCCTATATCATGAATCTTTAACTGCAGAATTCCTATATGATAATATAGTGATGAATCCCATTTAAATAGAAAATGCACGCCAGTTGATTATTATTTAATGCCCTTCTGATCTGCATAAAAGGTCATGAGACTAAAGGGATGTGTACTTAAATCTACAATTCTACAGGAAGTGAACATCAAACAAGCTCATGTTTAGTAGTGTCGGGAGTGGATCAAAAATAAAAATTATATAAATTGTTCAGTGTTGAAGTGTATTTTAAAATGCTGTAATGCTTCGTAAAATAATAAAAAAAATCTTTATTCGAAATATTATTTAAATCCTATATAAAACAGTTGTAGAATAAATAAAAAAAACAAGTATTTTGCACCAGCATGTGTGTAGATTCTTTGAAATGTAATGTCAGAATCCTTGTGAAAACTGCCTCGGTGGGTTTTTAAAGATTTTCTTTTCTTAACGGTTGGTGAATGAGACCCACATTGAATACGGACTCCTAGAATAAGGGCTTCTCCATTTCCAAACAGTGTATCAGCACTTCCTTTGGCTGACTTTTGCAGAAATATTTGCAGACCAAAGCTGAACTTGGGAGTGAAAGGAAAGGATATTGCACAGAAACAGGAAACTCCTTTCTAAATTCAGTAGAAGTGAATGTCAGACAAATCTCTGAGATAATGTGAGAGTATCGTAAAACCACTTTGTCTGAACACAGTTCAGTAGTGTTCTAGAGACTACATTCATTTCTTGGGTCTTGACTTAGCTGGATACTCTGATGTTGGATTGGATTTCAACCTGCTCCTCTGACTTGTATTGTACTTGTATTGGTCTACATTGTGCAATGTCCACCATCTCAACTTGTTTCAAGTCATAACATATTTATATAATTCATTTTCAAACCGCTGAATGATCAGGGTATAATGTTACTTTTCAGAAGATTTGAGTAAATGCTCATAAGATATGTGGATATGTTAAAGAATAAGATGGGTTTATGAAGGTTAAACAATTTCAAGCAGTGGTGTTAACTGCAAGTTGTATCACAATATGTTTGCTGTTATCACTGATTCTTGCTCTTTACAGTTTCAATTAAGGGGCCTGCTATCAATATGAAACGATATTCCTATATTATTAAAAAAAAAAAAAGGTTACTGGTCTAATCTTCCAGATATTTAAATACAAATATTATTTTAAACAAGTTATAGACCTGTTCACTATAAAGTGCCACATTCCTCACTTGAAGCACTGTTTAAATATGAATTAAGGAGGTGAGCTTCATAATACATTGGGACAAATGCGCCATGGGAATGAAAAAACTAAGGCGTAAATGCAAGACTTAGAACATTTAATATACTTCAGAGTTGTATAACTAAACAAATCAATTCAGTGACATTCATATGACATCGTTGTTCAGCTCCACTGCAAAAATAATGCAGTACTGATTTAAATTATTCTAGACAATTCTAAGGCACTGCTATTTGCATACCAGCTGACAGGAATGGGTTCTCCAACACTCATCGGGAGGCTGTGGCTCAGTGGATAGTGCGCTAAACTTCGAATGAGTGGGTAGCAAGTTCGAGTCCCACTACAGTCAGCATGTCGTTGTGTCCATGGGCAAGACACTTCACCCCAAATTGCTCCTGTGGGGATTGCCCACAGTATTGAGTATGTAAGTCGCTTTGGATAAAAGCGTCTAACAAGTGAAATGTTATTATATACACAGTACCAATCCAATGTTTAGGTGATTTTCCTATGACAAGTCAAAATGTCTGCACTGAAAATGTTTCACTTTTATTGTCCTGGGATTCTGATGAGATCAACAATCATTGTCATGTCTGTTCCTCTTCAAAAACAAACCTTGGCAGACTGTTTAGAGAGGAGGAAAGTGTGTGGTGTTTTTGTCACAGAAATAGCACAGTAAAATAGTATGCATCAAGCAGTTACTGCTGCTATTCAAGAGCCAACAAAGGTAGTCGGCATGTGTCCAAATCTGAAACTTCACATGTATGAAACCGAGTCAATTGTTTTATAAAAACACAAACTCATTGCAATTCGTTTAAACAACAAAGACATTGTTTGCAAGTCCTACAGATGCAAACTCTAGTAGAGCTTCAAGTTTCCTGTGACCTTGTCAACGAGATCAGCTGGGCCTGGGCCCACTCCCAGTACGGTGCGGGACCCAGGGGCGATCTGAGTCCTTCCTGCGTCCTGAATCAGGCTGACAGGGAGCCCCACTTCTTTGGCGTGACCAAGCAGATCAATCAGGGTGTCCTCATCGGGCACCTTCACCACCACCTTGGGCTGCCCGCAGTACTCCCACTGTTTGAGAAGCTCAGGGTTCTTGCGCTGCACCTGTTTGTAGGCAGATACAGCAGCATGGGAGCACTGGGCGGCCACCTTCCCTTTGCCCATCTTCAGGTCGTTTCGGACCACTAACACCATCTTAAACTCGCCTCGTTCTCCCATCACGTTCGCTTCACCAGTGCCGTTCCCCATCGCTGCCATCAAGGTTTTGGATGTTGGACCTAAGCGAGCCCGAAGGTGCCAGCCGAGGAGGAGCCCGCAGCCCAGCCCTGCTACTACACCCTGGCCCAATGGACCATAAAGCATGTCCATGATGATGACCCTGCAAAAACAACAGAACAAAATAAGGCAAGTTCAGATCACATCTAAACCCGTTACATACACTGAGGGGAGATTTTGTTTAAGTCTAGACATTAGAAGCAGCAGTTGACTCAACCATATCACCACCAGGTCCATTCAGTATCTGATCATATTACTTTATTCCCCTGTTGTCATAGAAAAGGAGAACTTATAACAGTCCATGTAGGTTAACCAATTGAGATTGGTTAAATGTTCCTAAGCTCACTACTTTTGTAGCTTTAAGTTATTTACCCAGGTTTGTAGGAATTCCTCTTTGATTTTTATAACGCTAACGTAATAAGCGTTTAACGTTAGACAGATGGCAACTATAGGAGCAAACGAGCAGACGCTACTATAGCTAAATAGTGTATATAGACTTTATAGTGGCATAACAATAAAGTGTTTTTTTTTTTTAACAAACAGCAAGATAAATAACTGGCTAAAGAGTTAGTTCCGTTTTTAAACACAACACCGTATATACATTCAACCAATCTGTACTAAAACTTCGCGGGCTAAAAAGCTAACGCTAGCTAACTAACTTTATAACAGGAGTAAGCCTTGCTGCCGTTAGCTTCCTGGTTAGAAACAAGACCTATTATTACTTTACAAAAACACAACACCAGGACCAAACTATTACTTTCTTAGCAACTAGACTCATGTTCAAACATTTCCTGCCAGTGCATTGCTAAAACTGATTTATGTTTCATACCTGCTGGTTAGTTCGACGTGCTAACAGGAACGGTATGAATGAGGCGTGTGGTCTCTTGGTGATGACGTCACGACACCAAAACTTTTCAAAATAAAAGATGAGTGTGCATCCTTTATATAATTGTCTATATTATATATTGATGGTGATATTGATGCTTTGAGCAACAGACACATTAGGAAATGTTTACTACAGAGTGTTTTGTCCATTTTAGATTCTGTTCAAGAGAAATACATCGGAAACACACACTTTGTTGTTGTTTAATTTAGTGTATTTTTGTACCATATCGAATATTATGGTGTATTATTATGTATTCTAATCCGACACTTGCGTTTTACGTTTAGAGCAGATTAGATGCCTTGCTTTAGGACATGGGTGGGGAACCTTTTTCCTCTCAAGAACCGTTTACATTTTTTCAACATCCTCCGAGGGCCGTACTAATTATTGACCTCCGCTTAAAAATACTAAAATCACAGCCCATTCATTTCGCCTTTCTTTCATGCCGTGCAAAGAAAAAGCAACCTATTAATCCAGATATTTTACCATGACTCGTGCCTGCATTCACGTGCACGGTTGTGGCATGACCACCAAAACAGAAAGCATATTGGACACAAGATGTGTGCAAAAGTATTTAGTTTCCTATCCATGTGGTCTGATTTAAGTGGGGGGGTCCTCACCTCCTCCAGTGGGGTCCGGGGGGCATGCTCCCCCGGGAAGATTTTTTTTTAAATGTTGAAGTTAAAAGCATCAATCTGGTGCACTTTGAGAGCAACATTAGGAGATCTATGGATAGATCTCTCAACATCAATATGAAACAGAACTGTAAGCAGATTTATTTTTTCTTTATGGATATTTTACAAATCACTCCCCTTTCAAACTGTATTCTTGTTTATTAATAAAAAAAAATACATTATTATCTTGTTTTTTTATAACTATAATGATCATATAAAGATGTGCCTTTACCTCACTGGTTGTAGAAAAAGCTTCTTATATTCGTTAGCATAGCTAGCTAACCAGATGCTAATAACAACAAAGTTATTGACTGTATGATCAGTATGACAGATGAACAAATCGCCACTGGGATTACAACTAAAGACACAGCCACGAAAATACTGCGGCATGTGTCCGGCTCCTTATGGGTACGACGCTCTGGTGCTCTCCGTCTGAAGAACTGCACCCCTGTCAGACGAGACATATACCACGTGATGACACGTTAGGCTCGTGTTGTGTTCAAGGACCCTGACCTTGGCCAGGAAAAACAGGCACTCGCTTGTTTAATTTTTTTGCGGTCTAGATTTCTTTAATTTTTTTCTTTTTTGCGCGTGTTTATAAATTACCTCGAGGGCCGTAGCAAATGGTCTCGCGGGCCGTATACGGCCCGGGGGCCGGAGGTTCCCCACCCCTGCTTTAGGACCTCTCCCCCTATCAAGACCAGTTCGGTCAGTTCAAGACTAGCCTATTCTTAGGCCAACACTGTCCTCTATTGAGCAAAACTAGGAACTACTGGCACCTGAGACTAAAACTCAACTTTATTTCCTACATTGCCCACATTTACATGCAGTTTATTCTGCCCCCCCAACAATATTCCATCAAGCTCAATGTCGTTTTAGATTATCTTTCTATTAGTTTAAATCATGCCGTTGAGACCTTTCTACATACACTTAAAACAGCCAGCATGAAGAGAGGCTCCATGTAATTTATTCGAGCATACATTTTTTAACAGGAAATGACACATAACACTGACAAAATGATCCAGCCTATCGCAAGATGCGTTAAACCTGGACAACATTATAATAAAATAAGATGGGATATACTTTATTGCCAATTTGGTAAATGTTTTCGTCACAGCAGCATGTCGATAAGACATTACACATGAATAAGAAGAAAGATCAAATAAAATGTAAAACAGTTCAGATATACATATCCACATTAGAAGAGAAACAAAACAGTGAATGTATATGTATCAAAAATGAAGAATATATAACTGTCAGATGGCTGAGAAGTGATAGACCAAATAGATTTTCTTGGTCACATTAATGTGAGGTGATGACCCTGTGAAACATTGGAACATAATGAGTGAATAAATGGATATTTTAAAAGGGTTTTCAGAGTTTAGAAATATTTACTTATTTAAATATATTGTTAGATGGTATTCTTTGACCTGTTTTACACCAAAGGAGGCTGTAGGGCTACACTGTTATTGGAGCAGAACCACAACACTATTGTTTTGGCGACAAAAGGAACAGCACTTTTTCTCTTGGAACTGAAGTGGAGTTGTCCTTCTTTCCTGCTTTGGTGTCCATTACTATTTTATGCATTCGTCTCTAGTTTGACAACTGCTATCTTTTAAACCTCTGAAAATAACTAAATTACATATTAGCAGGGGAACTGACCTGATTTCAGTTCTAAGACTTCTGGATCCAAAACATGGATGATATATCCAGAAGTCTAGAGTACAGTTATTTAAGTTCTATGTCGTAAAGAGACGCTTCTCCAATCACATCTCAATCAAGTCCCAAGATAAAGTAACTTTAAAAAAGACTTCTCCCTAGAAAACACTATACCTGTTGCACTCTGATAAACAAGATGATGCTCATATTTAAACATGGAGACTTACGGTTCCATCTCTAGTTATGACCTGAAAAATGTGATGTCCTGAGGCGTTTTATGTTTTTCCCTTTGGGAGTTAGCTGAGCACTCTTTGCCCAGATGCCATTCATTCACAGTGTTTGTGAAACCCACTGAGGACAGACAAGTGTTAGAAGTGCGCTCCAGGAAAGCGATCCACTTATTTATAGACACTTTAATTAGACTGGCTCTCTGGAGGTAGTACCATGCAGGCAAATGATGAAATCTCACCCTCTTTCTTTCTGTGTCTCTCTTCTGTCAGCCTGCTGTCCCCTCCCCCTCCTCTGAACTCTGTATCAGTGCTGCATCCCTCACTGGCCCCCTCCATCACCACACCCTGCACTCAAGTTATGATGCAGTTCATGTGCAGCATACTTTAGCATATGTTTGCAGTGCAGCTCCATCTCAGGTTTATTTTATCTTATCTTGGATCAGCTTAACGGTGAGTTTACCTTCTGCATGATGCACTGCTCAAATACATCTGTTACATTACAGCCCTGCTTTGTTTTTACACTTTGTGAATGGTTAATCTCTCTCCAGTACACTGTTGTTGTCTCTTTTTAACTGTGAGAATTAATTACTGCTTATCAAATGTCTCATCCTGAAGTGTAAGTGCTCTCTCTTCAGTTTCTCATTGTCCCTCGCTGAAGAGTTACTCAACAGGTCTGGTTTGTTTTGGTTGAAGCGATTGCGCAATCAAGTGTTGGAGCAGTGCTGTGCTTCACAAAGGAAGTAGTGTTGTTATGAAACTGTTTGGTACTGCTCGGGAGTATTGTCTTGTTTTTAAAATAATAATCAAATAACTTGTTGTGTAGAACGTTGCACATAATTATACATCAATCAATCAATGTTTATTTATATAGCCCAATATCACAAATGTTACATTTGTCTCAGTGGTCTTCACAGTGTGTACAGAATATCAGTATGACAACACGACACCCTCTGTCCTTAGACCCTCACATCGTACAAGGAAACATTTCCAGAGAAAACCCACAGTTTAACGGGGGAAATGGGAGAAACCTCAGGGAGAGCAACAGAGGAAGGATCCCTCTCCCAGGACGGACAGACGTGCAATAGATGCTGTGTGTAAATCGAAAAGATAATACATTTACAACATAAGAAGTCCAAATGTTTGGAAATGCATGTGTCTATAATAAGAAGATGAATCCACAAGAATGTCAGCAATCTTATGGGAGCCATCAGGGAAGTAGTATGGTGAGAGTCAGGCAGGACCACAGTGACAGGTTCAGCCACGACTCGAAGTCCAGGACTCAGATCCAGAACTCAGGATCCAGGACACACGGCCACAGCAAGGATTAGCCTCGACTCAGGATCCCGGCGTATATATGGACACAAAAAAGAGATATACATGAGCAGCTTTGGTGCAGCTTTGTGTTTTGCACAAAGATATCAGTTGGTCACCAATTTCTATAATATTTGTTACTTACAAGATATTACACATGACATATTGAGCCCTTTTCTTGGTGTACGTTTTGTTCCCATACTGTATGTGCATGTGCAGGGTGTATAAAAGAGCTTGTGGTTCTAGTGCGAGTCTCTTCGAGGTTTAACGTCTGTGATAAAAACGCTTTTGAGTGTGGTTCCCTGAAATGGTCAGGAGTAGCTAGCTCTTCAAATGCCTTGAAGTCTAACCGTCAAATATATTTATTTTCTTTCCACTGTGTGACACTTCACTTGCACCAGACTTTGAAGTACCCACAGTCCCATTCACCGTGTGTGTGTTCTCTGCCATGTGTGTGTGTGTGTGTGTGTGTGTGTGTGTGTGTGTGTGTGTGTGTGTGTGTGTGTGTGTGTGTGTGTGTGTGTGTGTGTGTGTGTGTGTGTGTCCTTTGGGATAGAACACAACCACATGTTGGACCTTAAGAGTCACAACAAGATAAATAAAATGGAAGAAAGTCATTGCAGGTATCATTTGAATTTGACCAAAACCTCAGAATATTTCCATCAAATTCTGAACAGGCATCATGGCCTGCTGTGATATCAGAGCTGTGCAGCTTGTCGCCTGACAGCTCAGAGAGTGTGGATGCATGGAAACAGAAGCTAGACGCCCAGCAGACCTCGGGCACGGGACAGAGAGAGACTGACAATTCCTCCACATGGTGGACAGCATACCTCTGTGTCAGAGTCCCCTTCTCACTGCTCACTGACAAATTCCTTAGGCTCTGAAGTGAGACACAGTGTGTGTGTGGATTTCCTTTGAGGATATGTAATGAAGAAACTAAAAGCAAAATCTTGTCCTTCTCTTTCACCCATTATCTAAACTCATTACCATTGGTTCCCATGTACGCCATTTGATCACCAGGGGGTGAATTAATAATCATTTGTACACACAGAAAAACTAACCAGACTTACTTCAGTATCACTAGGTCATGCACCTCCTAGCAGGTTACTTTTATTATGCAGGTTGCAGGAGCAGGAAAGTACTGACTGCTCGGCGTGTTCACAGTGTGTACGCAGACAGAGTGTGGGTGTGCTGTGGTGTGTGAGTCTATATTTGTTTTGGGCCCGCAGCCGTATCTAATTTATGGAGTGTGTAATTCTGTGCTGAAGGCCAGTTTCTTCTCTCAGCAGGACTCCTTCCAGGTGAATGAGATGGCGGAGTGTGGGGTCCAAGGTGAACAACCTCAGAGGCGTCTTGCTGTGAAAGAAAACGGAGAGCTGACAGGTAAAAACGAAACACATCCAATGGGTAGGTGGTCATAACCACGCTTAAAGAAACTTGTTTTATTAGTGCATTAAAATGCTATTTAAAAGTTGTTTTGTTATTCTCATGATTTAAAAAATGTAATCCTTGTATATTTTTTGTTTGTGTTCTTGTCATACACACGCTGTGCGGCTAGACTCGCAGCTGTCTGTGGATGAGAGGAAACAGAGGGACAGGGAGGAGAGGGAATCTCTGGTGTTATGGAGGAATCCTCTCTTCACACTACACTACTTCATTCTGGAACTGCTTATCACCATTGAAGAGTGGCTGAAGAGGTGAGAGGATGGGTGTTATAGTGGTGGTAGCACTCAGATCTCTTACTTAGTCAAAGTTGTAATACCACATGTGGAAAGTTCATGCATTGAAAAAGTCCTGTATTCAAAATTTTACTTAGCTAATAAAAAAAATAGTAGCATCAAAAAGTACAATATAAGTAGAAAAATACTCATTCTGCAGAATGGCCCATTCCAGAAGAATTGATGCATAAATGTATTTTGTATCCCTTTAAAGTTGCGGCTCGTTAAGTTATGTTTGTTTGTTATTTACGAAGGGAGTTACTAAAAAAAAGTAGAAGGAAACGGAAGAACCTCAAAATAGTGCTTCAGTAGAGAACCTGAGTAAATGTACTTTAATAAAAGTGTGTGAGTCAAAAATCAATAAAGAGAGAAAAGGAAAAAAGGAAAATACCGGTTTAACTGTAAAAGCATATTTTAAACAATTTAAATACATTTAAATATGTATTATCCATGTGTTAATGTAACTATAGGGACGACAGCAGATAAGCAGTATTTTTGCTGTCAGTTTTATTTAACGAGGTGCTAGTGCTGCATGTTTATTGCAGGCAGAAAGAGGATACGCTGGTTGTAAAAAATAAAAGCAAACTGCTTCCCTCGCACACAAAAGTACAAATCTATAACCAGACAGGAGGTGACCTTAATTGTCTCAGTGCTCTCAACCTAAAAAGCCTTCTCCCTCATAGTTTAGTCTTCAGTCAGATTTGTCGCAGAACCTATATAATACAGCACAAAGATCTGTATTATATATAATTGTTTCCCCTCATAACTCCTCAGACTGGTAGAGCTGGCAAGGTGTTTCCATCTCACTAACTGATGCCACCTCACACACAAAAGCTACAGCATCAGAACAGACAGCATCAGAGTTTGCTGTTATGAAAAAGTTCCTATAGCTGAACAACATGTTTTTTACACACCAAGTAGTCTTCGTTGACACAGGGGCCTATAAGAAGGTCAGAGTGTACGCTCAGGGAGGCCTCTGTGGTTAAGTGTGTGAGGACAACGTGTTTATTTTCTAAACTACAAGAGGATGTGGTGAGCCGCAAGCACCATGAGCAGTGTTCTGACTGAGAGAAGCTGCTGTTCACAAACAATCAAAACACATGGTGTTAAGCTGCAGGGGGTACATGCAAACACATTACGAGCACACAGAGAAGTTTATCCTAAATGTTAAAGTGGTTTGTAATTTATTGCATATGCAGGGAGTCCTCTGGCTCTGTAAATGGAGACAAAGGGAGGATTGGGAAGATTGGGATGTTGGTATGCGAGATGCTGTTTTTTTGTATAGAATAATTGTGGTCAAATTACTGTTAACCATGCATTTAAAAACAAATACACAATAAAAGTCTAATACAATTTATGCTGTCCATGAGAGACCAGTTTAAAGATGAAACACCTTACTGATTGAGAAAGCACACATATTCCAGTAGAGTAAACAGTATTGCTTGAATGTGCAAATGTATGCCAATGATGCGGTCATCTTTGTACAAGGGAAAAAGACTGAAATAATCACATCCTGTCTCTCCAATGCATTAGACAAGGCGCAACACTGGCTGAATAACATTTGCTTACAGTTAAATGTAAAAAAACAAACAGTATGCATGATGTTCAGTAAACGACCAGTCAAAATTGAAGGATCCAATGTGTTTTTAAACGGAGCAAAAATAGAACTAGTCTCCAAATTCAAGTATCTTGGAGTCATATTGGACTCGAACTTGAGTATCCAATACTATTAAATTCAACTTGCAAAATGTTAAACAAATTAGACCTTTCTTAACTGTCAATGCTGCAAAGTCATACCTCCACTGTATGATTCTATCCCACATTGAATACTGCTTTACAAACTGGTCGTTTGCTTGTGCCACAAACCTGAAACCCATAGAACAGCAGTACAAGAGAGCTATCAAGGTTTTTGACAGAAAGCCAAATTCATACCACCATACCACCATCCTTGAAAAACACAATTTCTTGAGTTTCGACAATTTTAAGTCTTTTAAAAGCAAGTGGTTTTTTTTATAAATGTGTTCAAAGACTGGCCCCCCTTCCCTTTTAGGGGAATTCATCCACACACACAAAACACTGGACGCTGCACTAGATCAGAAACCAGAGGAGACTGTGAAGTCCACCATGGACGGACCACTTTTGGACAAAATGTGCAGGTCTTTCTGGAATAGCCTCCCAACTGAGATATGGGATTGTCCCACTCTCAATAGTTTTAAAGGTGAACTCACTGGAATGGACCCTTGACCGCAGTCCGGGTTCGCACGTTTTTCACTCCGTTAATGACGACCACAACACACTGGTAGGTTTATAAATTATATTTCGAAATCCAGACCAACTGTAATCAAACCTATCTAGATAGCTTATTTTTTATAAGGCCAATTTCCTGAACCCGAGGACAGCGCTCCGCTAAAATAAATTACGGCCAAAGATAGTGTTAGCTTATAACAACAAACATTAGCTTCACACTGATAGCTAGCGAAAGTTAGCCAGATAATGCTAGCAGTGTGATGCTGATGTGAGAGATCGCTTTATTACAATTATTACGTAAAATTACATAAGACTAATAGCAGGACAATTGAAAACATTAGTACATAACACGTGTACCTTTGATTCACTTAAGTAATGGTACTTTAAATATTACAGCCTTAGTTGCTTTCTGTCACCACTAGCTAAATTGCGATATTGAAATGCGTTAACTTGTTGCACAACTGGTAACTGCCTAGTTAGCTTACTTTCTTATGTACCCCCTCTTATTAATACGTCCTCAAGTGTCTTTATTTTAATTTAACCAGTGTGCCAACCATAGCCATTTACACATGCCTAATACACGTGTTTCAGTGGCACTTGGTATTTCAATATAGAGCTATCCCCACATTGTGGCCTCAACTGACAGCAAAGCTAAATTAAAACCTGCATATCCAGCCATTGACCTCAACATTTTATAATAATTATAAATAACATTACCGATGTTTCTCTTTAATCAATTATTATTTTTTAACATTCGACCACTAAAACCACAATTTTCCGTTGCCACAAGGGGGAGCTTTTGACCCATAGTTTCTATGTGTTTTACCAACTCGAATACTTATCCTACTGAAAACATGCCACTCTTGTCTGTGTAACCTATGGTTGTAATGATTCATTCCCAACAGATGTCCACTGTTTTCCTCAAATTATACCTTTTCTTTTGCTAATACAGCAGTATTAGCAAAAGAAAAGGTATAAAGCCTCATAATTACTTAAATGATTCCTCATCTTACTTCATCTGCCCTCAAACGTTATCTTCCCTACTCAACATCTTTCTTCTCTTTTTGTGCACCAAATCATCTATTCCTCCTTTGCATCCATCATTTTCCTCCTTTTTCTCTTCACCCAGGATCTGGGAGCAAAGACAGACTCTGTTTGGACTGCTGATACTGCTTATCCTCCTCCTCATTGCCTACAGTGTTGAAGGAACACACCAGAAGGTGACTAAATAATGAAAAATGTTAGGCTGACATGAATCATACATTCTAGCTTTTTAACGGGAGGCTATAGTGAAACAAATGTTATTTATGTTGTGGTTACAGTTTGCTACCTTTTTCACCACCTTTATAGTGAATTTAATACACACACAGTATAAGGGGCGCCTGTACCTACGAGATTGGAGCGGGTGACTATCGATTGAAGGGTTAGTTGTATGATTCCTCCTTACCTTGTTAAAGTTTCCTTTAACTACCATCATGCAGAACTAATGCTTTAATGCAGTTATTTTGTATTTCTTAGGTTGTGCATAGTGACAGATTAAGTCAGATTAGAATGCACATCATTTTTGATTGTAATATTGGGATTTGTTTCGCAGAATAAACATCATCTCTAGCAACTGTATGCCTGTCTGCACACATCAACTTAGTTTAATTATTAACTTCTCATAAAGCACAGTGGTAGCTGCTAATCTCTTATGTCTGGGGCAAATTAATGGAGGTGTGACCTTGAGCAGACTCTGAACCCTTTCCCTTTTCTCCCACTTTTTGGGTTCTTTCCTGACATGTGCTGAAGTATTTTGAAACCCACTTCCATAAAACGTTTTTCTTCACAGTTTTACACAGATACTCGGAAGTTGCGCAATCACTCCTCAATAACTTCACGTAACAATCGCCCAAGGCCGGCACTGCACTTTGCAGCAAGGGGAGACATGCAGTATGTGGTGTTTTTGTTTTGCGGGGTTTCCTGGGAAATGCAGTCTTCGGTCAGAGCCTCCCACACCCCCGATCCCCTCCACCCCCTCACTTCTTCCCGTAATCTACTCACTCTGTGCTTCCTCCTGAAAATGACCTGCCTACGCTCAAGGGAGGAGGTGTAAACGGAGTGATGGATTGAGTGATAGTTGTTGATCAACAGGAAAAAGAGAAACATGGTGATAGACTGAATCTTGGCTTGCCTTACATTATAGTTGTGTAAGAGCTGTCTGCCACCAATAAGAATAATGGTTCTGTTCTTCTGTCAGTGTGCTGAACACTCCTACCCTTCGGCTGTGTCCTCTAAACTCAACAACCTTTGTCTCGAAAGGTCTCTCTCACTCTCTCCCTCTCTTTCTCTACCACTCACTTGCCCTCACCCACCCTTTTAAGTGCCCTCGGTTTTGCACACTTTCACTTTCTTAACTTCTTTCACTCTGTCTCTTCTCTTCCCTTCTCTCTGTGCCCCCCCTCCTTCTTGTTTTCCTCACTCTGTGCATGTGTCTCTGCCATGTGGTTGACCGTCCCTCTTTCTGGCCTCTGCAGTATGTGCTCTACATGGAGAAGAAGACGCTGTGGTGCGCCTACTGGGTCGGCCTGGGCATCCTCTCCTCGGTTGGTCTTGGCACCGGCCTTCACACCTTCCTTCTCTACCTGGTAAGACATTTTTTTTTCCTGTGACTCCACAACAAGTTGTATGCCACTTTCACAGTGCAGTTGTTCACTTGCCTGTGCATGTTTATGGCAGAGCTGAACACAAACACAGTCGCTGATGGTGTTGGTGCAGTGACGCAGTTCTGAAAAGACTTGTGTGTTGATGCTGTTGTTAGGTTGTTGCTAAGGCTTTAGCAAGAGCATTATTAAAAGCTTTTGGAGGCTCCTTATGCATTTGCACATGCAAACGGGAGTTCGTATGGGTTTGTGAGCGCATGCTTTTCAAAGTGGGGTGGAGATGAATAGACGCTGTGGTAGTCGCACTGTTTTGACAGGCAGTCTAGGAACAATCGCACTCACTGACCCCTCTGACTGAGTGCACACGGGAATAGGAACACACTCCCTCCCCTTCTCTGGGTTCTTTCTGCTCCCCACTGCGTGGCTCACTCTCACCCTCTATTACACTCCCTCATGTTACTTGTACTCCTTTTTCTATGTCTCTCCTTTGCTTAGAACCCCCTTTTACTCCCCCCTTTCCTCTCTCTTCTGTTGTTACCCCCCAACTCTATCTGCCTCTGAGTGTTTTCGCTCCGTTTCTAGAGAGGGGAAGTGTTGGGTCTCCAGTGATGAAAAGATATGGGTCCCAGAACATCTGCTTGCCCTCTCTGTCCATCTGTCATCAGAGAGTCCACTGTCACACTTTTATACCCTCGCCCTGTGGAGCTGAACTGGAAACATTGAAGTGCGTGTCCTCCACACTGCTGTTTTTAAAAGCCAAATTCTGGCGCTCCCAATTGTAATTTGAGAGTTTTTTGCTACTCTCCCTGGCCCAGTTCACTTTCTCAGAAGGATTTGATGTACAATGTCACCCTCTAGTGAGCGAGGGTGCTACTGCAGGTTGTGGTGTCACTGGGTTCATGACAGAACTTGGTGCTCCTTGCTGGAGCTGCTGTTGTGCATATTTTATAGAGTTTCACTGATACCTTTTTTTTAAAGGTCGATACTGGTACAAAATCAGTTATCTTTAGATGTTATCTGTTTATAAATGATGTTCCTAGGTAGATATTCAAATGGAGCTGTTTAAAATAATATATATGAATAATCACACTTATAAGCATTCTGTGTTTCCCACCATATGTTCCCGTTGTGGGCTGAAATGCCTACTAACTTCACCATGAAATTGCTCTACAAATGGAAACCCTACAGGCATTAATAGAAGGAACCAGTATTTACCTGTGTACAACAATCCAAAATGATTAGATATGTATAAGTATGTGGTCAGCAAGGTTTGTACTTTGCATATTAATGTCTTTAATTGGCTGACATTAATTCTTTAGAAAAAAAGTGTAGCCCAACATTGGCCTTTTTATCAGCAACCAATGCCGTAGCAGTTATATCAAGTTCCCTGCCTGATGTAGTATCTGATTCCTCTCTTCAAGTCTGAGGTTAAACCACAAACAGGAAACACACGACCTCAGAGAACTCTTATAATACATCTTGTTTTCTGTAGAAGCTTAAACGATTAAGAGTCATTTTGTAGAGCTGATGGTTCTGACAGATATGTATTATATTTTGGGTGATTATTTTTAAGATTATCTGTGGAGGGTGTGATGAACGGTGTCAAGTACCAGCAGACATGTAGTTCTATTTGGAGGAAATAGGACAGTTGTTGTAACTGGGTCAAACAATATCAGAACACTCGATACGAGAGCACCACTAACTTACAAGACTAACACAGTTTTTCTTCCTGTCTATAAAACTTAATAATAGGCCTTAAATGAAATCCAGATTTGGACTTTGATTTGATTCCATGTCAACATTTGGAAAGAACACCACCACAGTTTCTCTGTAAACAGTATACAACTGCACCACCAGAGGTATACACAACCTTAGTGGAGAAGTGCCACAATAAACTTTTATTGCACAGCTTCTTATCCCGTTTACAATTTGGTGAAAAACTTTCATTGTAGTTTCACTTTGGAAATCTACCTCAAAGTAAAGAGCAAAGCTAAAACAATCATTCAACAATTACTTGACTTGCACAAAAGTAATGGCAACATTAAATTATAAACCATAATAAATCAATTGTATAGGGCTAGCCTCCCTATATCTGTGTGTGAAATTGTTCCATCCTCAAAAACAAAAAACTAATGCTTCTGCAGTCTAGCTGCAGCTCCTACTCAAAAAAGGACACTGAATGTCCTGAATGTGGCATCACAAACATGACTTGACAGGAGTATTTACAACAGCATATAAAAACAAAAATAGTGCATGTGGGTGCACACTTACATTCTCTGTCGTACTGTTACATAAATCCCATGATTGTAGGAGATTAAGTTGGCTTCATCATATCTCAATCAGTGATTAAGTGAATAATAAAGTTTCTATCAGGTTACTATCAGCCTGTCACTCATTATTTTCAGGGAGAGGCGGGGGTTTGGAGGAACAGAGGAGACGGTGATCGCGGAAGCTTTCCTCCTGCCTTCACAAACTTTATACACGTATTTATCGTCTGGAAATAGCAAGAGGATTCTGCAGAATCGGAAGATCAGGAAGCAACGTTACTATGCTTTAATCGATTATGTTCTGTTCCTGCATCGATGCAGAATCGTCCACATCCGCATCACGATGCATCGTAGAAACTATTCATTTCAACACCCCTAGTATACGACCTATTTCATTGCTATCAACATTCAGTAGAGAGTGCCAGTGGTTTTGAGATGAAAATCCCATAAACCGTAAACATAATTGCTGACTTATTGAAGATGTGTATCATTGTACACTATCATACACAAATGTGTATAACATGTTGTACATAACATTGATACCCAGTTTCAATATTGTATTCACTATAGCAGAATATAATTTTTTTCTCACTGGGAATATTCAACCATTAAACTAGTAATACATATATTTAACTCTTCTCCAGTTGTTATAATAGCATTACCTCTCCAGCTTGTTAGGTATTGCTACCTCTTTGTAAGGTGTACTTACTTTCAAGGTCCTCACTACTATGTCCTCACTACTTTGTAGTGCTTTGTCACATGACATAACATGTGACTCTAGTGTTGTCATATGAGCAGAGCAGTGGCTCTCAACTGGTGGGTCGCGACCCAAAAGTGGGTCACGGACCATTTCGAGTGGGTCGCAGATGTGTGAGTGAAGAATTTTTTTCACTCACACATCTGCGACCCCGGGTTTCGGCTAGGATTTTTTCTCACGGTCAAATGTCCGAACAGAATTAATTTTACCGGAAAATTTTGAAACTTACCGGTCATGTTTCAATAATAATAATAATAATAATAATTGTGTAACAGAGTTTCCGTTAGCAGACCGGACTAGGACCGGATATGTTGATGTTTAAAACTCAGTTAATGGGGCTCATTTTTATATTGCTTCAGTTTATAATCGTAACAGATTGAAAAATTCTGATTCATTTTTCAATAAATGATTCCACAAACAACAAACAACATAATTATTACATTCAAACAAACTACTTGTAGTAGATAAAGTACATTATTCAAAAGTTTACATTAACTTTGAATAATAACACCGGAGAAACGGATCCTCTCTTTTCCTCTCTCCCTCTCTCTCTCTCATGACAGCCCCTCAGTTTCTCATGCAGCGCGCTAAACAGTGGGCGGGGCTTCAGGTGATTATGCAGCAGCTGATCTGATCTCTCTCTCGCGTCCGGTTACACTTCACTCGCGTTTATGTCCATAGCGATCTGATCCAGCTCTCATGATCGGCGAATATCGGCCGATAATGATCGGCGGCCAATCGATCGGAGCATCGAACATTTCGACCTGCAGGTTTTGAATTTATCGGTTTTTATTCAATTTTACCAGCTAAAAACCGGTAATTACCGTCAAACGGAAACCCTGCTGCGACCCACTTATTTGGGAAATAAGTCAAACTTTTATTTTGAAGGCCCGGTTTTCTAACGCTGTGCATGCAGTAGGCGTTGGACTGGAAGTACCGGAGACCATAAACAGTTTTGAAAACTTCTGTCACGTAGATACAAATGAACACATAATGAAATATGACCCCCGGTTTGATGATTGACAGGTCACAGAACAATGGGAGCTATCTACCCTTATCCACAATTTAAAGTAAGTCACACAGACTATCTCCTCTTTGCTCTTCTCTCTGTGTGGAACAGCAAGTTCAGCTGTCAGAACAAAGTGAAAAACAAACAATGGCACAAAATATTATTAATATTTCGGGTAGTAATAGATTTATTTATTTTCGATCTGTTGTTGAATAGATTTGAGAGGTTCAACATTTCGGACCAGTTGAGAACCACTGCTCTAGAGTCACCAACAGAGGGGGGTGCAAAGCCAGTAACCGGAACAATTCCAGTCAATGAAGCTGGAGCAGAAGTGGCAGCTCAATGTTCAGTGACAGGGCGATGGCTGTCCCGTGTCTCCTCTCTGTGCTCGCATCCCGCTGAAACTGCGGGAGATCAGACTGGTTATTGGAGAAACATAAAACACTGCAACTCAAGCGTGTAGAAGGAAAAAAGCACACTTTTTGGCACACCATCAAGTGTATTTTATCCAGCTGCTCTGAGGGAGGAGGTTGTGGGTGGGTGCTTATAATACAGACCATGAAAACAATAAAATCATGCAGGAGCAGGAGAGATCTCATTTCATCAGGGGCTGTGGAGGCGAGGACCGGTACACACATGTGCACACTAAGTCCTGCACCTGCGTGTCTATCTGCCATACTAATTATAAAAAAATACAACCACGGATAGGACTCTTTTTCACCCTACTTAGCTTTTTTAAGTATTCAAGAGTGTCACTGCACTCCATAAAACCTCTTTTAACTGAGAGGGGGTTAATGATGAGTGTGACGATTGAAAGCTTGGAAATCCTGTAAATGTTTCAGAAGAGAGCTCATCTGAGTCATCCACCATTAAATTACTCTGGGTAATGGCTGTTGCCATTAAGTCATTATGGGCAGCATGAAAATTGTTGTGCTTAAATCAACAGCAACAAAGAATTAAAGTCATAATTGAAGCTGCGCATGTTGCTGTTTATATAATAGAAACTAGGGTAGTCTTTTCTTCTAAGTTAGAGGTGTACATGTTGGTTCTTTCTCGAAGCATGGTTTTCAGCAGACACTTGGGCAAACAAAATGCAACCTTTTGGGATAACGAAAACTCTAGCACCATGTTTAAGAGTCATGATTTACAGTGTCTTGTGTTTAAAAAAATGTGGCTCATCTAAATAAAGGCAAATTCTGTAGTTTTCTATATTCAGTTTCTTTTAGGATTGCTAAATTATAGGTTGAAGGGGTGGCTTGTATAGAATATACAGCGTTTTCCTTACAAACCTCCTGAAATTAAGTTTTGGCTGTTGCCAATTACCAGACGCTTTAATTAGGCCTAACTATCGCTGTGAGCGCAGAGCAGGTCTGAGAGTGAAGCTTCCACACGCGTCCGTAAAGCGATCGACGCATATGCCGTTATCATTGGTGGAGGAAGTGCTCACATCCTTTAACAGAGTGACTCATTACTCATGCCACTCTGTAAAAGTACTGTTACAAGTTGTTTAAAATGTGTGTATGTTAGTGCAAACAGGAAAATGTCCCTGTGACTGTAATTATTTTATAGCTTTCTTATGCTTTAACATATAAGCAGGTTTCTGCTGTTGTAGTTGGTTAAGGTGGCGCTAATGATTGTTTTATTTATAGATTAATCTACTAATATTTTTACCATTTATCAAATGATTGGGTTAGGATCACAATTTTACTCAAAACCCAAAGTGACATCGCACTTGTTGTTTTTTATCCAACCAACTGTCCCAAACCTTAACAGTGTTTTTTTTTTTAAATAATAAAAAAACAAACTGAATGTTTTCTTATTTCAGAAGCTGGAACCATTATTATTATTTTCATAAAAAAGACTCTGACGATCAACATAGTTGTAGTACGTTTTTGTCTAATATCTAATAATCTAATATCTCGTGATATCGGTTCTTGTAAAAAACATAATGCTTTATTAACTCATGTTGTTTTCCCTATTAAAGCCATTATTTGTAAAGTTGTTAAATAACCAATGCTAGCAAATAAATGGTGTGAAGTAAAAGCTAAACTTAGTTGCTTCCCACCGCTGGCCGTTAGAAACAGTCCGCACACACATTCACAGTCTGACAAGAACATGTGGGTGAGGGAAACTCAGTCAAAGCATGGCATGGTATCAGACAAAGTTTGTGTGCGTGCGTGCGTGCGTGCGTGCGTGCGTGCTTGCGTGTGTAGGACACTTCTCCTTACTCACCTGACCATTGTGTGGCTTTTAGCCTTGCTTCAACCCCAGAAACAAACAATGGTGCACCTCACAGAGACAGAAACCTGGCTGCTTTGTTTTATTTGTGACTCACATGGTCCTACTACTCGTATGCCCTGGTCAAAATGTTCCACTACTCCCAAGTGTTGTGCTACTTCTTTTTACAGTGACGTGATAATGTTGATAAGAGAGTTGTTTCTGTACTCAGAGCTAGTAATGCTCCTGGTCGGCTCTTTTGAAAGGGTTGTAAATACTCCCTTGGGTGTGGACTGTTTATATAACATTGTATCCATACAGAATGTCCTTGACTTAGCCATACATGCTTTCTGTGACAAACATGACTCAACATAGAATAATTGTTCCTCTGCTCACCAAAGTGTGTGAATTGATACCACACATACATTTTGCCCGGATCATGAGTGACACATCAGGATCATGTTCAGTAGTTCTTTGGAAAGCTACTCATGACTCACCACTGGCTGGCAGTAACGGATCTGTTGCTCTAACTGCAACACCTCTTAAATTCGATTTGAAGCCATTCATTTTTAACTACATCTAGATAGTGTGTCAGAACTTTATCGCCTGGATTTGATCCTCTCACTACTGAACATGCAGTATTACTAACGTACCATAAAGATACGATGGTTGGCAATTTTACAGTCGTAAGTCATGGATCTGCAGCTGCTTGTGAGGGGGAATCTCACTTTGGGTATGGATATGATATACCACGAGAGGAATATTATATCCTTTTGCAAAAATAAGAGTTAAAAAAACCCTACAAATGCCTTCATCTATGAATTTACATATATCAGATAAGTAAAGTTAACAGTTAATTCAATCAGTATATCAAAATCCTCATGAGGTTGTTGTTTGTGGAAGCGCCAGTGAATGAGCCCCATTAACCGCGCGCGCGCGCACACACACACACACACACACACACACACACACACACACACACACACACACACACACACACACACACACACACACACACACACACACACACACACACACACACACACACACACACACACACACACACACACACACACACACACACACACACACACACACACACACACACACACACACACACACACACACACACACAGCTTACCAAGAGCACATCGCGGGCCAGAAGCCAGTCTGGAAAAGCACCAACACGCCTGCCAGACCAAACCAAACCAGTGTGCTGCTGGCAGACTGCAGGTGTTCAGCTTATTGGAAAAATTGTTTTGTAATGAAGTTTCACCATAAAAGCCACTGAGTGCCTCTCACATGCCTCTCACGCCATCACACACCCTCAGGTAGGCACAGAACCATCACCAGGCCATCATTCTATGCACAATATTACCCCCAATAAACTGAACAACAGAGTATAAACATCAAAACGAAAACAAACAATTTGAATTAAGGTAATCTTAAACTACAAAAATAAATACCGACACTGTGTGAGTTGATTTATTCTTACATAATGATTACTATATTTGCTAGTCAAGCTCTTTTTTTCACTTTCCTAGCATGATAGCGAGCTACACTTCTTGTGTCACTTTTGAAGAAACTCGTAAATACTGTACATTACCATAACGATAATTATAAGTGTTAGTTTCTTCGTCCAGATAAGGTTAGGCTATAAATATATTAACTGGTTGTGAAAACGTCATGTATCAATATTGATATTTCTCAAAGATTCAAATGTTAAGTGATTGCGAATCAACAAAACATATTCCCATTTAATTTTCGTTGTAGTTTATATACAATGAAGTTATCAAATGTTCTATTGTACATTAATTACAATATCAATTTCAAACAGTTTGGATTGAAAGTGTTATCTTTTCAAGTGTATGGACCATGCTCGGTGGGGGGTCAGAGTGTGACTGTCTGCTAGACAGGGTGAGGTTTCTGAAGATTAAGTCATATGGTGAAACCACATGGATAAATCACTGAGACCAGCCCCTCAAACCTCCAGCTTCTAGTCAACTGTGTGTGTGTCTCTAATGTTTGTCCTGCTTTGCCTCCAGCAGTCTCCCACCGTAAGAAGCGGTTAACAGGTTATGCTAGCGGGACCGTGTCTAATGTGCTTAAATGGCCCTTGACAGCCACAGCGACCTGTTAATGACTGGACCGTCCTGTGGTCGTGGCCGCTGAGAACTGGTCAGTTTATGGTAACCCATTAAAGCCTGGTTTGGGGATTCAGAAGCAGCTACATTTGGCGTTATAAAATAACAAGCAGAGTCTATCCCATGAAGAGTGGCAGGATGATTATCGGCTGCACCGCCCGGGTCTCACAATGTTGGAATTGAATACACTTCTTTTTTTTTTAAATTAATACAAACAATTGAGTTGAGTTGAGGGTTGAATTCAAGTTACAGGCTTCGCAAATCAGTGTTTTTTTTTTTAAGATCACACTTTTAATCTAAAAGTCAAGTGCCAGTGTGTAAAAATCAAAATGTTATGGTTTTTTGCAATTTGATGTGGTGTGTGATAAAATGTCATTATGAATGCCTTCACTCTATTGCATCTAGATATAATTTAAAATGTAAGAGGCCCCTATCCGCACAAGCTGCATATAAAAGTACTGATACATTATACTGTGAATGAGTTTCTGCTGCCCTCATTTTACCAATTTAAAGCTTTTATCATATATATATATTGAATTTAAAAAAAATTATAATTTAAAGCAAGCTTGACTGAGACTCTGTTTAGACTTGACATTAACATGTGCTGAGTGATCTGATCACTGGTGGAAAGCTCTAAGGACCAACTACCCAATGGTAGCCCTTTGCGTATGGAAGAAGTAATAAGTCATTCATTTTTGAAAGTATTTCTCCCATCTCCAACAGAATCAGCCAAGATTGAATCTTGTGTTTTGAGTGTTATCATAAAGTTGGTCATGTTTCTGTGTTTTTGTTGTGACGCTACCATACCACCCCGTCTGCTCTCATGCCCGGCTTTTGTTGGAGCTCTGACTGCTGCGGTTGCCTGGAAACGTTGTTGGCGGTGTTGAAGTCTCAGGGGGGCAGCCGGTAGACTATAACGTTATATTTATAGTTTCAGAAAAATCTATCAAAAAATGTAACATATTACACACATACAGGCAGAGAAAGGTATCAGCCCATTAACAAATACTGTAGGCAATACTTTTCATTGGTCATTGCATATTTCTGTAATAACATAAGATTTAGGTAAAAGTAAAAACTGCAATGTGGATACATGCACAACACAGACTATAAAATAATAAGTAAATATGAAAGCTATATGTAGATTTGTGTTTAGAGAGATTTTGCCCTAACGAGCACAGTTTAAAGAGCAACTTCCAGGTTAAAGACACCTGTGAATAAATGTGTAGGAAAATGATGAATACATTAGATTTAAAAAAAAAAACATACAGAAATATACACTACAGTGACATCTGGCGTCGTTTTTGTAAGAAATGTTCACTTCCGCATAAAAAGCCTCGGCACGTGACCTCCCGCGTGTGACGTAACACGGGGGTGACGTAACACGGGGGACACAAGGGGGAGAGCGGCCGGTGTAACGTATTAATAAACATGGATCCCAATGCTAGTTTCGACACAGAAGACACAGAAGAAGTTGAATTTGAATATTCGAATGCATATGACGGACCAAAACCTTATAATTATGAGCCTGCTAGGCGTCCAAGAGACCAGGAGCAGCCAAGGATTAGAAGAAATAACGGCCATCGGAGAGAAATTGAGCTGTGGTGTGTGGAGAACCACTGGAGAACTGGGCAGCTATCTTGGTGAGTGACCGGCGTTAGCTACAGAATGTTAGCTAACGTCACATCACAACATTGTGAAGTTAGCTATCCTATATCAGGCTATAACTAAAGTAGCATTGATAATATAGTAACGTTACTGGCAGGACTGTTGATACTGATCCATAACAGAAACTAATGCGCAAGTATCACCCGTATCTCGCGTTACCTAATGCAACTCCACACTACGTGCTGTGTACCGGAGGAGAGACGCGAGATACGGCTGATACTTGACGATCTGGCGGAGAAAGGTTGTGGAGCCTCCGTTGATATGCCGTTGTAAATGGCTTGATGGAAAGCAGGTGTGTAGTCGGGGAGGGTGCACAGCTGATTGCAGCAGGTGAGTGGAGGTTGAGCCGGGAGCCAGGAGTGACAGCCACCACGCACACACAAACAACACAGACAGGGGGAAACAAACAAACACAAAGGAGACGGCTGGAGCAGTACAGCCACCACAGCGTTACCTAATGCAACTCCACACTACGTCTTACGGTGCCGTGTACCGGAGGGGAGAGAGAGAGGGAGCAGCGAAGGGGGGGGGGGGGGAGAGAGATGTAATACGGTTTCCTGATAAAGCTGCGGAGAGTATGTGCTGCAGGGAGGTGGATGCACAACGCACCCAGGAACGAACGCTAGCTCCGGTCCTTTTCCCGTGAGGGAAACTGTGGACTCGATGTCCTGACAGGCTGGTATTTGTGCAACCTGCACAAACACAATACTGCACCATGATTACAAATGGTGAAATACAATGTAAAACTACCGAAAAATACCAGCTCACCCAAAACACAACCGCTCAACTCAACGCAACTACTAACTATACCCGCGGTCAGAGAGCGGAGATGTTTACCCTTTGTGATGTAATATGACGCGTTTGACGTATGACCTTAAAAAAAAGCCGTTTTTAAGAGCAGAGCTCAAAATTGGTCCTTTCCCTCTGAATTCCTGCCCTTACTGTATGTCTCGTAAAACATATCAAATCCTACATTCACTTTTTAAATTGTAATTTTCAAGCAAGTTTAAGCATAAATGTAGAAGAAAAAAAAAACCTGCAAGATGCTCTTTAAGTGTTCTTCTGGTCCTTGTGCATACATGTTTGTTACAAATCTGATGCTACTGCGATGACCATATTGACTCAACTAAATGAATGCAAAACAATTCCACTGGTTCTTTAGGACCAGAGAGGGAGGTAGACCGTCCGTGTCAGTAGCTCATCTCAGAAGCAGCTATTGACCAACCAGCTTTCACTTCCTCTGTCAGTGGGCACACTGTTGCTTATGTTGTTCGTGCTTTGACACTGAGAGGAACCTCCTTTCCGTTGATGTGCCTAAGCAACTGCCATTTCATGGATAAAAGATTAAGGAACAACTCACTACACATCAAAAGTAATTTGGGGGACGGGAGGTAATTTAACTCAATGTTCTGAACATCATTTTAACGATCTGCCATTGAAAAAACGATTGCTCTCCTGATGGTTTTCATTTTACGTCTTTGTGTTGGTTCCCAAAAAGGCCTTCATGTTGGTGTATGACGTTTTCCTGTCATAGGTTACCAAACATTTTTTTGCACTCCTTCATGTCACATAAAAGTACAATTGAACTCTGAGCTGATACAAAAATATACGAGGTAAATTAGTAGCAAGTAAATCTTTCTGCAGACAAAAACCACTTTAAATATGAGGATGCAATTTTGAATGAGAATCAAGCTACAGGAGTCGTAGTACTGATGATATATTGTTCACACACACACTTTATTACCATACCTAAACTGTGTGTGTCTCCTCAGAGTCTGCATGCAGATTTACTCATACGCAGGATCGGGGATCCCTCTCGTTTTGGAAGCCAGGCGTTGGTTCCTACCACAGGAATGCCAGCAATGTGGGCTCCATTGTGGATCCCATCTGGTCAGATAGACAAGCTTTGTGCCTCTGCATGTACTGATGTGTATTTTAGAGGTGGCAAACATTATCCACATTTAGCCCATCTCAAAGTAGACACAGTTAAGAGGTGAATCAGCATACACACAGGAACCCTCACCACGATGTGCTTATAGCAGTATAAGATGGAACAATGGTTTCTGTCAGAGAAACATTTTTAGAAATGATTCATCATCTGTGTCTTTTTAGGAGATGAAATGTGTGCCTGTGCGTCATCAAGTCAGAAACAAAATGAGCCAGGGCCCTACCTGGATGTTGTGGGCTGGGCTGCACATTAATTGTGAGTCACTTGGACAACATGAGAGGACTGGGTTTTAGTGTAAGGTGATACGCAGTGACAAAGCATTAGAGAGAGAGAGAGCAGGTACTCTGAGGCACGCAACACTCTCTGTTGGCAGGCTGTCTGCGTGTGTTTGGTTAACACATCACCTGAGATAGAGCGGTATGAGCAAGAGAAATAGAGTGTTTTTTGACTAGACAAACTTCTTCGTGAGGAGTCTCTGTGTGTGTGCATGCATGAAGTGTGTGTATGGGTGTCAGGGCAGTGTGAACTCTCCAGTGGGGAGGATGTGAGGCAGGGGAGTATCCAGTCTGTCTGGGTCAGTGCTGGGAGTTTTGTGACTTTTCCTTCTGGGTCACTTAAGATTCTTCCACTTGTCTTCTGTTTTTTAAGGGAAACAAGTGTGTGAACATGTGTGTTTTCCTGGCAGTGTTTTTATTTTTTATTATTGTAAAAACGACTGCCTGCTTCGCGTTTCTGTGCCAATGGAAACTGATCTCTTTCTTGTAAAGGGAGTCATTGCCTACTATAAGTTCTGAACTTGTTAAATATGAAACCAGTCTCAAATAGTAAGAAATTCAAATAAATTATTATCTTTTCATTGACATTAAAACACTGCTGCCTCCTGTCCTGTCATGTCTTGGTTTGTCCCCAGCAGCTCTGGAAGTTTTAGTCCCACCCAGGGTTTGCCAGATTGCTTTGGTGGATTTGGTACATTGCGTAATTCCAAACTGTCCATGTGCGTCACAGGGAGCACCCTTGTTTCACAAACATACGCATTAGTGTAAACACATAGAAAAGACAGAGTACGAAGGGCCGACTACATACACAGACCTGCCTTTATTTGCTGGGATCACATTAGTGTTACTGACTTGTTTTATAATCTCTTGCATTTAAGATCCATCCACATCATTGTTCATTGATCATGCAAAGTTATATGGCCTCCTCCTCCTGACAGGATCCTGTTACGTAATAAACTTAATGAAACATCGTGAATCTCTCAGATCCCAACATGTCATAATGATGAGTCAGTGTAAAATGTCTAAGGGCCATTTGTACAAATTAGGAATGCTCCGATCGAGCACGACGCTCATTAACTGTCAACGGGAGGGGGGGTGCTCGTGAACTGTCAACTGGAGGGCGGGGGGTGCCTCGCTGCGGGGAAGCTGTGGACCTCTGTCGCCTGTCAGCGCAACTTACATGATGCAGTTCAAACACAGTTAAATAAACTAGAGAATGCAATTCCTGAAGAAATTGCTAGTGGGAATGCTTTATGCTGAAAAGCTGACGCTGAATTGCTATTCTGAAATGTAATGTGTAAGAAGAAAGTGAAGAATTTAGATTGTGATTATACATGAACACTGGGGGCTTGAATGTGTGATGAGAGAAGAAAAGAAAGTAAAATGGCTTGGAAAAGCAGCAGAATATTTGAACTGCAAACTATTGACAAACTACTATACAAGCGAAGTTTGGGGACGATCGGACAGTGTCCATTGGAGTTACAGCGACATCGTGTTTCATGGTGAGGGATGCGTTTCCATGGAAACGGCATATGATGACACCCCATAATTGACATAGAGCTGTTGAGGGATGGACCATTAACCATTATCTGAAGTATGGTGCTGTTTTAGACCATTTGCATAGGTATCACAACAACATCGTGTTTTATGGCGAGGGATGCATTTCCATGGCAACAGCCTAGGGTGAGATCTCAGATTTGGCATAGAGCTGTTGAGGCATGGACCGGTGAGTTACAGCGACATCTTGTTTTATGGCGAGGGATGCGTTTCCATGGAAACGGCATATGATGACACCCCATAATTGACATAGAGCTGTGTTAACCATTATCTGTATTTATTGTAAGTCGCTTTGGATAAAAGCGTCAGCTAAATGCAATGTAATGTAATGTAATCTGAAGTCTGCTGCTCTGAGCATGTCAGTTGGAGTTATGACATCATCGTGTTCCATGACACAGGTGTTTATATTTGAGCTAACGACGTGTCCAGAGATCAAAGGTTTCCATGGTGATGAGCATTTGCATTGTTCTGAACGAGAGATAAACCTCTTACATGTGAACGCTTTGTTGAAGAACAGTAACAGATATCGGTGAAATTTCAAAGCGTGAAGCATGTCAAGGAACTTGAGCATCTGAAGTTTACTTTTGTGTACTTTCGGGTTAATAATGTGGCCTTTTTGGCAGATTAACTAAAGGTGTGCGGCTGCTGTGGTGGGGAAAGATGAAAATGAATTTACAATGGGGTTTAATGGAGACATGTTGAACATTTTTGCCACTTCATGCCCTCAAGAGGCATTTTGTTTAATTATTTTTGCTTGATTTTTATTTATTTTTCAAGCTACGAGATGTTTTCCTACATTTTTTCTCATGAAAAATTATGTCTCAGGAATGTAGGGTTTGGGAATTATGGCAGGTTTAAAAGAAAATATGAAGGCAAAATTAAATCTGTCCTCCACAGCTGTGACATCACGCACTCTAAAATCTGAAGAAGGCCTCTTTACCAAGGTCTGAACAATCTTTAATATCTCTAAAAGTATGAATCAGATTTAAAAGTTGTGTGCACGAATAATGTCAGAAAGATGTGTAACATTTTAAAGTTGGAATGAGGTTTCTGAGTAAAAGCATGAAGGAGCAGTTAGCAGTTGAAGTTGCATGAAGATTGTTCAAGTCTGAAGAGTTTCTCCATTGACTTCCATGTTAAAAATGTGATGAATTATGGGATGTATCTCTGCAATTATGAAAGTTATGAATAAGAAAAGTAATAGCCATCGATTCCCGACCGAGCTGAACGTTTTGATGTTCGAACGGAGTTTCTGTGATTTGGAATGTGGGAGAAGAAGAGGTGCAAAATAACCCGGCGGAATAATAAATAATTTTTTGCATAGCATAACATATAGTTGGAATGCTGTATCAGCATTCCAACTACTGTATCTACCCACTAAATAAAGGCTGTGCTCAGTAAACCGAGCACGGTCGTCAACGGCCCGTTGGTGACCGGCTCGGTTCGCTGACGGACGGACCTATTGTGATTACCAGACGTGACTGGAGTTAAAGAGAGCGGGGCCTATAAGTTATCCTTCTGCGCTGCGTTGCGTGCATGGCTTCTTTCTGCAGGGGGAGACGCGCTCTGCCGGCGGTCTCGTTCAGGATCCGAAAATACAATTTAAAGGCCATGTAATGCATCTAACACAGGTGTTTTTTAACATGTAGTTTAGATATCACCAGAATAAAAATAAATAAAAATGTTTAAAGTTTCGTCATAATTAAATGACATATACGTTAAAAACCGATGTTGGTTCCGAAGTTTGCCGAGTACGCCCCCGATCACTCCCGAACGAGCGGTGACGTCACACGTGGCAAACATTGCCATTTGATCAAATCAGTCCAAATGGCAAGCAACGCGATAACTTCAGACAGCGACAGCGACAGCGATCATTCAAGCTCAGATTCGGTGGGTTATCTGGATTCAGTTACAGAAGTAGAGAGTGAACCAGCTAGCCTTTCACTTCAAGGCATCTTGCCTTATAAGTACGAGCCTCCTGCCCAGCAATCGAACAACGAAGCAGAAACTTGTGAAAGAGAAGCGGATTCCGCAGCCGGCGAGACTCGAGTCGGCAATACTGAATGGTAAATTCTGTTTTATTTAATTTGACCTGCACTAAATGTCGATCTTAATTTGTCATCTGTTCCTCACACGTCCGGCAGATATTGTTTTGTTTTTTAATGTTATGTACAATATTCAGGTGTACATGTCAATGCTGTGAAAGCATGCCCACTGCAGATGAATGTGTATGCTGCAGAGAGATCTGGCAGGTGATGGAACAAATAGACAGTTTGCAACCTACTGACCAGATAGCAGAGTCCTGCATCGGGTCGGGTATCCGCGGGTACACGACGGGTGACCCGCAAAAAAGGTGATTTGCGGGTGGTATTTTTTCAAACGCTTTTTTCCGGGTTCGCTTCTGGGTAAAACAAAGATGATGCGGGTCCGGTTGCGGGTGTTGCATAATAAATATATTTAAACAATAATAATTTAGTTTAATGTTTAAATCCTCAGACCTCTCCTCCGCGGTACCGAGCATAATCATAACCTCTGCAGTGCATCTATCTGCTGCTGAGCGCACCACATTCTGAATGGCTGAGGTGAAGCTCTCTATAGCGGAGAATACAGCATTTTCAATAACTCTTCCTCAAGAGCGAAATCCAACGTCTGGGAGGCTTTTGGTGTCATCCTAGATGGAGAAAATAAACAACATCCCAGGCTTTTTGAGCCAAATATGCAACTGCGTGTGTTAATAATTGCACGTTGTCACTGCTTATATATATGCGGGTTCGGGTCGGGTTGCGGATCATGTGCCGGCGGGTCGGGTCGGGTTGCGGAACTAATTGGCAATATGTGCGGGTAGCGGAGCGGGTTCGGTACTGCACGTCACGGGTGCGGGGCGGGAGCGGGTCTTGAAAATCAGACCCGTGCAGGACTCTGCCAGATAGAAGACACCGACGAGAACCCAAGGTGCATTATTAGCCACCCAGGCTTTAGAGAAGGCTGTCTCAGTGTTTGGACACTGAAAATAGCGTATCTTCAATACAAACAACAACACAGAGCAGTTGATGGCCCACTACACCAGTAAGTAAATATTGATTGACCCAACTGCCTATTGCAGCTTTGCTTTCATATAATACTTTTAGTCGCTACAGATATGGTACACTTTTAAAGATACCATTAAACTCTTTCAAGCAGTCAAAAACAGCTTGGCTTTTATTTTTTCTGTGTATGCAAGTTCAATGTATGCTTGGGAAAAGAAACAACTACATATGTGAGGAAATATATAAGAGGTCTATGATTCTGTCAAGCAGTCATGTATAACCTCATATTTATTTTGTACAAGTAAAATACAAATATCATGTTATAAGCCAATTTGTAACCATTGCTACATAATAGTACTACATAACATTTTATTTTTCTCCAAATATATTTATAATCTGTATACTTTTTTTTTCATTAGGAAGTATCGATATACAGCTTATCGACAGTTTGTACGTTGGTGCTGGGGTGTACTCGGCCCAAAAATCAGAGTCCCGCTGCCTGCATGTGCTGTAACCGAGATACGGAAGACTTACCCTGAACCGGGAGGCCGCTATCAGGGATTTCAATGGCCAAATCTGTAATTTGAAATAAGTCATGCAGCTGAACTGGTTAAAATGGTTTCGCATGATGTAAATAATTTACAAAGTACATCATTTACAATATTATTTTTCCAAAGAAACATGTAAATATAACAACATTTTCCAAATCGCAAATTTGTAAGATTGTATTAATTTACTGTTTGATAAATAAAAAAGGGTTCTTTTGTTAATTTTTCACTTGTAACATTTTATCTTTATTGCAGTGTACATTAGTCTATTTTGGTATATGTGCGAGCCCACAAATAATTAAAAGTGGTAAAAATAATAAAGATATTCAGATGTAATTCATTTTTGGCCTTACTTATTTCACTTCAACTTTTATATATTTCAGTCACTAGGCAAGTTCACTGTACTCTGGTGACATTTAGCTCTTAGGTATGCTAATTTTGCAATCTTACTACAAATCAGTCATGGGGTTATTGCCTGTGTGTGCGCCAGATTAGACTTCACTCGCGTTTATGTCCGTATCGATCAGATCTAGCTAGTTCTAGCTAATGATATGACTACCTGCTTATTAAAAGACACCTAAACAATAAGCATCGCTATGCAACCGGGTGAGGCCGCAAAGTATAGCGCAGCATTATGCATTTGTTTACATGCCCACCGGAGGCATTACCAACAGATCAGCGCATAATCAACCCATACAGGACATCTCTTTCTCCACATTAAATGTTAGACATTAGAATTGACTCTTCTTGTCTGTCACATACTCTTCTTGTCTGTCACATACTATTCCTGTCTGTCACATAAGCGGCGCAACTGATGCGGTATTGTGCTAAGGGGAAATTATTTTGACCGGACATTTTGACCGGAGAGATTTAGTTTTGCCAGTCTTCAGCTTATTTTACCGGTCAAAGTCCGGTAATTACCGGCCAACGAAAACTCTGGTGTGCGCACTCGGTTGTGTGTGTAGGTGTGTGGCACTTGTGTAAGATGGGGACGATCACCCCCTGTGTTTTAGCTTGCCATTCTTATTCTTTGATATCTTCCAAGATTCATTTCTAAAGTGAATGTGTGTATAGACATTAATGTGTATGCGGTGAGTGTGTACACCCCCTAGCTCTGGTTTCCATTTTTGACTGTTAACACCTGCGGCCCTCCACTTTTTATCCAGTTACATATCCGCAGTAAGCTTTGAATCTGCATAATCATAGTTATGTTTTTTCTCCTTTTCCTAACAACCTAACGAAAGTAAAGGCTCATTCACTCGTGACGCTTGTTTGTAGTTCAAAGCAGAAGAAGAGTCCCACTGCTATTCAGGAGATTCAGCCTAGATACTGGCCTACATATAACTGTCTTCATGTTAACAATCAGTGTTTGAGTCATTCCTGTCATTTTCTCCACATGACAAAACAAAGGGGTCTTCCCCTGACTCAAAACTACTTCCAACGGGTGCACTCATACCTCCCACTCATGTTTTCTCCTTTATCTTTTTCTCTCCCTGTCACTATCTCTGTTTCCCAGGGACCACACATAGCATCAGTGACTTTGGCAGCCTATGAATGTGGCTCGGTGGATTTCCCCGAACCGCCCTATCCAGACCAAATCATCTGTCCCCAGCAGAGTGCACCGGCAGCAGGGTCTGATGCTGCTGAGCAGGTGGGCGTGGAGGCTGCGGGGGAGGAAGGGTTGATGGAGACAGCTGCCATCCAGGGAAGCATCTCTCTCTGGACCATCCTCTCCAAAGTGCGCCTGGAAGCTTGTATGTGGGTGAGTGCATGTTACACGCTGGCATTGGACACTGCAGGCCGCAAAAGCTGAAGAGCTTTTATAAACATTTCTCATTGTGCAGTTTTGGTCGCAGTTTGAATTGACCTTGCACACTGACCACAGCTGGGACCAGTATTCAGAATGTGTGCTATGAAATATCAACTTTATGTCAGTTCCTCATGCACTAAGAGAAACGATCTTGTTTTCTACCACCACCATGCATGTTTGAATTTATCCAGTGAGTTTTTATAAGGTGCTATTAGACAGAGGGAGGTAGAAACATAAAACCTACCAAAATTGAAGGGGCCACATCAAACTAAGCATGCAAAGAACTTCAAATTAGGTTAACAAGTCATACCGTGAATTTTTACTGACTTACCATGCAACTGTGGTTATTGAATGGCAGAAAATGGTGAACATGTGATCCTCAATTGGTCTCCCTTGTTTTCTAAGGAACATAATGACATCACTATGTAACACTTGCTCTTCTATTGGCTAGCTCTTCAACAAATTGTAAGTGATAGGCTAAAGGGCGGGACATCTCTCAGCGAGCGTCCAATCACAACAGAGGCGGCCAGTTTACCAATCAGGGCAGACTTGGCACTGATTTCAGACAAAGGGTGGAAAAAGGTGCTGAAGCACAGGCAGTATAAGAAAAATAAAGAAGTTTTTGAACATTAAAGCACGGAAACATTACACAGTAGAGGCACAAAATACAGATATGAACTAGGGCTGTACCCGAATATCCGGTCGTTTGCCTACTATTCGGTTTTCAATTTCGTTAGTCGGATATTCTTTTTTTTCTCTTTTTTTTTGGCAGCCGTGCTGCACTGCGTGGGGGTTAGGATGGTATAGGGTTGGGTTAAATGCAGAGGACACATTTCGTTTTAATGTATGCGAGTACTGGGACAATAAAGACATTACAAATAAATATAAATCTTATAAATATAAATCGTAATAGTATGCTCTTTCTGCAATTCAGATTCACAGCGTTTTTGTCAGGTGTCTCGGATTCGGAGCGTATTATGAAACCTTTTAAAAAATGTATTTTTATTCACTTTAGCATTTCCCTCCGAATAATGGTCGAAGACTTGACTGATGATATGAATGTATTGAAATCTCCAATATCAACGTAAGAGCTTGTGCCTCTTCGGAGGTGCTAACACTTAACCATAAACTTTATCCTTTACTTTCTCCGTCTTTATATGTAGATATTACTTTTCTCCGTTAATCTCCACTCCTTTTCTCCGTCACGTTGTTTCGTAGCAACAACAACTTCCTGTCAACAGCGCTAACTCTCCCTCAAAATAAAAGCATGTCCATACAAAATAGGAAGCCAAGTCTAATTACACTAAAGACATATACACAACTGCAACTAAAGTAGCATACACAATGCAATATCATTTTCAATTTCAAAGAACACAAATTGGGTTATTTACATTAACAAATAATTATAAAACAACAATACTGTAGAATAACAAAATGAATGCCTTGAATAAACCAAAATACACGTGTTGAAGCACGCGCCGAATATTCGCTGCTGATTACTACCGAATATCCGGAGCCCGAAAATGGTATTCGGGACAGCCCTAATATGAACCTGAAAATGACTTTGATAGGGCCCCTTTAAAAACATCTGTCATTTACTTTATGATTCATGTTTCTTTTCTGCAGTAGCTCCACTGATAAATGATCAAGCTATGAATGAGTCAAATGTGCATGTTCACCGTTCAAGTGTTTTCATTGATAACTCACTTGCTTGGAAACCCCCAGCTCCTTACCATGAGATTTCCCCCAGTGTCGGTGGTTTCACACACCTAGTGGCTGCTGAGAAAAATGAAACATTTTCAGTGTACTACGTTTTCTTCAGAACAAGAGCATGAACACTTTTACAACTTTATAGTGGAAATTAATAAAGACAACATTCTAAACTTTATAATGTCAGTGTTTTTAGTTTAAAGAGCGGCTTTCTACTTTCAACTCCAGTGGTTTATCAATGAATCGTGACACACACACACACACACACACACACACACACACACACACACACACACACACACACACACTTGAACACAAAAACAGATATGTGTCACACTTTATAGACTTCTTTGTAACAGCAGTATCTTTTAATATCCCACGTTAACGGCAGTTTGCTCTTTTCATGAGAAAGGCAGAACTGCAGAACACTGAGAAAAGAGAACTTGGTCATTGACACTTGATTTGACTTTCACCATTCTTTGTTATCTGTTTCCCTGTTCTGCATAAATTGTAAAGAGCTGAGGGGAAAGGGAAATACAGACCCCCGGCTGCTTCTTCAATACCAAGAGTTTACAGGAACCAGACACAACCTGCCCTCTACTGTAATTTGCCCCAATGCTTCCTTATTGTTTGTAATACATTAACTTACACACACAAACGTACAAAGCAAAATATGAAATTGCACGCATACACATGCAATGAAGATTTACAAAGGTGTGTGTGTGTGTGTGTGCGCGTGATAAGGGCTCGGCAATAAATCTAGATCGCTTTCCCTTTACGATGTTGGCTTCCAATGATTCTGATAAAGAAATCTAGATGACACAATCAGTGTGCCGCTCCCTGTTTCACAATGATTATGTCTTGTGTTATAAGTCCAGCACATCGTGGACTTTCCAAATAGCGGTGCGCAATTTTTGCTAGATTATCAAGTGGAATAGGTCAGAAAAAGTTGACTTTTTAAATGTTGAATATATGTTTAGGAGTTCTCAATAGGGATAGAAGTTGACCTCAATATATTTGATCTAATTTATTTTGGTCTAAATTATTTTTTTACCATTTTATATATTAACAATATATATTTAGTAGTTTTCAGAGGTTGCAGTCATGTTACAATATAGTTGATTACATTTTCTTTTAGATAATTTGTTTTTAAAAGTGTGTTAATGAGAGTAATCCTCATAAATAAACAGGATTTACCAAAGCAACCTTGATTGGTATTGAAATCTTGCAGCCCAATGCCTGATTTGAGTTTTTCGGGCTTCAAAATGGAGTACAAATATTCCCTGAGCCAATCTGCAGCCAAACCAGCATCATCACTATGATCTATGGTGTGATATGGGAGTCTGTGGGTGTGGGTGCCACCCAATCCCCTCACATTCAACCCCACCCATGAACCACCACACCCCTGTAACCCCAGCCAGGCTTGAGAGCTTTACAGTTGGAGACACCTGTTGCATCCACAGTTTCAAAGCACTCACGCAAGCGTTCCTCCTCCTCCTGCCTGTTCCCCATCTTCTGGATTCAATGCTGATAAGACATGACACATTGCCCTCCCCACCACCACTACCTCATCTCCTCCTCTCTCCTTTTACTTTCTCCTTTCTCTTAGTTTCTTTGTCCATCTCCTCGTGAAGCCTTTCTGTCCACTAAGTGCGCCACTTCAAACACCAGTACTGTGCAGGTGGACGTTTCAGTGCAGGGGGCACAAACACACATACACACAGACACATGCACGCTCACAAACAGAGGCAATGAATGGAGCAGCTGCCAGGGAGATTAAGGCACGTCTTTATTACGAGAAAATACTGGCAGATTTCATCAAAGACGGCAGTGTTAACAGGAGAACTGGGTGTCCAGATTAAAGACGCAAGTCTGCCAGATTTCTTTTTTAAAGTCGGCCAAGTTTTTTTTTAGTTTTTTTAAATATGCCAGGTTTTTGGATAGCACCGCCTACTGAGAACGATTGTTTGTGCTTGTTGTCGCTGCCATGGTTGCTAACTACCCACTAATCATCTTCTGGCTCAGCCATCCAGCTACATAGAAGTAATGTGGCTGTGATTAGTTAGTTATGTTCTTCTGGGAGAGGGACTGAAGCTGGGATTTTGTGTGTGTTCATCGTAAAGAATTGAACTTTAGTTGTATTTCTTCGCATCAAAGGATGTCAGGCACATGTCGGTGCTTTGAATCATCCATCTGTAACTGTAACTTAAACTAACTGTATCCTTAGCATCTTCCTCTCAACCCCCTCTAACCTCACTCTCCCCCTGTGCCTGGAAACATTAAAGTAATGAGCTGTGAGCGACTCCAAAAAACACTGAATTTCTTGGCGGCTGTTTTCATTGTGTTAATTAAGTCTGTAGCCTTCACCCCTCATTCCCCCCATCCTCATGTTTTGGCGGTATGAACTTGGTGAACCGACAAAGTGCTGAGGATTTATTTCCCTCAAATCACTTCCGCTTTCTCCCCACTAAGCCCCCCTCAATCACACAGGCTCCACCGCTTTACAGCTTCAAGCTCCTTTTAGCTGTCAGATATTGATATCTCGGTTCCTTCAGGCACCCCCACCACCCTGGACTTGTTAGCACTTCTTACATTTTCCAGAAAAACGTCATTCCTCATGTCCAGAGCAGATTGGAACTGAGCAGTGAGCGGTGAAGCGTCGATGTGCTGTTCAGAAGTGCCATCTGGTTTTTCACCTTCTAGTGGCCTACGCTTTATATATCCACGATCGTGTATTAATCGGTGGGATTTTTGTTCTCGTAAATCCTTTCCGCTCTATTCCCATTAGGTGTTCTGCTCGCACAATTCCAGACGCCAAGCAGTGCAAGCTCCTTTGGATAGCGGATTTTGATATCTTTGTTTCATTAGCCCAACAGGAATCAATATAACACTGTTATAATATTTATTAGCATATTATTTATACACATATATCATTTTTAAAACCACTCATTGCATAAAAAAAAATACAATGTATGCAATAAAATCCGCCACAGCATTACCATTAATAAAATCCATATAAATGCACTCTACTTAACAAGAGCATCTCTATTTTTCTTTGTTAAAGCTAAGTTGAATTCAGCTTTGTTGGCATGTTGGGACAGAAGCCGCCGTTGCCAAAACAGAATACAGAAGCAATGCCATACAACTGTAAACAGTGAACTGTGAACGGCAGAGCAGCACAGAGCAATGATGTGTGTTTCTGTGTGTGTGTGTGTTTGTGTGTGGGAGCAGGGTGCAGGTACAGCTATAGGAGAGCTCCCCCCCTACTTCATGGCCCGAGCTGCGAGGCTGTCCGGCGCCGACCCCGACGACGAGGACTACCGGAGGATCGAGGAGATTCTGGACCAGACGCAGCCTGCACAGGTGACTCACCGCTCTCTTCACCACTCTGTTACCTCACACCCTCAACAACAAGAAGTATTCAAACCTTTTACTCGAGTAAAATAGCGGTACTACAGTTTAGAAGTACCAAAAAATAAAACACAAAAATAAAAGTGATTATAATGCAGAATGACCTGTTACAAAATCAACTCAAATATAACTACTCATGCTTCACTTAATGTGAATGTTGTTTCTGCTAATGATGGAGCTTCTTTTAATGACTTCCATCATCATATATAACTTGATTTATCTCTTGTTTTAATAATCAAAATATGCCAAGTAACTCATACAAAACTTATCAAATACATTTTGTACAGAAAAACTTTACAATAGAATTATAAAGCAGCATAAAGTAGACATATTCAAGTAAAGCACACGCACCTCTTAATTGTTTAAATTAACTTCCTAACCAACCTTTTTCATGGAAGAGGTTTATGATATTTTACTTAGGTAGAAATAGCAATACTACAGTGTGGAAATATTACAAAAGTATTAGCACACAAATATAATAACTTACTTTACTATATACTTGTGCCAAAGGTAAAACAGTCATTATGTACATACATTTTACAAAAGTGAATCAATAAAATGTACTAAGTTACATTTCACAACTGTGTGCGTGTGCTTTCACAATAATATGACTCACAGAACAGCAATGATGCACTTGAGTGAAATGTTCCCGCCGTTTCCGGCCCTTCGTTTTGAGATTCCCTGTGAGAAAGACACAAAGTTATCGTATCAAAGATTGCTGCCAATTCTTCAACAAATCCTCATAGCTCCCTGTAAATATTTATCCTCCCACCCTCTTGTGATTATGAATGGAGGAGGAGGAGAAATGTGCGGAAACATGCGTGTGGTTTCGTAACGGCTTTCCATCAGATCAGTGTGTCCTCCTGACCGACTTCCTCCCCTGGAATGCCTTTCTTTCTCCAACAGTCTGGGTCAAACAGTCAGACAGGTCAAGTGCACTAAACCAACAGCATCCATTAATGGTTTTCAACTTTACAAAGCACTCACTTACTCTTTTTTTAATAAATAAACTGAAGCCGATTTTAGAAACAGATGTTGACACATCAATGCAGATTTATGAGGGGGTCCCATTGTCAGAGGATTACTGAGTGATTCAGAGCAGTGTTCATTTTGTTTACTGTAATTACTTCATACAGGTTTAGCCGTCAGCCTTAGTTTACATGTGAATCATTCAGTACTTGCATTATGTCTTTGAGAATGCAGTGATTCCAAAGGAGAAAAAATACCTGAAAAGCATGCTTCTGCTCACAAGATGAAATCAGTCCCCAAATACATTGTGTTTTAGAAATAAGAAGAAATGTTGTTCTAACATATCATTTATTTGAATCTAGTCTTTCCCATTCTGTTATCTTGTATCTTCAGATGTTTCTCTGTGTACCTATATGTGCCAAAAATGTCAAACACACGCAAAGAAAACCCTCTCTTTATGTGAGGTGTAAAGCATCGATACACTTTTATAACCTCAGCTATGTGTGGGTATTTATAGTAGTGGAAATGTAAGAGTATGTATTTGTCAAATGTAATATAATTTAGATCGTAGCAGTCTCTTTTTCCTTTATTTAAATATTCAAATCACTTAAACCATGTGATGTCCATTATCACATTGTCACTTAGAATCCTGTTGGATAACAAAGCATAACATATATAAAACTCCTTGCTACTTAGTAGAAGTAAAGAAACATTCCAGCAAGATTTGACAAATGTCCATGTTTGAAGTGTTCTAGAAGCAGGATGCTGTCTTGAAGCAGTGCAAATCAATCAATATCTGTAATGTTACTTGTATGAAACGTGGAAATAAGTTGATTTGCTTTTTAAGTAATTGAATATGAAAATAAATATTGATAAATATATTGTATTAATGCACTAAATCAGTGGTTTGGTGACCAACATTGGCATACCCAGGGTTACCAGAACATTTTGAGTATTTTTTAAGTAATTCACAAAAGAGAATCTAAATAATAATACTCTACAGCCATTTTCATCACTGTTATCTTTCAGCAGATAGTAGAACTTTTCTTTCCCTCTCTTCTTTTCCACTTTTACCTGCTAAGGAAAACACTTTGGTTAATTGTTTTTGGTAAACTGCACTGCATTGTCAAAAAAAAGTTGTAGCACTTTTTTTTTGTTGAAAATATTGTAGGTATGGCATTTATTTTCTTCATTTGACAAAACACATACTTTATGTATATTGCATTTCGAGCCATAGCCCAATCACTGGTGTTCCTGTATCTACTTTGTCACAAAACACACTCACTTCACTACCCCTGCCTTTCTTACATATCCTAAAATGGAATTGGGTAGATTATTAATTATTTTTAAATGAATCTTTTTTTGCCAACTGACATCATGTGAATGGCTAGAGGCACTGGGTACTCATGTTCAGCTCTGCAGATGTGTGTAAATGAGCCTTCTAAAAATAAATACTGCATCAATCACTTTATTCATTAACAGCATAGTTAAACTGACCGAACTGAAGTGACCTTCTGAGAAACTAACACTGAAACGGATTGAAGGAAGTAAGAATAACATGTGGTGAGAAGGCGAAGTGATGCAGCACCTGCTCTAAGTTCTCGTTACTAATGTTGTGGATAGCGTAGCAGGTTGGCACCGACATCAGCCCGGGAGCCCGGTCCACACGTGTGAGAGTGGAGTTCTGACATCACTCACTGATAAAGTGGCGCATCCCACCGAAACGGCAAGAAAAGAGTAGAGGGGGTGGTAGTTTCACGAACGGGCAGCATGGGAAAGAGGAGATTTTGTCTGAATTTAGATATCAACGTGGAAAGAGCTCCTGCTTGTCTTTTCAAAACAAGCAAGCAGTTTGACGCAGGAGGAGCATCGCCTGGTCGCATCCTCGCGAGGTTAGATTAGAAGTGACGCTGCTCTCCGTACGCCACCTCACTGCTCTCTCTCTCTGACATTGTTTCTCTTTCTGTCCCTCTCTCCCTATGCTCTTGTTCTTTCTCACGCACTCCGTCCGTCTCCCACTGTGAACCGCTCTCTCTCGCTCCTCTCTCTCTGATGATATCTGGCAGCTGTGTGTATGCATGTATGTGTGCTTGTGTGATTGGAAAGCATCTGGAGGCAGGTTGCTAGCACCATTGAGGACCTGCAACATACGGAAACATTTGATGCGCTCGCCAGGGCTTTTACCATTACTCGGAACTTCTCAGGGTTCCCTCTTTTGCTCAAGGACTTCCCACTCTCCTCTGATTTTCACTCCTTTTTGCACCTTTCAAGGTGGACACGGAGTCATTCACCCGCAGTGGATTTGTGTCAGAGATTTTGATTGATTGTTGACAATCAATAGTGATAGGCGAAGTGGAAAACAGACTTCACTGGGATCGGATTCAAGAAACGTTGGTATTGTTCGATAGTTGCGAATTAGACAGGAAGTGTTGAATTTTGCCCTCTAGGATTTGACCTCCTTCAACCTCTCCCCTCTTGTAACACATCCTCATATTCTCTCCCACACACACACTCTGACACACTCCACCCTGTGGCAGAAGAGCTGGATTAAGATGCTGACTATGTCCCTCCGCTCGAGTCACAGAGGTGCCAGCAGTTTGACTTCAACCCTGTGGCATTTCTCCCAGCCTGCACGTGCCAACTTCCTGCCACAAGTGCACGTGATGCACAGCAGCAGAGCACTCAGAGTTTTTTTTTCTCATTCATTCAACAGAGCTATTCAAGTATAATGAAGTCATGCCTTTTCTAACGGCTCCAGACGCTGATGTCATGAACATCAGCTTTTTTTCCCCTCTTAAATCTTGAACTCAGTACAAGAGTGCTCGTGTGTCGGAGAGGAATCCTCAGTGTCCACACAGCCTGTTTCCAAGGACCCTGCATGGAACCAGTCCAATGAAGTTACTTCCTGGCTTTTCTTTTTTCTTTTTTTTCCGCATCCGGCGCGGATGGGGTTAACAGGCTGTGAATTCTTGATTGCCAACTCCCAGGATTGTATCTCCTGTAATTCAAATCAGGGCCATCTGCGCTGGGCGTATGCCTGCCTTCCCCCCTGCACTCAAAGGCTCTCTGTGCTGTGGTTTGCCCGGCCCCGTCACGTGACTTCTCTGAAAGTGCCCCCTCCCTCCTCCTCCCTCTTTATTTCCAGTAAACTGTTTGAAAGGAGGGGGGTGACTCAGAGTAAAACCAGCTTCCCTTTAACCACAGCTTGTTAAAGAATTTGTCAACGTGGACTCAGGGGTGCATTTTGTGTGTGTGTGTGTGTGTGTGTGTGTGTGTGTGTGTGTGTGTGTGTGTGTGTGTGTGTGTGTGTGTGTGTGTGTGTGTGTGTGTGTGTGTGTGTGTGTGTGTGTGTGTGTGTGTGTGTGTGTGTGTGTGTGTGTGTGTGTGTGTGTGTGTGTGTGTGTGTGTGTGTGTGTGTGTGTGTGTGTGTGTGTGTGTGTGTGTGTGTGTGTGTGTGTGTGTGTGTGTGTGTGTGTGTGGGGAGAGATATATTCCAATCTGTATCTATTCTTTTTTCTTCTTTCTTTAAAGGGGACTGTAGCTTGTATTGCGTCAGGAGTTCTTAATCACTCCACTTCCTGTGCCAGAGAGAGCAGGCGCGGGCTTGTCAGGAGTTAATGAGATGAACTTTAGCCGTCTTCGTGTCGGGGGGCTTGCGGCCGCTCCGGAGATGTGTGTGTGTGAAAGACTTTCATTGAGAAAAAAAAAGAAAACACAGAGAGAGGGGAGAGAAAAAATGTGCGTGGGTGTTGACTTTATGTGTATAGACTATGCATAGATTTTTCCTTGTCTGACACTTCAATTTTCCACGTGGAGCACAGTGCTTTGTCGCTGCCTGCTTTTTGTCTGGGTTTGAACTCTGTACCCTATAAGCACTACAAAAAACCTCAAACTACTGAAAACAAAGTGTTTTCTTTGCCAACTTTTCGCATTGAAAAGTCCTTTGTGCAACTTCTGGCAAATCCAAAATAAACATCACATGTACAGTAATGCATTTCCGATGTAAAACAGGCAAAGAGAACAAATGTCACTCACAGTTCTTTCAAAAACATGACATTTGAAACTACTTTACTGTATATCAGCACATCATATTCATACAAATGTATATTTGTAATATTAACAGTTGGTTGTTCCCTGTGAATTTGTCTAATAACTCAACACCTAGCAACTGTAACCACATATATAGACAGTACAAGCTTTCAACAACTATTAATATTAGTTTTTCACAAGTACCTAATAAGAATACCGTCTCAATTTGTATTAATGATCCAGGTGGCATTATTCCATAAGTTTGTGACAAACGCTCTGCTATTTATCATTACAATATTCATGTGTATATTATATTAATTATGATCAAAGCAAAAGTTTAAAATGTTTGATGTTTGAAACGATGATAAACAGATTGCCTTTTAAAACCATTTTAAAAAAGAAAGACAAAAATGCCAATATGTTTAATACTTTTTACACATGAAACATGAAACATATGGCTGTAAGAGTGGAAGATAAAAGTGCTTACATGTGGTTTCTGAGAAGCCTTTACGATTTGCTTATTCAAATGAAGAATTGGTCAATCTGACTGCCAGATTAATTTAATGGGGGGGTGTGGTGGGGGTGTGACTGGGCTCCATGTGGGGTGACTGTGCAGGCTTAAAGTATAGCATCTGAGCCGAGCAGCAAAATCTGGAGCCAAAACCTCCACCGTTTTAATGACGCTGCACCCCTGACAAGATCTTACCAAATGTAATTACTGCTAAGCCCAGCCCTGCCGGCCGGCGGAGACAGGGATGGAAGGGGTAGAAGGGGGGGGGGGGGCGGACCAGGCAGCCTTTGGCAAGCAGCCTGGCAAAGATGGTGATTTTCCATAAGCCACCGACAACAGAGTCGGGATGTCTGAACCCCAGCCATCCAAGATAGACACTTCCCCGGCCCAGAAATGCAGAGAGAGAGTCCAAGTACATAGTTCAACTATAGTAAATCACAGTGTCACAAGTTCACACACACATGTACACACACTTTTATACCCGCCCCTCTCCACCTCGGGGACCCTTTGTTCACGCTGTGGTGATATTTTTTCATGATCGCTCTCCCGGCATGAGCCAATAGCTCAACCGCGGCACCTATAATGTAAACAATACGTGTGTCATGATGTCAGAAAATGAATGGGATTCACACAGGCCGTCGCCATGGCGCTGATTGGTTCTGCAGGGTTTTTGCAGTTGTCAGGTGTCCCTGGTCCATAGTCAGTCCTCAGCGGTTCAGCTACAGCCAACCAAACACATTCCTTCCTCCCTGTCTCCCACCAGCTGAGCCACACACACACACACACACACACACACACACACACACACACACACACACACACACACACACACACACACACACACACACACACACACACACACACACACAGCGACAGGCTAGAATTAAACTACAGGCCAGTTCAAGGAGAAACTTTTATGATTGGATGTCAGTGGAGGCAGAAATTCAAATGGTGAACCAATCAGATTGTGTGTCCCTTTGCTCCCCCCACCACCACCTTATTAGGCGACCCTCCCATGTCTCTCAAATTTCCCCTCCGCTTGGTTGCACTCCGTAAAGAATGTAATCGGCACTGTACTGGTTTTGTTGACCATATTAGGTATGATCGAGAATTGCCATCCCCCTCAAGCATCTCTCTTTTTAAAACATGAATATGATGTTCAGGAAACTGAGGCCTTTCTATTCAGAATGAAAAACATTGCTATTGTCTGTTCATAAGAATTATATTATATTTTATTTCTCCAGTAGTTGATTTTATATTGTTTAAATGTGCTGTGAGTGGGAAAAATCTGTATATGAAATCTACTTCATATATAACGAACATTCATTAAAGAATTTGTGTCCATAAATAATTTCCCAGACCACTATCTGACAGTCTTATCCTAAAATGCCTCTTTGGGAACACTTTGCCACGTAAAAAACGTTTTAAAGGTTTGGTTAAGGAAATATAAACACATTTTTGAATGTCTTAAGGCGTATGTTCACTTTAATGCCAACATAAATATGTGTTCATATCAGCCCTCAAAGTTAAAAAAGTTTTTTTTTTCTCTAAATGAAGGATATCTCCTTTCGGAGCAAAAATGACATAAACTGTATATATATTTGTTTTTATAAATAATTGTATCTGTAGATATTTATTAATCACCAGAGGTTTATATATTAGTTCCGTGCACAAATACAAACTTTAATTGAAAGGCACAATATTGCGCTTTGCATTTAAAACATCTACAACATTTCATATAGCCAGTGCAAACTATATATTATAGTAGAAGATATATATAGAAGACTTAATTCATATTTAAATAAAAGCATTGACATTTCTAAATCATGAGAATAGTTATATGTTAGGAGAAATAAACAATTTAGGCTTTGATCCATTTATATAGATACCAAAGATAAAAGTTCAAGAGTTGTATTAAACACTTTCTTTATTTGTTATGACAGTAATGTAACTAGTTTGCTATATTTTGAACTGCAAAGCATGTTTTTAAAAGGCAGAATTACTAAACTAATAACATTAACATTGCAAGAGACAGGTTTACTTCTTGGTTTTCGTGCAAAAAAATCAATAACATACTTAAATGATATTATGCCATACCTTAAATTACATTCTGAATGAAATTACACAACAAATTAAAGCCATTTTTCAGTCCCATCTGGCTGAAAAATCTTTATTCTCTATTGCCAGCAGTTACAATTATTTTCATATAAACAAGGCCGACAAAATAATAAAAAGCTGCTTTGAATATTTTAGAAATGCAATATCCTCTATATTTAATGGTTATTGTTATAAACATTTCCATTTCTGATTAGAATCAAACAATTTATGTTAATAAAAAACACATTTAATTTACCAATTGCAAATTCAGCAGGGTATAAAGTAATCATTTTATAAATTACCTAGATATTTAATGCATCCAAAATGATGAGAGGTCCTTGATCAGTGGTCTCCTTTGCATCCCCACGCCGTTCCCAGAACTAGTTTGGGTCAAATCAAAACAGATTAAGGCTCCTCTTCCCAGAAAAGGTATGTAGAGAATATGTATGTGTCATTGCTGTGAAAAGAGGCTTTGTGGAGCTTTCAGGAGGGTTAGGGAAAGACCAGTTGAAAAAAGCTAGACTCTGTGAGTCACAGGAATAACAAAAGTCTGCTCTGTTGTTCACACAATTCCAGTGACAAAGGAATTAATAACTGGCCATAAGTGTTCAATACAGACATGCTAAAAGCAGTTTGTCCCTAACTCTAATGAAGAAACATGTTTAGAGGCCAGCCTGTACATTCTTTCACAGTTTGTGTCAGGTGAATCAGCCGGGGACTTGAAGATAGCTGTGTTGGCAGAACAGTCAGGAATTTAGCACAGGAGTTCATTTAATTGCAAAACCCGCTTATTTGAACATTTGAACAAATTCATTTCACCTCTAAAAATACTTGTACTATTAGGTTAATAATTGTTATGTGTTAGACATGCACACACTGGAAACTTTGACTCATTTAGAGCTCCTGATTTCTTGTATTTCACATTTATTTTGGTAGGTGTGAATACATTAGAATTAAAACTTTATTTTTGAAAACTTAATAATTAAGTATTGGGTTTTAGAGATCTTTATCATTTCAAAATCTATTCAGAACTCGGAACAGATTTAATAAGTGCAAAGAGCTCGATGCATATTCTATTAATATATATATATCTTTAAGTTCCAAACTATTTTTTAAAGCTGTCCATCTAATATCTGAGGATCTATTTACGGTTTTTCAGTTTTATCTTAGCTCAATAATTGCTAACTTTTATTTGAGGGAACATTTACATGAAGCAGAAACCCTTCCTGTCGCAGCTGCTGCTCCTTTCTAATTATTTAAAAACAGTCAGAGATAAAAAAAGAACTGACTTTTCACACATTTTTCGTTCCATTGGTTCGACATTATGTTTTTAGATATAAAATGGAAAGCTTTATGTCACATCGCACACCATTATTTGTAAATAAACAAAAACATTAGCAGTCAGAGAAGATGGAGATATTTCCAAAAGCAGATCTTTAATCATTAAATCGTACCCCAAATGAATATATGATCCTAAAGTATTTATTTGTTTAAATTCGGTACTTGAATAGGTTTTCAAAGCATAGGTAAAACATCTATTCACTAAGAGTTTTACAGCTGGTTACACACATTTATTTCACACAACTCTGTGATTGTCCCCGCTCCACAGAAAAGCTTAGCACTGATCAATTATCTTCTATAATTTTCCCTTAATAAATGTTTGAGTAGCCTTATTCATTATCTTAATCCAAACACCTTTACTTATCAATCTATAACCTATCAGTAATTAAGTGTGGATCATTTATCATATGAAATTTGAATCAGAAATAATTATTTTGAAGTGTTTGATCCAGTATTTATAAAGACAGTATAATGTGTGTCTGTTAAAGCTCTACAACAATAATTAGAATAAGAATAAAGTGTTGATTTGTCGGTAAATACAACGATATAATGCTTTATATATTTGTATTTAGGTTTGAGATATCCTGTAAATAAAGCAATCTGTATACAATAAAAACAGAAAGTTATCAGTATCAGATTAATATCAGCATGTTTCTATAGAAATTAAATTAAATTAAACCTTTTTTTCTAACTTTTATTCTTTTTCAGGACTTTGTCAGCCGAGCAAAAGTAGCCATTCAGAAACTCATCCAGAGGGTCGGATTCTTTGGGATTTTAGTCTGTGCTTCTGTAAGTCGAATCACACATAATGTTATCCTATTAAATACTCTTCACCCCCACTATGGCTTTTAAAATCATTTTGTCATTTTTAAATATTGACGCATTGACATCATTCAGAGAAAAAGACAGTCCTGAACTGTTCAAAAATATTTGAAAAACAGCTTCTATTAATGTACTGTATATTTGTCTAATATCAAATATGCTTATGGTTTCTGTCACATGCTGTAGAAGTTATGATGCCTTCATGCACTTTCTGACCCTATATATGATTTATATTGTATTTATTTAGCTGTTATTGCAACATATCAGGTCTAATCCTCTCTTCTGTTTCCCCCAGATTCCAAATCCGTTGTTTGACCTGGCAGGAATAACGTGCGGGCATTTTTTGGTTCCCTTTTGGACTTTTTTTGGTGCGACACTCATCGGGAAAGCAGTCATCAAAATGCACATTCAGGTGAGCTGCACCTAAATTCTAAGTATCTATGTATCTAATGCCACGGTCAATGTTTCCTGAAATGATGTAAAGGACATGTATATAGTATATATGCAGTGCTCTTCTTGTATCTTTTCAATGTCATTCTACACAGAGGAGAACAAGCTAAATGTATACATAGCAGAGTGTGAGATTAGCTTTCTATAATATTGTTCAGAGGCAGTTTGGTGATGAATCACAATCAAGCATCTCTGTACTGTATTCAGCTGGCAGTAAGGAGGCCATTTTGTGTAAAGTAGGGGGAGTCAACCATTTTGTAATGGCAGCTGCAGCACCCCCGGTTCATTGTACAGTCGTCCGGTCTGACCACAGCAGATTGAGAATTTATGGCAGGGTAAAAAGATCCATCCTAACCCTTAAATAAGAAAGTGGTGTTAGGAGACTTGGCATTACAAACGTTTCTTCTAATCCTGGAAAATCCTCAATTTGCGTCCAGGAATCTGCAGTAGGTCTGTGATTACCGTCAGGGGCTCCGTTTCTGTTTTCTTAGTTTGGAATTTGCTCATGGTGATTCAGAGAGGAAGGGTTAAAAGCAAAGCTCTATTATTTTCTCCTCACTCGGCCCCTTGCTTATCATACGCAGAAAGCATTGTCCGGCACTAAACTGAGAGAAAACGTGGTGCTGGGGTGTGGGGGGGGGGGGACCTGGGGAGCACAGGGTGAAGCTGATAAACATTGTCTGTGGGAGGTGATGGAGAAAGAGAGCGGGAGAGAAAGAGGGGTGGGGGGTAGCATGCATGCATGGCAGGCACAGTACCAGATTACACCCAGGGGTCCCGGGGGCCCCCAATGACAGAGGTGTGTCCCTCCCTCGCTCACGGAAAGAAAGACTTCACCCGGCTCTCCGGCATGTCTGGGGGGCCCACTCTCTCGCGTAGCTGCTTGGTTTAATTTCCTTCAAGCTCACATTTTGCTTCTAATGCAAATGATGCAGTAGTTTACAGCGTGTGGGCAGAAAACTTAGAGAAGAAAGCAGAGCAGGTGACGCTCTCCCTCGTGGGCCAAGAGGGAACAAAAGGGGATTTTGAGGCTTCTGTTGTGCTGTGTGTGTGGGCGTTTTACTCTCAATGCTTCAAAGCGTGTTTTCTGAACTGAGTTTGTACCTGTGCTTCAGGTGTGTACTTACAAGGAGAGGCTTTTTTTATTCTTAAGTCTTTCATGCTCATTAAGCTTCACGTGTGAATGTCCGCTGTTGAATGGTTACAGCGTCAGCGCCTTTGTGACGCAGCTGCCCACTTGAGGATGATGGGTGATGTCATGCACATACATGTGGGGCCCTTGAGAGGTAATTACACCGAGGACAGTGTAACAGAGAGGGGGCTGTAGAGGAGGACATGGACTGTCATATAGCATAAGGGGAAAGAGAATTTTCTATTGCACCTTTGGACTTTGGTAAGAGTGGTTAATATTAATATATAATGCTGGAGCACAAAAGGATGGAAACATTTCAAATCTTGATTATCCTGGCCAAAATAATAGATTCAATTCATAATGTTATCAAAATATCCTTAAAAAACTTCAATGGCACAACACGTTGTAGAATCACTTTACCTTAAATTGAGTTAAGAAACAGATATTTGTATTGCATCAAAGAAAGGAAACACAAGTTTCCAAAGTAAACATTCGTTTGTAGTACATTTTATTATAAATCATAAGTTCCCCTGCATTAATAAAGAATAAATAAAATAGCAACATTGTCTGGTCTTTCTTATAGTTCCTGTATTTCTTAAATCAGGCCCTTTGTTCACTTCTCTACTACAATAGCGAGCTAGACATATTTTTAAAGTTCCTCATGTTAGCATATTCATGATAATCCTGAATATGAAGTCCTGCTTTGTATCCCCCTGTGTGACCAGGATGTGTGTCGCAGCTCTTATCAGAGTTACCACTTATCTGAAATCAGCGAGTCAGGACCGTGTCACCGTCGTTTTCCCAGCAGAGAAATCTCAAGGCATCTTAGTCAGCTTTCCTGTGTCGGCCATCTTGCTGTTCCCTTCCTCCCTGCCTTGTGTGGGATGATGAATTACTTGTCAATGCCTGTTGAATAGATGTGTGTGAACAAAATCAATATTTAAAAGCAATACTCCAAAATCTCTTCCTGAAGTTGGGGGTTTTGGAGAGGATTTACATACGGTTAGGCCCAGAAATAGTACGATAGCAACTGTCAATTATATGTTTTGTTATTTTTGTGACATGGTCAACATTTTGACTGCAAGTCTTTAACTCAAACTGGCTTACTTTCCATGAGGTCCTGAGGCCCAACACAAATGAAAGTGACCGAACACATGTATGAAGTGGATGACATGTTACATAACCTTACAAAGAGCTCTGTAACAAAGCACTGATCAAAGACCGCTGTCACATTAAATTAACATTGTTAATGTTATCTTTAGTGTAGCCATGCAAACGTGATAATTTGGCTGTCACATTTGTTTTACTTCACTTATAGTATCATCTATCTCACTCTGTAGATGTGTTGTTGTTTTTAATCGTCCTGGAAGATATTATTATTCCTCATTACCTCCAATGAGGCTAGTTTGTGTGATATTGTCGTTAAATCCTGTGATCAATATACTCAATAGGCATTTGTATTCCATAATATCAGCGAGAAGTGTTTAATTGTATTTCATCAGTAACACATGCTTTTAAAGTATATTCGAAACTTTTCGGCTTATCATTAGGCTCAGTTTCACTAACTAATGTTAAACGTTGGATTACGTGGTCTACTGTTTCATATTATAATATATATTCATTTAACTGAAGCTTTGCGCAACCGTATAGAGTGAAATATTCAAATGAAATCTTTATGCCTCCATCATTACATGAGATGGAAATTCTAGTCGTCTCGTCGTGTATCATTTTATACACTTGTCCCTATAATTCGGCAGTATATATTTAGTGTCTTTGGAAACCTTTGGATCTGGACTAGAATATAAAATAAGGACTCTGTGGGTTCGAACAATCCTTTTCAGCTCAACATGAGTTTGTAATGATGGCTCTGTTGGGGTAAGCCTTTCTAATGGCATGTTGAAGGCAACCGAGATGATACTGGATTTTTAGTGGTCAAAACGCATATTTGTTTATGGGAATACAGTAACTTGTAAAAACTCGGAGGGCATGTAAAAGACCAATAAAATCAAGTCAATTATTGGTTCCTTTTTCCTGCCCCCCTGCAGCAGGACAGTCTGATAGGAGCCCAAATGGCTGTCAGTCGCCTGTCAGCCGCCTTCTGGCCGATGACTAAGCAGAAATCATACAGGACAGGAGCCTCCAGCCTCCCTCTGAAGCTATGACACATCTCCTTTGATTCCTACACACACGTACACTCTTTTTAGTATTGATGGCCAGTATGATATGCTGACCTAGCGTACTGTGTATTTCATGTGTCACAGAGCCTTTTATTTCCTGCCCTCCATGACAAAAGGCCGGCTTGTGGGCCCCTTTTACCCCAAACCGCCTTGGTGGTGCAAGGCATGGGCCGGTGCGTTGTGTGTGTGTGTGTGTGTGTGTGTGTGTGTGTGTGTGTGTGTGTGTGTGTGTGTGTGTGTGTGTGTGTGTGTGTGTGTGTGTGTGTGTGTGTGTGTGTGTGTGTGTGTGTGTGTGTGTGTGTGTGTGTGTGTGTGTGTGTGTGTGTGTGTGTGTGTGTGTGTGTGTGTGTGTGTGTGTGTGTGTGTGTGTGTGTGTGTGTGTGTGTGTGTGTGTGTGTGGACATTACAGAATCACTGTTTGAACCATGATGCACATTCTGCCTTGTTGGTGACCTCATGGATCAGTAACTGACTCGCTCTTTCTGTCTTTGTCATACAGAAACTGTTCGTGATCCTCACCTTCAGCAGGCACATAGTGGAGCAGATGGTCTCCCTCATCGGGTGAGTAAGCCTCAACGGGCGTGTGTGAGTGTGTGTGCATGATGGCTTGCTCACCAAAAGTACCCTGTTGGAGTACAGCTATCTCACATGAAAGAGTTAATGCAGAACTTGTTGGTTGAGGGACCTTTTCAGGTGGGCATGTGGCATTCAAGTAATTTATGTCCCTTTGTGGGAGATGGCGCCTCCTCCTTTATGTGAAGGTCACGCAGAGTCAGAGGTGGCTTTGAATTAAACATGGGGAATTTTGGAAGATGTCTTGTCTCCTTGTACTGTTTGAAATACTATTTGGTCACATTTTGTTTTGCTTTTGGCTCCTAAGTTTGCCGTTATAGCCTTCAAGGTGATTAATGGCTTGTATTTTTCCACTGGATGACTATGGGCATGTTCTAGTTGCTTCACAGGAAAGGATGAACTCTTCACGGAAACCTCCTTTCTGCTTTATCTCGCATGACGCACTGTTGCTGCAGTTTTAACCAGTCGATACCTGAGACAAAACAAAAGAAGAGGGCCTCTTTTGAGTGTCCTGATTGATCACCATGATCTAAACATTTATGTTTTCATAAACTAAGGACCTTCAGATTTTAAGACCTCGATTGCAAGAATTGCTAATGATTATTACCCCCATTACATGCCAGTATTTGTGTTTGCCAACCTGGAAACAGCATCAGTGTGGTGTTGAATTAACCGCCAGCAGCATTAGGACTGGATTTATCAGGAGGCATTTGAAACAGGCTGGTTACAAAACCAGGAAAACATTTATAAAAACCATGCAAACAAAATGTAGAAAACACACATACACAAACACATTCATCTTCTGGGCTTCTTGCAATTAATTCCAACAAGTTGAAAGAGCCTTGGTGCTGGGTGTGGGTGCTGATGGGTGTCATAATGGGTGTCCTTGTAGAGATGCCAGGGGTTGCAGCTGGTAAATGCCCCACACACACCTGCTGGTGGGAGTACCATTTATAACACACACACACACAATTCATACACACTTGTACACCGGTGTAATCTTTATCACACACACACACACACACACACACACACACACACACACACACACACACACACACACACACACACACACACACACACACACACACACACACACACACACACACACACACACACACACACACACACACACACACACACACACACACACATTCACTTAGACGATGAGATTGCATCAGCTCTCGTCCTTGCCGTGTTGTGTTTTTTGCTCGTTTGCTTTGTTTCCATGTAACATGCAACATGTGTATTTATACAGACAGTACTTTATTTCTTGTTTTAATGCCACAATTATACATATTTGTTCGAATCTAGGCTAATGGATGAAGCTTACATAGCACAAGTGCGTGCGTGCGTGCGTGCGTGCGTGTGTGCGTGCGTGCGAGTGTCAGTCACTGTTCATTGAGCTGCAGGCTCACGGCGACAGATCATTGGTTATTGACAGGTTTCATTTTGACTCACCGCCCGCTTCTTCTCTAGAGGAAGTTTCCCTCGTGTCAACCGTCAGCTTCCTTCCTCTCAGGCCTTTCCACCTTCACTCTCACTCTCAATCACACATCACCTTATGAATGGGTGACAGCCTTTCAGTTGTACTCTTTAGGCTCTAACCGTGTCAGTGTTAACTATGCGTGTGCTTGAAATAAGCTTACACCTTTACACACATTTGAATGCAGGCACCTACAGTTGATACGCCGTTCACATGTTTCCTATTTGTGAATGCTTTCTCAAAAGTCAGTTATACTAATTATTAACCTTTTGATTTGTTGTGCCTTTTCTTGTCACCTCATCCACATGCAGGCAACTCATTTACTCCAATCCAAATTTATAACAAAAGGAATTATATGTTTGATCATTATGCCTTTGAAAGTTCTTACATTCATAATTAATTTGTTGAGTGGTCAGATAGCTTAATAGCATCTGAGGTGTTTTTGGTTAACCCATGTGGCATGTAAGCAGCTTGTGCATCATGTGCTATATTTTTCTCCCATTTTTTCTTGATGATTAAACAAAGACACAAAGTGTGTAAAAGTTATTCAGCATAACGACTGCAAATATATAATTATTGTAATCAATTGTGTGAGGAACTTTATTATTTAGGCTCAGTTTGTATTAATTATTTGGCTATGGTTTTAGTAAACTGAAGGAGTCGTTTTTGTTGGTGACTGAAGTCGCTCTTGGACTTTGGACATGGTGATTTCATTCTCACATGACATACGAAGGCTGAACAATATGCGGACAATATCGATAATGTATATATCCAGTTATGCCTTCACTTTTTTTAGTATTCAATAAATATATTAAAGCCATTTTAAATGGAAAAAATAAAGACATTTTTTGTTAGTTGGCACACACACACACACACACACACACACACACACACACACACACACACACACACACACACACACACACACACACACAGAGAGAGAGAAGCTGTCTTCTCACGGAGCCTGTGTAATGTTTGGAATGAAAACATTTCAAATAACCACACACAGAAAATGTACCGAACACTGAACATTTATCCTGACACTGTTGTTTTTCTATTTTATTACAGAATTGTTATCATTGTTGCTTTAATTACATTTTAAAATCATGAAATCAAAACCTCTTTTCAGATTACAGACAAACCACACAAAAACATATTTCACTATGAATTAAACTTGCCTGTATATATTATATGAATGATTATATAAATTATTCAAGGTTAAAGTATACATTGATATTGTATGTTAACATGTATTAAGATGTAAACAAAAAAAAAAAGGCAGAAGGGTTCGGATTAAATAAGTGTAAACTTCTTCCGACTCCTTTTCGGACGTGTAATTAGCAAAAGATTTGTTGTTTATTGATATCAGACAATGATACTACAGATTATTCAATTATTAATTAAATATTTCGTTTTGTTATTGGATTCATTTGTATAGTACTGTATCATGTCTGCATCATCTTTTGTTTCATTTGTATTTTCTTTGGTTTTACACGCTCTAAAAAAATAAATAAACTAAACTAAACTAATCATTACTTCTTTTTTTTTCAAAATGTACACAAACAGGAGTTATTTTATCTGGTGAATTCTGTGAAATGCATTTTGTATTTATACATTTTTATATGTAACCCATGTGTTAAAATGAGTCAACACAAACAGTTTGGGTGATAAGAACGAAATGAATGCTTTGCCTTAATCAGGCCTTTGCTGATATGATAAAAAAGAAAACACTTAAACCCTGGCTGCTGGCTGGACGATGTATTGTGATTTTTAACAAATAATATCCGCAGTTCAGTGCAGCATTATAGATCAATGTTTCATTTGGCCAACATTGCTGTACAAATGACGAATAATATTTTCTTACTCAAGAACGTTTCATTAGGAAATCACTGTGTATTGCACAAAAGTGTGTATCATCATCTAGTCGTAGTATTTATGTCAATTCATTTTATTTCATATCCAAATGTGGGAATTTCTTGGGGATATTCCTCAACATTTTTCGTTTTTTCATCAGCGGTTGACATCAGGAAAGGAGTTTTTTTGTGAATGACAAACGGAAAGTGTGTGAGTGAAATTCTGTTTCACAAGAGAGCTTTGGATCCGAGGCTCAAATGTCATCAGGCTCTACAACTGTCATCAGCCATTTTCATCACCTCTCCTAACAAAACTGAGCAACCCAGGAGCTATTTTTTCAACAACTGGAAATCAAATGTAGAAAATATACAACTTATTTTAGAACAAGTTAAACATAAGTGACTTCAACTTTACATTATACATTTAAGACTGTCTGATGTTCATTGAGTAAGCAAGACTGGACAAAAAAGGTTTTGTGGAAATATAAGTTCTGTCCTTTCACAGTTGTTCAATCTTGTTATTCCCTTTTCCACTGTTTTTCTAATTACTGTCTATTACAAATGTCAGGCATTTCAAACTTGATATATGACTTGTTGGAGTGTATTGTGGAAACTCTTATATCTCTGGCAGATGAGTTTCGCTCTTGTTTTCCTGCCGGGCAAAGCATTTAAGGTTAAATCTATGAGCTTCTGTCAGCAGTGGTGGGATAATAATAAAGATAATTTTAGCTTTGAACTGCCACAAAGTCACAATAAAACCCTGCTTGGATGCCTCTCAGGCTGATAACAGGAACTGATAAGCAGGTCGGATGGAGCTGTGTGTGATCAGACTTGTTGGGCTTCTCTTATGTCCTGTGACTAACGTACAGATGTCTCCTCTTCAAGGCCAGCCTTGCGTGTACAGTCATTGTTAAGAAGGAAGACGAATCTGCTAACTCACATTGATTAAGGCTTTGATCAAGAGGTTTCATGCTGTTATTTATTTAAGGGTTCATTTTGGAACTTTTTTTCATTTTCAGATATAAAGAAAAACCCTGCACAGAATTCCCATCTTTCCTTCCAATTGTGAGATTTGATAAAACACATTTAGGATGAAAACTTAAACTACTAAATAACATTTTCATTCACCCAGATGTTTACTTATACCCTCTCTCTAAGGAGCTCTCACTAAACCCTGAGAAACTATCATGACTAATGTCTTGTCTTATTCCACCTCATGCTCATTTTCTACTCTTGAGTTCCCTTCAATTTAATGCGCAAGCGAGGTCAAAAAGCCCAGAAGGACTTCAGAGAACAAACAATCTTTGCTTTGGTGCTCAATATAACTTCAGGGCCACAGATTCATATTTTTCTCTGCCCAGTCCTCCCTGTCCTCCCTTCTCTTATCTCAGCTGCATGGGGCTCCTACACCAGTGAGGTGGTGATGGAATGCAGGAAGAGCTTCAAAATCAGCCTTCGCATTCAGTAATGGAACAGGGAGCTTTCCTGTGTTTGACATGCCGTCTGGACAACCAGTCTCCACCTTTGATCTGTTGTGAGTCGCTCTGTTTAGACTAAATTACTTAGTCTGATTCCTGCCACTTTTTCAGAAGCCATATGTGAAGCGGGAAAAAAACAAGTCTAATTATGAGAGCAGCTCTAGTGATGATTGTGTTGCTGGTGATTCACTGTCTGCAGGAGTCCAGGGTGTTTACACCTTGTCAGCGGTGACTCTGGTGTGACTGGCATTAGAGGTCTAGGAAAGCACAAAGTGTGAGGAAGAGTATGGTGCTGGGTAAGCTTGTGAGAATGTTGAAAAGAGAAGAGACAACAAGAGAGACACTTTTACAGTTTCATCTTCCCATCTTCTGGCTTTGCACTTAAGATGACTGTTCTCAGTAATCCATCCTCTTGATTGAGTCAGCCACTCGCTCTGTCTTGCATTGAGCTCCACAAATCCTTCAGACTCGTGTGTCAAGCAAAGCCTATCGCTGCTGGGCTCTCGGGGAGGAAGCCATTGAGATGCAGAGAGGAAGAGTTGAGACCTGAAAAGGTCCTCCGGTAGAAACCGGTGCACGTCTCCATGAGAATGCACCCATTTCCATGCGAGTCCATCTCCAAGGCGGGAGTCCATTACCAGCACAATGGGCCTGCAGATGGCTGTTACTGCCACACACGGCTGTCGGCATTAGAGCCTCACAGCAGGACGCCCCGCTCAGAGGGAGGCCAGGGCAGAGCCACAGGTCAGGGCAGGGCAGCCGGGGGCAGTATGTTCACAATGCTGGATCATTGGAACTATCACTGGAACTATCTGAATCAACATCAGAATTTATATTGTATTATTACGTTAGTGTTTCCTGGTTGGAGGTATGCAGGAGTTGAAGAATTAAGGTGAATGATTGAAGACAAATTTTGCCCAATGCTGTTGGAAAACACTGCTCCCAATTTATTTTGACTTGCTTTTGGGATTGAAGTGGACTTTTTCAAGTACACTTTGAAACTATAGTGAACCTATTCCTTTATGTTATCGTATGTTCTTATTTCTAACTAACCTAGAGGTCACCACAGGCTTTTCCTGACGTTAAAGTATCAAACAACTCAAGTAAAGTTGAGTTTCTGGAGAAGTGAAATTGCTGAGAACCATGAACTATTCTGGGTTTTCACGGTAGCACAGTTATTTGTGTACATGTAAAAGAACTAAAGAAAGGAAAAAAAGTCTGTTACTGCTTGTTTCCACTGAATTTCACCCATCTTTAACACCCCCCCTGCTTATATAGAAACTAGGTTTGTGTGGTTTCATACTGAATGTGAGGCTGTCTGGGTTGAAGGTAACTGTGGCCTTGTAAGAGTTGAGAGTCACTGCAGTGAAGGATTTTTTTTATGTTCCTCATGTCTCCCCAAAATTAAAGAAAAATACATCTATTTTCCTTGATCCATCAGTATTTTTGTGAAGTCAACATACAAAACCGATATGAAGTAAACCACATATACCTTTTCTATGCCTTTTATTGATCAAGTGGTCCAACTGTGTTAAATAACCAATGCTGTCCGTATAAATAGTTTTGACGCAAAAATATTAATTTTAGTGAAAGTATAATGGAATATGGCCCAGCATGAAACTTGTGCTTTCTTATATTGTACTTCTTAAATGTATATGTAAAAATACATTACACAGTATTCATCTGGTAATAAACACTCTTTTACAATAAATTGTGTCAATCAAGTCAAAAAGATGTTCTAACAAATCTGAGTTGATAAAATAAGCCCAAAACGTATTTGTTTAACAAGATCGAAATAAACCCTTCATATTTTTCCTTAGAAGCAATCTGAGGCTGTTTTAAGGAATGAGCTGCAACACCTTTTGTAACAAAATAAATGAAACCCTATGAAAAGCTGTGATGTAGGCTGTCTTTCTTCCTAAAGCATATTCAAGTATCAAGCCTATTGACCTGTATTTCATTGATTTTGCTAACTTTGGACACCCATGCCTTAGGTCATTTTACATGTGCTGGTTTATTGGACTATGAATGGTGAAGTGATAAAAAATCTAAAAATGTCAAAGTATTTCTTTAACCATTTATACTGCTTCTATAAATAGCCCTCTATGAGCCATATGAGCAACGTGTTCCCGTTAACCCAATCTGCCAGAAGGGAGTATTTTCGATACTATTAGTCACCGTGTGCTCGGGTCACCTGAGAAGCAGCCTGACAAAGATGGCATTGATCAGTCCTTCCACGACCTGCCCTTCTCTGCTCACACAGTCAGACGCCTCACTTACATTAGGCTGACGGGATCAGAGGCAAACTGGGTGAGACAGTGGGAGTGAGGGTTTGAGTGGCCGACTCCCTTTTTTATACAGCGTCGTTAAGTTTAATGCGTTGCCCGGCGGGGCGTCCATTTTCTCATCTACCCCACTTCCATTCTGATTACCTTGGCCCTGAAGTTCTGACAGAAACACAGAGGCATTAACGGACAGAGAGCTTTGACTCTGAGCCAAAATACATTTTATTTAATCGTTTAAGTAGACTTATGAAATCGGCTACTGTAGTTCTATTTCTGCACGTAATAGCAGAATGCAGGAGTCAAACAAAGATACACAAAGATCTGTAATTGTATCTTTGATGAGTAATTGTGTATGTGTGTCAGAGAGACACAAAGAGAGGGAGAGGTCAGATACGTGTTCCAGGGTCTGGTGTCGTATTATGTGCCTCCGGGGTACAGTGTGTGGACTTCCTGCTTTATTCATCCCTGATTCATTTGTCTTTACATGCTGCTCGCTCATCAAATCATTCCTACCAATGCTCAGGCCAAGGCTATGAAATTACTAATGTAGGACGGTGTACGGCTTGTATGTCGTTTTAGGAAACAGTACGCCATTGATTCTTTTTTAGAGCAGCTCATTTATCATGGGAGTACAACCTGACCTTGAGCTCTTGATCAGCAGCATCCACTGAAGAGCATTGTCCGTGAATCCCATGAAATGTGTAATGTGCGCTGTAATCTCACCAGTTGTCATGAGTTTGTGTGTCTTTGTCTGTGTAGTGTGAGAGGAGTGATCCCAGACAGGACCTGACTCAGAGGCCAGCCGGGCAGCCCCTCCCCGCCACACCACACCTCAGTCAAAGCACACACATGTTGTCCCCCATCAGCCCATGCGTACAGAGAAGAATGTTGTTTATGATCATCTTTCCTTTAAATGCGCCTGTTATTGTCCTGTTGTAGATCATCCGTGTTAGGCCACATTCTGAAAACCAGTGCAATCTGAATTAAAAAGAGGCTATGTTTTTTCCAACATACATAAATCATTAGCTTATTATTTTATTTTGTGTCAAACTTCGAAGATTTACCACTGGAAACACAATTGTATTACTTTTACTTAATGTTAGGACTAAACTGCTATGCGATCTTAAATCACATTGACACAACTGGGAAATAATGTTAGAATATCTTTGCCAAATTTTTAGATTAAATCAGTGTTTCAGCAAAAAGCTAACTGTCGCACAGACGTCAGAAACGTTCACCTATCTGCCTTCAGTTGCTCCAAACCACAAGCTCTGCAGCATGTAAACTCAATGCAAAGCGTATACTGAATGCATGTACCGTATGATTTATAAAAGTAAATCAGAAAGCTACAATCCCTTTTGACTATTTGACTACGTTTTGCTTCTCACAGACTTTGTTTACATTTGAAAAACTGATCCTGCTGAAGTGTTGCCCTTTGTTTTGTGGGGTAGTCACTTATAGAGCAGCCGTAGCAGAAGATAGAGTTTTGAAGCGGAAGATATACAGGGTTTGTGGCTTTTGACAGATGCGTAGTAACCCATGTGGTTGTCTTCGTAGCCTGACACAGTGTATATGAACCACATAGACTGTATACATTCCCACAGTCTACTGTAAAGTCCTTCACATTCAATGTTGTGCCACTGGCTACCCTGTCGTGTTGGATTAGTGGCATACATTTAGTTAACAGGGCTTCAATTGGTCTCAAGTTCTGATTTATTCCAATAGCATTTATTTTCCACCCTGTAACCTGGTTTCTTAGGTGTGTTTCCCCCTTTATTTAATATATCATTAAGTGTTTCATCTATGAAGGTGAATTACTGTAGTTCCAGGCATAAGGGGGAAAAAAGGAGACATTTTGTTATTTAGTGTTTCAAGAATATAGGTGAAATGTCAAGAATAAAGAAGGACTTTCAGTATATGCAATAACAATAGTACTTTGATTTATTTTTTAAAGTTTGACATTTATTCTTGACATTTCAACTTTATTCTGTAAATGGTATTTCACATTTATCCCAAGTATTGCAATTTTATTCTTAACATTTTAACTTTATTGCCCTCTTAAAAATATCTCCCACCTCTGATTTATTTCCCTTATGGATGGCAATAATACTCTTGCATATTAATTTATCTGCTCTGGTTTGTTTTAGTTTTCTGCTTTTTTTCTGCTCATGTTCCCATTAGGGACTAATAAAGTGCAAATAGGAGTCTTGTCTTGAGGTGTTTATTACAAAACAGGAAACAATGTCACCATAGATCCCATATAACATGTCTGGATGTGTCTCCAGCCACATCTGACTCATTGAACAAACCTCTCTCACCATTGGAAGGCTGAAGGCCTGTTACACAGTGACCCAGCCACTCCACTCACCTCCACCCCCAGACCAACAGGGTCTCTGTGGTCATGCCGACCTGAACCTGGGGGTTCGAGGGCTGCTTTATGTGGCTGTCTGGGAAGCGAGAGGAATAATAGACTGCTATAATTGGTGCCCCCTGATTTCCTGGCAGCACTGCGGGCACCCGAGAGGATAGCATGTGTCCGAGCTTTTGAACGTGTGGGTGTGTGTGTGTGTGTGTGTGTGTGTGTGTGTGTGTGTGTGTGTGTGTGTGTGTGTGTGTGTGTGTGTGTGTGTGTGTGTGTGTGTGTGTGTGTGTGTGTGTGTGTGTGTGTGTGTGTGTGTGTGTGTGTGTGTGTGTGTGTGTGTGTGTGTGTGTGTGTGTGTGTGTGTGTGTGTGTGTGTGTGTGTGTGTGTGTGTGTGTGTGTGTGTGTGTGTGTGTGTGTGTCGGCTGTGGAGCGGAGATGTGATAAACACACTGGGCAAGGGGGATCTCCACTCAGGAGTGGGCTCCATGCTTTAGTGGTGAAGTCACCAGGAAAAAGCCCGGTTGAACTGGAGGAGGATCACACACACACACACACACACACACACACACACACACACACACACACACACACACACACACACAGAGATATTACCTTACAACATGCACACGTGAATCCAAATGTTCCTTGCAATAAAATAAAACACACTTCTCCTCCCATGATTCCATTATCCTAAGACCTGATCAAACCAATGTGGAGCAGTAGTGATTTATGAGGCCCTGAGCTGATAAAAGGAAAGGAGTGAGAGCACCGGTGTTTTGCTCAGAGATACTACCGAGGTCAGAGTTTCAGTACCTAAGGTCACACAAACCACAGTGTGCGCCTTGCGGTGTCTGTGCTGTTATGTTAGGTGTGAACTGTGGCCCGGTGCAGCGTTGGGTAACACTCTAGATTGCCTAAGCCAGTTGTTGTGATGATGTCGTAACAAGTTGGACCTGGCCAGGGTTTGGCTGTCATGTGAGCCCTTGTTCTCTTTCATCAGGGCACAAGTGTGTGTGTTTACTTGTGGGAGCCATTACCATAAAGGACAAGAAATTGTGCATTTTACGAGTGTATGTGTTGGAAGCTATAGGAGGGGGCAGACAGGTCAAAGGTCTTCTTCTCTGACTCACAGCCTGTGGAATTTTCACAAAACGAACACAGGATGCCTGAACATGCTTCACACTCAGCAGGAAATGATAGTTCATTAAAAAATGAGAAGCGGACATCGTACTCATGAATTAACCCTTCACTGCAATAGAAAGGCTGCAGGAAGTACAGAGATGTGGGGTTTTCCCTCCATTTTTCATTGATTTGTCAGTTTATCCCTCAAGCTCATTTCTTTACTGATGATTGATTTTGATTTATTTTTTAAGCTTGTTTTCCTGATTTCTGACACTGCTGGTGAAAGGTCTATCATTTGTATCCAATGCTGGAATAGCTTCAGTGCAAAATGTGTGCATTATATTTCCTCTGCCATGAGGAAATATAATGAGACTAGATGTGTAGCTTTTGTTCCCTCATTTTATTTTTTGAAGTTATACATTTGGAGCAGAGGATGCTGTTTTTTTACCTGCAGCCCAGCAGTGAACTCCCAAAGATCCAAATACTGTATTTGCTTATTTTTCTTCGTTTGACAAATTAGGTAAACTTAAGTGACTGAAAATAAATATCTGTTTGTCAACTGTAATTGTAAAGTTTTTTTTTTCCTAGCAGAGATGAGTCGCTTGGTCCTGTCAAGAAGGGAAAGTGGGTAGGGGTCACAGATCCCCACAAATCTTTAATAACCCCTAATTGTTTGTTTTTGTACAAATATATAATTTCATATTTATATTTCACAGTTTGATAATGACAACACAATAGCTGTTTTACAAAAAGAAATAAGTGCATCTGTTATATAATGCTCTAATTATAATAACTTTGATAATAATAATAAAATGTTTTATTTATATAGCACTTTTCATACAGCACGTGCAGCTTAAAGTGACAAAATGGCACACATGACACAGAAGTTAAAAATAAACCACAAGATATTCCCCTCAGATCAGATGTTAAGACCTTTTCAGATACATGCAGCATAACAACAAAATATACCATTTTAACAGGTTAAACGAAATGTGAAGTCCACTGACAGCCTTGTTGAATTTCACAAACACTCTGATACAATTTGTCAAAACCTTTTGTATTCCTCAATGATTTTCAAAAAAAGGAAAAGTCCTGAGTTTAAAGACAGTGTAGGATGGGACTGTGTTTTCCATCTGTATCTCCGAGTAAAATATGTTTATTGTCAGAAATATTAATCAACTGCATCGGGTCACTTTGCATTTATTCTCAGATGAAGTGGTATTCCCCTCTCAACACAGTCATTTTGCATACCTCAATGGCACCGTATTACAAACACTCAAGAGTTCGTACAGACGGGCAAAGTCAATTTATTTGTATTTTCGGTTTTATTTGAAATCATCATACATCCAGGTTTATATCTGCTACAACTAAACTCTTCACACATGAAGTCTAATCAAACTAAACTCTCATCACACATGAAGTCTAATCAAACTAAACTCTCTTCACACATGAAGTCTAATCATGTCAGATATTTACAAACAACTTCATTCCTCTAAATATTTTCATTACAATGTTTGCTTCTCTATATTACATTGGATCAATTCATAAATACAATTGAATTGAATTAGTCTTTTTTGTTGGACTGCAAAATGTCACACATTCTTAAAGATGAAATAAATGATGTTACTAAATGAAGATCACTTTGATCATTGCCTCTTCATATGTAGAGCGTGTCCTTTTCTGAACAACTTCTGGAAGTAATTTGATCAATTTGAGAACAACTGTTCTAAAGTGTGATAGGATCTACACATGCAGGCTTTATAGTTTTTAGTTGTAAAAGCAGCTACTTTTTAAGACTTTTCATTATTTTTTTATTATTATCCATTTCAAATAGCCCATATAGTCATATCTTATAGATCAGTTCGGAGTAACTGCAATGTTTCAAATACTTGGTAATACATGTCAATTTATATGTTTTGGATACACACCCACAGAAATGAGAATTGTAATAAGAAATACGTAGAACCATTTTTACTGCTTATACTTTCTTTGTATTGATATACAGCATTGAATCAAGTTCAAATCCAGTTTCTGTCCTTTAATGCCTTCCGAAATGCCTAGAAACAGTTTGAAGACAAGGACAATAAATTACTTTATAATAATAATATAATGCACATTTATGTCACTGCTGTTTTCAGCCGATTAAAATAGAGACTCTATTTATTTTCTTAATGACTATTCCTGCATCTTTATATTTAATTGGAACTAAATGATATGATGCATGCTCATCTAGTTAATCTACATTTTGTACCTAGTAACGATCACCATAAATTGAGACATGATTGTTTTCACGAATAAGCCTTTAAAGTTCAAACAGACATTGTTATAGAGCATTTAGAGTTAAAGCACACAGATTTTCTGCTTTTTAAAAAGTGCTGTAAATACTTTCGTTCAAATGTATGTCTCTTCTGACTCCTCCAGAACAAAGTGATTACCGAGAAAAAGAGAGGAGTTTTGTGTTTCACTGAAACCTCAGGATTTTACCAAACCCTTTGTTAATGTATGTTCAGTGGCTCCTGAGTAAATAGCTCAGGTTTACTGTTTGCCAAATTACATCTTATGGCTGTTGTAAAGTTCAGCTTCTGGTTTTTCCCTCTCTCGCCTTTACTCAACAAAGAAAGAACTTAGCAAATGTGATTTTCCAAACTTTTACTTAACATTAAAACCTTTTCTTAAGGCAGTCACTGTACAACACATTATTATGGATTACATATATTTAAAGCATGCAAATGTCTTATTTAATCCTAATCAGAATAAAATGACAATATTGTGAACCTCTTTCAAGTTAAAATGTTCAGCACAGGTACTTGCAGGTAAATCATGAACACACTTACAGTAGAAATTCTTAAATCCTCAATTTCATAAAACCTTCTGAAGAAAATAACGATATATCCCAAAAAAAAGCACAAAATCAGCAGAGTTTTTATTGTAAAGCCGGTGAGGTGCTGTGACTCTCAGGCATTAAAATGTGTTTTAGACTCATGGCTTGGAGCTGCTTTGTTGGTGGATTTGCCCGGGCTCATGACTCAGTATTGCTCATCGTGTAGGAGATGATTCGCCCGCCATTTCTGAAAACTCTTTCCCTTACTCTTTGTCCTCGCCTGTTTACTTGTATCTGCTGAACTGGTATATTTCCACATGTGTTTTCTGATCTTTTTGTCATGAGCAAAATACTCAGCATTTCATCCAGGTTACGTATCTTTTTTAAATTACTTTGGTGAGTTTCAGAGTGTTTAGATGTTAGGAATTTTAAAAAGTGGGGGATGGGAAAAGGAGAGGCTTAGTTTCCCTCCAAAAAAACCAACTTGATTTTTGATACCATTTTCTATTGTGTCATATAAAGCGTGATCCATCTGTTACACTTCCTGTCGGCTCTCACATGTAGAATGCATGACCTGATATGAAGTTAATGATTACTAAACGGCTTCCTTGTTGTAAACTCAAATCATTTAACATAGGTGTGTGTGCGGAGGTGTGGAGGGACGGAAATGACTTGCCTCCCCCGGAGAAAGTTATCAGCTATAAACTCAACCGTGTGTGACACCTCTGCCCACGCAAAGCTGCTTTCAAATCTTTGATCTGTCTCCGAGCTTTGATGATGCCTCCCCAACTTAAACAAAAGAGTAGGAACATGAGGAAGGTTTTAAACAATGGCTTTGGGATATAATTGAGTGTGTATAGCCACAAAAGAGAATAAGTGAAGGTCTTTAGTATGTATTTGTTTAGTGATTAATCACTAACTCCAGCCAAGGGATGGGCCGCTCATTCGCTATTCCAGGGCATTCTCTCGCGTCTTTTTTGTGTGTGTGTGAGGATGGGGGGGGGGGGGGGGGGGGGTTAGTAGTATGCTTGTAGTTGGTGCCTAAATCTTGTATGGGTTTCCTAATATGGGCTGTCTTACAGGAGCTCCCTCCCTCTGTGGGCCATCCCCCCCAGGTCTTAGCCAGTGATGACACAGCTCGGGTACGACTCACTTCCTCATTAATTGGCTGAAACCAGTTCTTACAGGAACCGCCTGTGATAAATGTGAGAGTTCTGAGAAGTCATTCATTTCTCCCCACTGCAGCGGCAGAGGAGGCACTGCAGGGGAGTTGAACGGGTTCACCGTGGTGCGTGTGTGTGAGTGAGAGGAAGGCGTGTGTGTGCGAGAGGAGAGGAGAGGAGAGGAGAAGAGAGGAGAGGAGAGGAGAGGAGAGGAGAACAGAACAGAGCGGGAGAATGTGGCTGACTACCGCTGCTGTTAGAGGACCGGACAACTTTATTTATCTTTATTTCATTTTTTCTTCTTTTTGTTTTTCAGCAGCACTGTTTTCTAGAGCTGTGGTATAGTCTGTGTTTTACTGTGTGTGTGTGTGTGTGGGGATGTGTGTGTGTGGAGATGAGCAGTGACGGGATTGCACTCGTTGCCCCCTCTCTCTCTCTCTCTCTCTCTCTCTCTCTCTTATCCGAGAGAGGAAGCAGGGGGAGCGACACTGTACAGGACAGCATGCCTCCCTTTGTTGCTGCCCTTGGGCTGGTGAGTAACAATGACGTGACGTGATTTGTGCCTCCCCCCTTCCTCCCCTTCTACCCTCTCTCTCTCTCTCTCTCTCTCTTTCTCTCTTCTTCCTTTCCCTCCTTTTCCTCTCTTCTTCCCACCCTCTCTGTCTCTGTGTGTTGGTGGAGGCAGAGCGTTTCCACTGCTGGGTGCGGCACTGCAGAAGCCCTTCAGGGAGTACTTGGAGACCCAGAAGGCCAAGCTGCACCATCACGCCGGAGAGGGGATCCCGACTGTAAGTACAGGGGCCTCGACCCCCCAGCTCACGGCCCCTATTCATTCACGTGCGCGCGCCAAGACAAGAATGCGGCCCCCTTACTTTTGCCTCTTTCACTCCTTCTCCCTCCACTTTTTTTTCTGTCCCTTTCTTCTCTTTATCTGAGCCTCCCTTTATATCTCTGACCCATTTTCCCTCTCTCATGTTCTCACCCACTCTACCTGTACCACTTGCTTTTTAATCAGTTTCATTTCTTTCTTTTTGTATTAATAAGAGAAATGTTGTAGACTTGACTATACCCTGTAGTGCTAGAGTAGATTACAGGGGCTTGTTTAGGGCCAGAATAACAGAGTAGGTTAGCGCTGCACTGGGCGGGCTGGAGGGGAGGGGGAGGAGGGGGTAGGAAGAGGGGCCAGTGTGGGGTCTGGCTCCACTCGCTGTATTGAACTGTACTACTGTAGCGCGGGGCGTGCTGACTCATGCTCCATCTTACCAATTGGGAGTGTGTGTGCTGTGTGGTCACTCCCCTATGTGTCACACACACACACACTTGCACTCAATGCCCCGCCTGAACTCAGCACTGACTGTAGACCGGGGCGGGAGCCCCCCTCCCCTCCGCCACTGACAATCCATCAAAACCCCCTGTCTAGAACAAAAAGCGCCAGTTGTAGCTGTAGCCTGTTTCTCTTTCAAAGTGTTTCCTCCATTCCTCACTCGCTCTTTGTCTCTTTATTCATTGAAAATTCCTTTTTCTTTTCTAATCACTTACTAAGAAGAAGAAAGGAAAACAAAACAGGATAAACTTTGAGTTGCACAAGGACAGATTAAGGCATTTTTTAGAACAATGTTCCTTTTTCCTTGTAACTTGAGCCCGCTGCAGTTACAGGAGTGAAGCGAGGCAATTTAACTTGGTGGAGGCAGGCTGCAGGATGGGGTCAGCGGGGGCGTTGGGAGGGAGGACGGGGGGGGGCTGCCGCGTGTTTTATTACCCCTGATCTCTATCTGTCCTGCACATGGAGCTGGATCCCCACCTAGCCTACAGCATCAGGAGCAGAGGGGATAGCAGGGTGTGGGGTGAAGAGGGGGGGGCACTAAACTTACTGACCGAGCTCCTCTCTCTCTCTCTGTTCTCGCTGTGGTTCCTGGCAGGAGGAGAGCTGGCTGCCGTGGCTCTTCGAGAAGGTTGTGGTCATCATGGTATGCTTCTTTGTCTGCTCCATTGTCAACTCCATGGCCCAGAGCTACAGCCAGCGCAGGCAGCCGGGGAAACACTCGGAGGGCAAGACGGAGTGAAGGCCAGATAGCCACCACTGCCAAGCATCAACTTCAGAAGCTCTCCCCAAACCCCCCGACTCATTTCAGCTGACAAGCCACCATTATCTGAGGCGCTGCATCTAGTTCCTGTGGTGTTGCTGTAGCAACATGTTGATGTTGGACTCGTTTTTCCAGGCTTTGCTTTTGGTAGTGTTTCAGCAGTTGTAAGGTAGGTTTTCTTGTCTTGAGTAGTTCATGTCGGCACTTTGAGCACGTGAGAAGTAGGTAGTCATTTCCCCAGTGAGGCCTTAAGCTGCACTAGAAGAACATTATTTGTCCATGGAGTCTGTTTAATTCCCATTTTTTGAGTAAGCTTCCTTTTGTTGCACCGTGAGTGTTCTGTAAATTCAGCGCTACTTTTTTCGTTCAATAAGATAATGATGTGTTATCTGATTATTAGGAAGAGTACTCTAGAGTTGTTATGCAGTATTATCCGTGGTAAGATAAGACTTTATGATGGTGTCATATTTTAGAGCTCTAAGTCACTGTATTGTAGACATGTTAACCAATGTTTCACGGTTCTTTGGAGGACCACCTCTTCTATTGTCCGCGCAGTAAAGCCCATCAAGGTACTTTTGGACGAGGAATGATAAATCGGCCCTGAATCCCCCTGCTGGTCTCTTTGTCTGCCGTTATTGTTCTGCTTCCAGGAAGAGAGCACATGAGTCAGCCCGGGGGCCACTTCACCAGATGCATTCATATATTGAATCAGATCTGCCACTATGTGCGCGTGCCTGTGTGTGAGACGGGGAGCCGAGGGAGGGGGGGGCGGGGGGGGGGAGGGGAGAGAGAGAGAGATAGGCGTTTGCGTGGCTGCCACATTTGTTGCTCTCCCTTTTATCTTTTATGGATTAAAGCAGATTGCGCTCCACTAATAGACTGTGTCTGCCTGGAAGTCGTCCTATAGCAGATAGCGGCTGCTCCTTTAACTTAGAGACAGTGTGTGTCAGGGTGAGTGTTTTTCTTTGTCTCCAGCTTTCCTTTAAATCCTTTTTACCTCGATGTGGACAGCGAGCTCATGTTTGACAACTCAAGAGCATTTGAATAGCATTTTTATGTTTTTTTGCTTGTCGGATAATACAGTTGGCTCTCCCGTTTATTCACCTCCTTCTTTTTTTCCGTAATTGCCGGACAAATTTGCTTTTTACTCCTCCGTCTCTGTGCCGCTGCTGTGCTACGCTGGACTGAGCACAGTGGGCGCTAGAGCAAGCAGGAGGGAGAGGGGAAAAAAAAAAAACTCAAGCGCACAGTGAAAAGCGTCTGTGCCGTTACCTCAGCTGAACCTTCGAATGAACTCGTTGCACCGCTCCAGTCACAGCGCCAGGAGACGAATCACTTGCGTAGATTCAAAACAGAGGGGCACTGTTGAGCAGGCTGAACCCTGCGCTCTGCACCAGCTCCACTCACATCTCCTCTTTTCTCCTGTTATGGTAAGTCGGATCAGGATTTTTTTATTTTTTTTTATTTTCATTGTGGTTTCTGTACATGCGTCCGTCTCAGTCACTCTCCCGGCCTGTCAGATAGCTTATCAGACTGGTGTTGGCTGTTAACGTTGCAAGGCGACAACAGTCTGTAGGCTGTCTGACATTTCGGGCTCTTTCATCTGACCAGCATCCTGTTTTTGTCCTCCTTCTGTTATTGTCATTTATCAGTTAGCATCAGTTCCCATTTAGAGGTGTGCTCTGCAATGTCGCTTCCCTTTTTTTATCCCAACCGCTTGTCAGAAAATGTGGGTCTAGTGTTTATTTCCTCCATGCTGACGTCCGTGAGGGTTTTTATGTGGGGAACTGTGTTTTGGCATGTTTGCAAATGCAGATGTAGTGATGTCAATGGTGTACTTCTCTACATATACGTGTGTGTGTTTGTTGGCTCTGTCCTCTTGAATTTCCAGAGAATCCAGACAGTACACACCTTATTGCAACACATCACATTGTGACACCCAGCTCTAGGTATGGTACACGCAGTGCTCTCCCCTTCCCTTTTACACTTCCCTCTTCTCTCTAACTGAGAACTTTCTTCTGTTGCTCAACACACACACTTTTTTTTCTGTAGGAGGCTGCTGTTTTATTGGAACAACTCCTTTGAGCCTCTTTTTCTAAGGGCCACAAATTGGTAATTACACGAAGTTGAAAATCTTTGCTTGACCAGCAGGCACTTTTGCCGCAAAGCCTCAGTTTTTTTTTTTTTTTTTTTCTAGAACAAAGCAAAATCACTTTTTCCTGGTCATAAAAACGAAATAATTTGATAAGGCTGGAACGGCTTCTGGCTCGTAGAGTGTTTTTCTTGGCAGTTTCAGAATGTCCTGTTCCATAAGGGAGCCCCCCTTTTTGGCTTGCCTTTCTGAATGTGTTTGTGCATTTGTCTAGATATTCTGTTTATATCTCTGTGTGTGTGCCTCTCTTTCCAAACTAATTAATCGCTGTAACTGAGTTATTTAAAAGGTGTGTATGTAATGTTTCTTTCATGCCCTTTCAATATAAATAAAGTCTGATGAAAAGAGGATTGGTGTTGTGTTCATTATGTGATCTGTCTTGACCACGCTGGGCCGGTGTTGACCCTCAGGCCCCCGAAGAATCTCACATGTCAGCCGAGAAGCAGGGTCACTCAGGATTCTGGGTCCATCACAACTCCGATTCCACGTCTAATGTTTCACTTCCAACGCTTATCACGTTACTAATTTGCTCTCTCCACACTGACATCATCTCCATTTCAGATTCCAAGTTAAGCATTTGCTGGGAGTTGTGGATATAGCTATGCTCATGTGACAAATTAAAGATGAAATTAAAGTCAACACTTTGACCATAAACTACAATTTGTATTAGTAAGTAATTATAACATGGACATTTTCTTATTGGTCTGTTTTGTGCAAAATGTTTCTTCCATTGGAACATTTTCCAAAAAAGAATAAACAGAAACAGTTTTTATGACAAATAAGTGTTCACATAAAAGGAACTAGCTTTGGGGTATAATGATGCATAAATAAACACAGTAAGAGGTATAAAGCAGCAAATATGAAATCAATCAACACATTTGAATGTTTACAAGAAATACAAATATACAAAAAATCTAATTCAACAACTATACGACAAATATCTATGAAAAACTAACCCTAACCTATTATTGCATAATAAGTGAAAAATATACTTAATATTCATAAAGTATAATGAATCATTTCAAATAAATAATATTTTAAAAATGTGTTTTTTTCATTTATAATCATTTATAGAAATCCTTAAACAATATATACATTGGTTTACGTTGTTCTTATGATGGTATGGCTCAGATATCTGTGACCTTAGTTCAGGTCGCTGATCATGAAGTAAATGAAGGAGACAACAGGAAGCTGACATGCAGTTTCATCTGGTGTCCTGAGGTCGGATGTGACCTGTGCTGAGATTACCCCTGTTGAAAGGAGAACTGTTCCCAGAGCAGCCACACCCTGAGTACCACGAAGTCGACTATTTCCACCGCACCCCACCCCACCCTGCCCCCGGGCTCCGGCTGAAAAACCCATCTTGCAAATCCTGCCTGTCCAAACAGGCTGGGGGACTGATATTAAAATAATGACGCTGCTTTGTGTCCTTCCTCTCTTTCTCTCTGATCTCTCCATATGCTTTACATATACTAGTTAAATCTGGTGGCGCTGGTTTAATTACTGACCCTCTCCCCCCCCCCCCCCCCCCCACACACACACACACACACACACACACACACACACACACACACACACACACACACACACACACACACACACACACACACACACACCACCCCCCTCACTGTCACCCCTCCCTGTCAGCAGGCTTACCACCCAGGGAAGCTGAAATATCACTGACTCCATCCACCACCCACTCTGCGTTTGGTTATCCACTTAGTTCCTTTCACACTCTGTCTCATTAAATTATGCTGACCAAGTGGATTATTATCCTCTCTTTTTTTAATTCAAAATCACATTAATGTCCATTGTTTTTATGAGCATAGACTTCAGGGAGACATATGCTTACCAAAAGAAAGAGACTTTATGGATACATCACCCAGAATAACCCTCTTCTTTTATTTATTTGTTATACCACAACTTATTGAGAATGAGAGATGATATAGTATCAGACTATAACAGAATAATACCACGATGGGCAAAGAGCTGGACAATAATTCAATAGTTTACTTTCTTGGAGTGGTTCATTGTGATGAAATCATATTTTAAGGTACCAAGATACACAATTACGTTGTATTAGTTGATAATAAGAAGCACATAACAACTCACTTTTTTTCGAAAGATGTGATGTAAAATAAATCGCATTGATACTATTTTAATACCGTGGTTTCTACGCCTCATTTAATGAGATTAACAAACTGGACTCCCACAAAAACACCCTGCACACCTACACCTAAGGATTCTGCTCTGTTAAATCAAATGTTTGTTTTAATAGGATTTATGTTTTACTCCAAAATTCGAAATCATTATGATAACTTTTCACTATACAGTAGTTCTGTATAATATAAAAAGAAACTCACTATTTTTCTTTGGTATTTTAATCACAAAGAAATAGGACCATGTTTTCATTTCATATAGCCAATTTAATAGTTTACATTTAGTATCAGAAATCCTTTTATACGTCTAACAATGGGAATATTACATTGTTAAATCATAGGCACGGTGCAGATAAAATGGCAAATACAATAAATATGCTAACATATTAAATAAGGAGGCAAGCACATGTTAACTAAATCAAATAATACACATCCATGGCATAAATAAGAATAAGGCAGATTATAGGTGAGGTAAGTCAGTCAGCAGTCGCTGTACGAAAGTGTGTATTGCACTTTTATTATACTTCAGTCACATACCTTTGCTCCTTATCTTTACTTTTATTTCATGTATTAACCATTACCAAAAAAACTTTAAGCTAGATTGGCCATACCATGAGCCCAAGCGGGGCAAACAAAAATCCTTGTCAGCTTTCTGTGTGTGGATATCTCTTCACACACACATGCTTTAATACGCACACCCTCATCATAACTGTGGTTACTGTAAAGCCCTGGCTCCAAAATCCTTTGTTTCCTTTATTGTGGCTTTGGCATGCCAAGATCAAACAAGCTTATCAGCACCTAAGACTCTTCATAAATCACTCCATCTGAGAGGAGACTTATTACTGCTCTCATGTGAAGCACATCACCAGAAAGAGTGTCTAACTAAACGTAGCAACAGGATCTTGGCTTGACTCTGTTCCAGTGATTTATACAACCGTATCATTCAAAGCAGTGCTGTCTAAAGATGTACTGCTTCTCAGAGTGAATTGGACACATCAGAACACATGTCCCTGCAGTGTGTCCCAATAAAAGATGTGTGGGTATTTCAACAGAGGATCATTGGCTGCTGCTGCCCACACCGTGCCAACATGGAGGCCACCGAAGGCCTGCTGCCAGGTGGTAACACCGGGAAAAAACATGCACATCTGAAGATCTCCCGCCTACTCTTTTCCCAAAAAGTCAACACTACGATCCAAGTCAGGTTTGAAGTTGTACTTTAGAAATGGAGAATTCTACGAACGCATTTATGTTTTGTCTGGCATTGATTGTTTGAATGAAAAATGCTTACAAAGGAAAAGATCAGGGAACATTGTGTCCAAAGCAACTCGGAATCAGGTTTATTGGTGAGTATATTTACAGTTTGAAGGGATTTGCTTTGTTGTAAAATGTTGCATACCTAAACACAGTAAGAGGAATTAAGTTGGGAAAAAAGTTGCAAATATAGAACTATAGAAAAAATGTAAATACACAAAAATATAAAGTAAATACATTTCCCAAAATAAAAGAATATTACACTCTACTTTGAAAAATTGAATATTTTGCAGTATATCATAATTTAAAAGTGGAAGAGCTATGCCATTTAAAATCATGTTGTACTGTGCTTGAGTCAGAAATGGGCTCTGAATCTTTTTCTCTTTATGCGACTACATGTCAAAACAAGACCTAGGGATCATAAACCTGCATAATGGCTAGTCATGCTTCTCCCTACACTTGGCGTCCCTAAAGGTTTGAAAAGGAAACTGCGTCATTCAGGTGTGTCGTAAACACGCAGGGGAGGAAACTGCTGTCGTGAAGCTGTGAAGCTCACACGGCAGCAGCCTGCCTGAGAGTGGAGTGGGCGTAGAAATGTACCTACACTCCAACACACACAGTCAGAGAGATCCCTTTGATGTGAGAGGATGGAACTGAGTAAACCTTTGGAATGCTTCAACCTGACAATATGGACTCCTCCGCGGTACATTTTATCCTGAGGCGCTGAGTGCAGCTTAAGCACAGCACACATGTCAACGCAGGCCTCTGTGTCATGACATGATGCCATCTCTGAAATATTACTCAAGAATGCTTCACTCTGCCTTCCAAGCAGCTTCCAATGCAGGGAAAGTGTGGTCTGCCTTATTCTGTTGCACATGCAAATTGAGCACTGCAAACAGTGAGAATAAATGCAAAGTTCAGGCGGTGGATAAACTGTGTGAGAGAGAAACTTTGGGATTTTAGCCTTTGCAGACCATTTACTTGCAAAACAAAAAGTATACAACATACTACTCCTTCAAAATAAGACAATACAATGTTGAAAATAAATAAGTATAGAAAAATCCATCAGTAAGAAATAACATTTAAAACTAAGTCTGTACGATTTATTCATAGTATAATTAAAAGTTAGATTAAAAAGATTGTTCTTCGATTTCCTTTTTTTTTTAAATACAGAGTTTGGCATTCTGATAACCAGAGGCAGCAGAGTGAGCTCCAGTTTAGAGGAGTAAAACAGAACTCATAGCTCCTTTCATGGGTCACATGAGCAAGAGTTAAAACAAAAGCAGTGGGAGAGCTTAGTGTTCTAGCTGTAAAACAAAAAGAAACAAGATCTCTGATGTAGGGAGGTCCTTTAAAGTTTTATCAACAAGTAAAATAACTTTAAAGTCAATTCTAAAATATACAGCAAACACCGTTTATTAAACAGCTTGATTCTTCTTCTGTATAGCACACAGTTTGAGAATTTTCACTCAAAACAAGACTCTCAATCTCATAGCTACACAAAAGAAAAAGTCAAGGGGGGGGGTGCCCCATAATGGGCAGGATGTTAGCATTATAAAGCACATGTTAATGGTACATGTTTGACATTTATAGCAAAGAAAAGATTTACCATTTTGCTCAGATGTTAACCAAAATACACACACCGCAGTATCCTCTGTGTCTATATAACCGCTTCAAAAACATATAACATTGCTATTACCAATTTAAGCTCTCAGCCTTTATGGCATCGGAATAAGAGCTAATTTTAGTCCGGTCCACATACTCTGCATGAGGTCTGTTTACCACACGCAGCGCGGTTGTATGAGCGTGCCCATTAACGTGCTGCAAACAACCACAGAGAGCAAACACAACCAGACGCATCCCTGCCACCCTGCACAACAAACACACTGTGCTCCAGGCTCTTCAGCACTCGTCTTCCATATAAGGACTTTTACCAGAAATACTTCATACGCCACATTTTATATGTCACATCTTTAATTGCATTCAACAGATGAGCAGCATCTGTGATTATATCTGTGTCTATCATTTACACCCACAGACATTCATCCTTTCAATACCTAAAATGGACTCTGCAGACATATATGTCCCATTCTTTTTGTTGTTATCTTTCCGGAAGTCCTCAATTAAATAGATACATCAGTTGACTCTTTCCTAATCCAATCAAATTTGAGTATGTTGAGGGAAATTACGTTTTTTGAAGGAAATCCACCCTTTACGACTCTATTATGCAAGAGTCAATGGTACGGAAGCCCATTGCTGCCAGAACATTTTGGAACAATTAAATAAATAAATAAATGCATAGTAAGTAAATGTTTCTGGCTCATCATTAATATTTTCTTTTTTTTTCAATTAATTTTAATCATGACTCACATTTTAGTTTGAGCCTTTCCTTTTGTCTGTCGGACCTATTATCAGCAGACATTAAATAATGATAATAATAATAATAACAATAGCTTGGATTTGTATGGCGCCTTTCATGGGACCCAAGGTCGCTTTACAAGGAAAACAGGAGTACAAACTAACAAAAACAAAAGACAGTCAGACAGACAAAACAACAAATAAATTAGAAGCACTCAGAAATCCGTGCAAACCTAGACACCATCTTTAAAATAACTTTTTAAGTTCATTGCCTAATTCCAAACACCAGTAACTTTGATTTGAAGTCAAAAAGATATACATTGATATGTATGGTTATGCAACAGAACTTCAGTTCCAGTTACCCCATTGTTTGGTAGTTTGTTGGTTAAGACATTTAAGTTAAAATCGCCATAATCCAGTACAGCTGACATAATGTTTATGCGATGGCTGAGCTTTCCACAAGTATATATATTATTCAGGGGTGACAGGGACTAATTTATGCTAAGATGATGGCTTTTAAAACGTACTTTGCTTACTCATCTATTGCGATAATTTGTGTAAATGACAGACTGCAGTACAGTTTAAAAAAGAACACCTGCCATTTCAAAAGTTTTGTAGCATTTACAGGGCATCATACAAACAGATATGACACTGTTCTGTACTTTTTGTCCCCACAAAGAACATCGGCATTATGTATGTTTGTGTCCTGTGGTAAACACCAGGCGCATGCATTAAAAAAACAAACAAAGAAAAAATAAAGATGCTGATAGCTTTCACCCTGATATTTAAATGAATGACCTTCCATATTGACAGCGAAATGCAAAGTGATGTTGAATGATCACAATAGTGACCTCAAGTCATCACACAGACCCACAACAGAGCTCTCTAACAGTGAGTCTGTTCTTTTGTCAACATAAACAGATCTAAACAAAACAGAGAACACACACAGAAAACCTATTTTCTTACCCGCTGCAGCTGGTTTTGATCACAGGGCAATAAAGGAAAACAAACTATCAGATGGAATTGAGGCAGCGTTACTTTGAACGCTGCCTCAATTCCATCTGATAGTTTGTTTTCCTGCAGGGAGGGAGGTTTCAGGCAGACCCCCACAATATTACATTACATAACATTAAATGTTATGTAGTTGACGCTTTTATCCAAAGATACTTACAATACAGGTAAGAGCAATTAACCATAGATACAAACTCAGAACAGCAAGAAACATGCTGGTACATTCACTTCATTGTAAGTGCCAGTGCATTAGCTTCAAATAGGCTAAACCTTGTAAGTGCTACTAATTGTGTTTATTTTTATTAGGGGGGTTAATCAATTAGCTCCAGGTGAAAAAATAAGCTAAGTTCCAGTTTGACCTGCTAGCTCCTCCACCATGGAGTTCAATTTATAATCATTATCACTTTTACTGATTTACGGTGGAGATCAAATAAGGTTAAAGAGTCTTTTAAGAACATTCTAATCAAGTGATGCTGCGGCTCGGACACCCTGCTGACTGCTTTTACAACAGCTCTATAAAAGGGAAGCAGGAGGTGGGATCTTGAAGATTAAACTGATTTAAAACACACTAATGTTTTCCTGTTCACCCCATTATCATTATGAGTAATCATACCCTTGAAACAACTGACCTAAAGAGAGAAACAGTTTCCCTCACATCATTGTAAAAATCCAACTAATTCTGTGATATTTAAGATATACGTATTGCTGCCCTGCAACACCAAGTCATCTACTGTAATGTGATATGACTGTGTCTTTTCTGTACTGAATTAACTTTAAAGTCTATCCCTTCACTCAAAAATATGTTTATACCTCACTTTGATATTTTAACTTGACTTGTGCACAGGAGTTAGTGTGACACAGCTTTTGAAATATTCTTCCAGAAACTTTCCCCGAGAAACTTCCCCCTTTGTAGATTAGATAAAAGTATACTTGATCTAGAAAGGGGAATGTTTCATGTTGCTCACTTTAAACATGGAGAAGGGTTTTGTGACGTCACAAGTTGTAAGCCAATCGTGGATGTGCAATTTAGTGTGTGATGTGCAAAACTGAAACCTTCAGACTCATTATGTTGAATACATGTCTGAGAAGTTTGCACATTTAAAGTTTACAAAAAATACCTTCATACTAAGGGAAAGGACTACAGTTGAGGAGGAAACATGTTGGGTTCAGCAGTTTAACTTTATGGTTTTGTATTCAAAGGAACGGATGTTTTTAACTAGTTAATTTTTTTATGTTTCCTACAACATCAACAACAAAAATATATATGAATGTTTTTAAGTAGATGAAAAGGGATCAAATTGTGACTGATATTACATTTGTTGTTGGGAGTCAGCTGGGGTGAATTAACCTGAATAAACATACTTTTTTATAATAAAATGTTTTTTAAAGTGCTCTGTTCCCTCTGTTAAAAATGGCAATTGAATATTTGTAAAAGTATATAAGCATCTAAATGCCAACACATTAAAAACAAATTGTTATACAATATGAAAGCAAATTGCATTGCTAGGCTTAAACAATCTATTTCTGATGTGTACCTCCCTTTTGCCCCCCAAAACATATTGGCTATAACAAATAACATAATTCATGTTTGGACATTGAGAACAAATATTTAAAGGTTATAAAATAAAAGAATGATTCAACCTTATCGCACTTTGATATTTCTCTCAAAGGAACAAAAAGAGAAATTGATGAGGGAGCACATGAGGATTTGAAATACCCATTCTGCATCAAGATGAAAAAAGTGAAGCTATCAGCAGATATAGTAAAAATAAAAAAGTTCCACTCCCTGGAGAGGATTTCCTTTTCCTCGCTGCCCCCTACTGGTGAGTAAAGGCTGTCGTAGACAGACCCTGCTGTGAACTACAGAAATGTGACTATGATTGGCCGGGAAACACAACACCGTGACACTTAACCTCTGACAGTGTAAAGCCAAATATCATTTCATTTTATTACAGCCGTTTTGACCTGTCACAGTTGGGAAAGAACAGGTACAAACATAAATGATGGTTGTATTCATGTGTCCCAAGAAGCTCTCATGTGACTGAGCCAGCATGTGTGCAAGATCATGAGACAGACAAGGAAAACATTCCATCAAACGTTCATGTTGTTATTTGTATGTGTGTTTTTCCTACTGTGACATGTCAAGATGACCTTTGTGAAGAAGGCCTGTTGTGCATCCTCTCAGCAGCCAATACATTCAGCTGCTTCTTTGATAAGTTCTAAAACATCTGTTCAAACCAATGAGATATGAAGAGTTTCATATAATCTTCGCAACATTTTTCATTGTAACAAAAAAATACCATAATTAAAATATTTGCTGGTGTTCCTGCTTTGTATGTCAGTGATCACCACTCTGTGTCAGAAATATAGACACAACAATGAGGATTTAACCAAATGAACACACTACAGAATAATTAAATGTTGTACACAATTTGTTTCTGCAGGTACACACACTCCAGTCATTTAGTAAGATGTTGCATAATGTGCTTTATTTATAAAGTCTTGTTATCCACAGTTGATCATTGTGACACCAGATTTCAGATTAGCTGTACAATTCCTCATTCCAACACTGAAACTGGTTGATGACACACCATTTTAGTCCAGGTGAATTAAAACCTGCGACTAACAATCATTTATCATTTATTCTGTTAAAAATGTAATTGCCAATGTCAACAAATCTATTGATGATTTAATAACAACAGTAGCACGTTTAGACAACTGAAATCAGATTATGAGGAGTTTATTAATAATTTTAAATGATTCCTCTATTAAAGGATTTAGGAACCACATATGTAAGGATCCTCCAGGTTTGTGTGTACAAAATGTAGTTTATGACATGAAACTCATCTGGTACAAGTTTGACTTGCTCTGAAAACAACAGAGTTTATTTTCTGAGTTAGGAAAGGTCGTTTTTTTTTTTTTATTGAAGGGCAGCTGATTTACATAATAATAATAATAATAATAATAATAATTAATTACATTTTTATTAGAGCGCTTTTCCAAGTGCTCAAATGGATTTACATTACAAATTACAAGTATTAGACATGTGCATTATGCTTTTGAATCATTTTAAGATCAGATGTCCCTTCTTTAGAAAATGCAAGTTGTCAATTCCCAACTCATGTTTTAGGTCTCCAAGCCACCCTGAGCCGTAAGTCCCGATGGCCGACACTAGAGGCTTTATCTGCCGCTGGGTCCTTGTCTTGTTTTGGTTAGCTGGATGTTAGCCCATGCTTTCTGCTCTAGCCGGCTGTAACGGTGATGGCTCTCCCATGAGGCGGGGGACCGGGACTGTGTTTTTGGATTAAACGTCAAAGGAAGTACCGCGGCCATGGCAGGGGTTTTCGACATCGATTTGGATCAACCGGATGAGAACGCCTCTGACGACGAACTTGAGGACGGGGTGAGTTTACGTTAACGTTGAGGCTAACACCGCCGCCGTTAGCTAGTTAGCTAGCAGCTACAAGGCCTGCGATGCTAAAACCAGGGATCCGTTATCGGACATGTCCTCATTCACCCCTTTCCCGCGGAATCTGGCTGTGCTCCGTTAAAAAGTCACTACAATGTATTTAAATCTATTAACATTTCATTTTCTAAAAATGATAGCTGAGCGAAGTACAGCTTTTATAACCGACAACAGTCAACCACATCCCCGAATAAGTAACGTTAAAAGTGTTGACGGCGGACAAGTTGGTGTGTGTCTCGGATTATGGTCACCGCATAACGTTAACGCAGTGAAACTACCAACCATGTTCGCAATGAGTTGACAGGAAAAAATAACCAATAACGCCAGGAAATGTCCATAACCAAAGCCCAATAGAAGCGAATCATACATTGGCTAAAGTTATACGTTACATTTCCTCGGGTTTAGCTAATTATGTCCGATAATGGAGTTAGTGGTTTTACTATCATCTGCATCGGCATTCGTTGGTTGTAAGGGTGCACAGTAGCATAATGGGCTGTTGATTAGTTAGTAGCATGAATTACACATGTTTAGTTTGTAAACTTCTTTGACACAGTTTATACGTATGAGTAGTGAATTCACATATGAACTCACTGCAACAACAATCTGAAATCATACTAATGCTAGTGGAACTGTAGTTTACATGAGTACACTGTTAGATTGACCACTTAACGCTAAATCACTAGTTAGCCTAATTGGGCATTCGTTTATTAGCTATTGGTTCCATCATGGGGGTATTTTAATAAGGTTGTTATTTAAGGAGAAATGCGTGACTTATTTAGCCAGCCTAGTAACAACTTATTTATCCGCATTAACTCATTTAGGCTAAATATTTGGCTTTGAAATAAACTCACTTCATTTAAAACCTTTATATAACTTCTTGTATTTGTCATTACATGTCCGGTCTCTTGTTTTCAGGGCCAGCTCATGGACCAGTGCAGTGGCTTTGAATTGTAAGTACTAGAAGTAAAAGTGCGTACCATGTAATTTGCCTGACTGGAAATGATCCTCAGGAGTTTTGAATAAATGTTAGTGCTTAGATAGCAACTTTTTCTGGTAGATACTATTGTGGATCAGTGTTGTTTACTGTGTGTCTCACTGAAATAAAGTTGAGTAAATGTTTTCGAAATGTGACCCCCTCTTCTTTTCTTCATTTCTTTGTTTTGCCAGTAACATGGATGACTGTGAGAAGTTTGAAATTTCAGAGAACAGCGTAAACAAGGGAACAGAGCAGATCAGGCCTGAGTGCTTTGAACTGTTAAAAGTGTTGGGAAAGGGTGGCTATGGAAAGGTAAGGCATCTTATTTCCTGGCATGACAACGTACAAACTTAACACTAAATGTTCCTCTTACAATGTAACATGACTCTAATGGAAGGGTTAATTGGGGTAATAATTGTACATAATCTTTCAAGAAAATGTCTGGTCTATGATGCCAATATTTATTTCTAGATTATCTTTTGAATTTTGAAAAGTCTTTAACATTGAATTTAGTATATTTGAAAAAGCTTTAGAAGGTATGGAAAAGTAGTGAATTGCTCAGGCAGGAGGGTGCTCAATCTTTTTTTTATACAGTTTTTAAAGTTTCTTCTTCCATTTTCTGTGGCTTATCTGGAAAAAAGTGCTATAATCAACAATTGTAGGCAAAATGTATACTTCTGGTTTCATCATATGTTCCTTCATACTCAAGTGCAATGTACATTTTTACAGGTGTTTCAGGTTCGGAAGGTATCGGGTGCCACCTCCGGAAAGATATTTGCCATGAAAGTTTTGAAGAAGGTGATTGTGTGAATGTTTGTTTCAGCTTTGGCTGAAGGGTTCAATTGTATATAATTGTTTATGAGGGTTTACACAGCTATGCTCATTTGCACCAGTTAAAGCTGCGGCTAACTGCCCTATAGTGTACATACAGAATAATGTGGTGTAGTATGAGAGGAATAGCATCTGCATTATCTAATCCATAAACTCAATACTCTATTGACTCCCAGGCACAATCCAATTTCAAAAGAATAGTTTTACATTTTTGAATTGGGGTAGGAGGAGGCTACTTATCCATAGTTGGTTTATAATCTACAGAAGATGATGGTCTGCAGGCTCCAAGTTAGAAGCTAAGTAGTGTACTGCTGTGGATGGGGGCAGTAGTAAACGTTTTTTTTGCCACCAAAAAATTAATCAAAACTGTTTACCCTATATTTAAAATACTTTACCCACTTTACCTTGCTGTCAGACAGCCCTTTGCAATAGGAAACTGAAGCCATTTCCCATGCTCCATTGAGTGAAAACAGAAGAACATGAGAGTTGATGGTCTGCCTCATCTCTATTGGTTTGTTTATTTGGGTTATTGTGTGACTTTGTTTAGTTTGGATTCTCCAAAGTCACACAATAACATGGACTATGGAGAAATACCTCATACAACCCTACTTCAAAGAATACAAACTATGCCTTTAACTGTGTTTTACGTAGACTGTATGTCACTGTGTTTCTTTTCTGGTGACATACTGGTGCATGTAAAGCCAGAAGCTAAGGGCAGATGTATTTTCCCGTCTGCTGCTTCTGTTCACCTCGGCCTCCTCTCTGCAGCTGACAGAGCCGGTGCCAGACTCTGCCCATATTCCCTGAAGCCTAGGGTTTCTGCTAAAGACTGTGTTTATTGGCTAAATGAGACTTGACTGTAGCTACCTACCTGGTGTCCTGGTTTTTTGCTCGAACTCAGCACCTGATGTTGAAGCTAATGGGGCTAAAGATTTGACCTGAATAGTTCCTCATATCCTGTACTTTGCTGTCCCCTACCAGGCAATGATTGTGCGTAATGCAAAGGACACGGCGCACACTAAAGCTGAGAGGAACATTCTGGAGGAGGTGAAGCACCCGTTCATTGTGGACCTCATCTATGCCTTCCAGACGGGGGGGAAGCTCTACCTTATCCTGGAGTATCTGAGCGGTGAGCAGAGTGACGCCATATCCAACACACGGCTGCCTACACTTGGTCATAAATATATTCCATCTTTTTATAAGTTTGGAAATCTGAGTGTGTGCCAGACATTGGATGGGTGTTTTTTTCCCTATAAAGTGCAAATGTGTGTCTGACTTTGTATGTGTTGACTGCAGGAGGGGAGCTGTTTATGCAGCTGGAAAGAGAGGGCATCTTCATGGAAGACACAGCATGGTGAGTTATTTTGTCTGTCACTAGTACAGACATAAATTACAGCAGCCTTCTTTTTTTCTTTGACTCAGCATCTCTGGTGGTCAAAGAGAGTTTACCCCGAGAAAATTAGAGCATGATTGAGTTCTTTTTAAAGTGTCCTTTTTCAGGATGTTATGTCTAAACCTGTCATATCAAAATCTATCGGAATCTTTTCATCCTCTTTCCATTCACGTCCTGTGTTTGTATCAATATTTTAAAGGCAACCCACATTATTTACAATATTAAACCATTTCAAAATGGCAAGAGTAAGGAGATCCTCACAAACACCCAGTGTGCTATCTGTCTCTTCAGCCCCTTTCCCACCGGACTCAAAGCCACTAACCACTAACACCCACTAACATCTGGCTTTTGTCACTAGTGGGAAATGTCGCAAGCAGCTTCTATTCCCAGGACCAATGACTTTGTAGTAGTCACGGTTTTATCAGCTTTAAGGTGAAACACTCATTGTTGCCACTTTGAGTTGCGATAATATTATGCTCATTGAACTTGAACAGGATTCATTATGTTCATTATCAGGTTCATATTTGTATTTTGATAAATAGTGATGTCATGTTTTCTCGGAGGAAAAACAAAGGAGTCTAATGGAGGCGTTTCAGGCAGGGGGGAGAGTGTGGAAGAGAAACTCCTTCTGGAGGGAACTTTTGGGTTTTAGCCTTTGCAGACTATTAACATGCACAACAACCTATTTAACAGTAAGCTTTCACTGTTAAAAAAAAAAACATGCAAGTACGCAGTGACTTTTACGGAACAACTTATGCCCGATGTGCCAGTTGATGTCTGAAATGATCAGTGTGATCTGTGGTGTCCGGCTGATTCACAGTTGCAATCAACTTCTTTAAGGAGATTTGTAGTGGAAAGCGTGGAGTTTGTTAGGGAGTGTGAAGGTCACTTGGAGTCTGGACAAAACACCTGCAGTGTCTGCTGTTGTGTATAAACACAGCCTGTAGATGGAACTGGTGATTACATGAACCAAGCTGCTGAACAAATAAGGGTGTGTGATGTTCCTATACATTGAGAACAACACTTTAACTGCAGATCAGTGGGGAGTATTCAGACCATTTCCAAATATACATAGTCAGTGGTCATAGTAAAGGAAATTTGAATAACCTGTTTTCAATAAAAAAAACATTATATTTACAGTTTCTACCTGGCTGAGATCTCCATGGCGATGGGTCACTTGCACCAGAAAGGCATCATCTACAGAGACCTGAAGCCTGAGAACATCATGCTCAACAACAATGGTACACAAGGATCACTCAACAAATGACAAAAAACTTGCTCCGAGATAAATGTCCTTCCCACTTAGGAATTCTTTCTCCAATATCTCCATCTTACGTTTGCTCTGTTTCCTTGTAGGACACGTGAAGTTGACAGACTTTGGTCTATGCAAAGAGTCCATCCATGACGGGACAGTCACCCACACCTTCTGCGGCACTATTGAGTACATGTATGTCACACAGTCATCATGCTGATTCTGTAGATGAATGTCTGCAGACAGATGTACATTTAGTTATATTTCCAAATTCCTACAGTGTGGTGAATGTGCTCATTCTCTTCTCCGTCCTCAGGGCTCCAGAGATCCTGATGAGGAGCGGACACAACCGCGCAGTGGACTGGTGGAGTTTAGGCGCTCTTATGTATGACATGCTGACAGGAGCAGTAAGTGCACACTGATCCATCCCATGCACACTCAAACGTTCATTAAGTCAAGAAGCATTGGCTTATGCTTACTTTTGTTTCTGTTTTTGTCTCACAGCCTCCATTCACTGGTGAAAACCGAAAGAAGACGATAGACAAAATCTTAAAATGCAAGCTGAGCCTTCCACCTTACCTCACACAAGAAGCCAGGGACCTCCTGAAAAAGGTGAGCAACATAAACTGGCTTACTCTTCTCCGTTTTTAACATTTTGGAGTAGCAGATAAATAAGTCTCTTTCTCCTTCAGCTGCTAAAACGAAATGCCTCGCTGCGACTTGGGGCTGGACAGGGAGATGCTGCTGAAGTCCAGGTAAATACATCCTTTGAAAGTAAAGTTTGAATTGTATGCATGAAGGTTGTTAATATAATTAATCTGTAAGAAGAACTGCTTCCGTGATGTCCTAATCATGAAGTGTAACATCTCTGCTGCTTTCATTGTATTTCCAAGGCCCACCCATTCTTCCGGCAAATAAACTGGGACGATCTTCTCGCTCGCAAAGTAGAGCCTCCATTCAAACCCTACCTGGTAAGGATTTTTTTCAATGCATCAACATCAACAGTGACATGATTACTACCCCATGCGATCGGTTTACTGACCTGCTTCTTTTGGCAGCAATCGGCGGATGATGTGAGCCAGTTTGACTCCAAGTTCACCAGCCAGACTCCGGTGGACAGCCCCGACGACTCAACGCTCAGCGAGAGCGCAAATCAAGCCTTCCTGGTGAGAGCCTACTGTCGTAGCTCTCAGCAAACTGCAACTCTTTCTGTGTTTCTGTCTGCGTTTGCAGAGTTTTGACTAATTTAATAACAAATCGTGTATTGAATAATCCCTATTGAAAGCATCATTTTGGATTGAGCATCTGAAGACGGAGGGTGTTTAATAGAACATTGGGTTTTACCCTTGCCCCTTACTATTTCTGTTTTGTCAGCAAACAATCATAAAAACAGAACTCTGGACGTTGTTTATTATTTTCTTTCCAACAGTTATGTCTTACGAGAATCTGTTAATGCGTGCCATCTGGTGAAGTCCTGTTAGCTTTCCTGGAAGCTTAACTCACTCTTCCACCACATTGCATGATACGGTTTACTCAGCGTTTCATTGCTCATCATCAGCTGTGGGTTGTTTTTTTGGAAAGATGTTCTTTGAGGAGGTGGACTCAGACCTCTCTCTGTTTTTGTCCCCCACCCCCTCCCCAGGGTTTCACGTACGTAGCTCCATCTGTGCTGGAACATGTCAAAGAGAAGTTCTCTTTCGAGCCAAAGGTGCGCTCGCCAAGGAAGTTCCCAGGAAGCCCCCGAACACCTGTGAGGTAACGGCGTTTGATCTTTCTGGTTCCATTGAATCTGTATTTTCAGACTTTACCAGCAGAACTTCTTTCTCACATTGATTACTCATTTTCTGACTTTGTAAACGTAGCCAGCTTTATCCAAATAGAGCCCTCGTTCCTTTCCAAATACGCAGCAGTAAACAGTTTGTCCATAAGTAGGGATCGGCTTATTATATCTTCAGTTGAACTTTATTTAATGGGGTTTGTTTTAGAGAAGAAAACCTGCTTAGGGATGCGTTAGGATTTTATCAATACTACTACACTTGTCTAAACAGCTATTTAATATATGAAAAAAAGAGAATAACTTCAGGATTACCATTTATTTCAACTACAACTAAATGTTTGACCTCCATTTTTTTTTTCTAGGTATGATTTCAAACGTCTATTCCACAAACTCTTTTACAAAATATCTTTGAATTTTGATTAGAAAATGATAATTCACTACAGTATTATGAATCATATCGCTTAAAAATAATCCCGTTAGTTATTTTGTTCTTAATCGTGCAGCCCTAACACAGATGGCTTGACCTCTAACCTTACATATAAGAGCTGCTGCACCACAGACCATGATTTCTCACGTCTTCCACAGTCCGTTGAAGTTTGTGGGAGGGGACTGCTGGCCCCGGGGCCCCCCGCTGAGCAGCCGCCCTGTGGAGCAGCCCATGGAGGAGTCAGCAGCGGAGCAGATGGACACGTGCAGCGGTGGCTCCTCCGAGGTGTCTGCGCCGCTTCCCATCAGGCAGCCTTCAGGCCTCAACGCAGCGCCGTACAAAAAGCAGACCTACCCCATGAACTCCAAACGGCCTGAGCACCTACGGATGAACCTATGACGCACGGCTCTCCTACGGACTTCCTCTTCCCTTTTGTTGATTTGTTCAAAGAGACTTGTAGAATTTCTTTTTTTAATTGACTGACACTGTCTGTGCTGATCACCAGCTCTTCCACTAGCGCCTTCCTGTCCTCCTGCCTCCGCCTGACGCAGGTCATCTACAGCGGAAGATGAGTGGTCAGTCGGGGAAGTTGTGTGAGAGTTGGCTGGGTAATGCCTGCTGAGTGCTGAGGGGGCGTTATCGTATGATTTACTGGTGCTCTTTTATCCTTAAGTCTGGACAAAGTTACTTTTAGTGTTAACGACTCTTTGTCTCCAGAGAATTTAGTAAGAAGGGGCTTTTTTTTTCCTCCATTAATAGGCTTCTTTTTTTTTTAGCAGTCCTCACTTGCAGGTTACACTATCTGTAGGTAGAGTAATCTTCCGATACCGATTCCTCACTGAACACACTTTTCCTTTTGTTTGAGGAAAACAATCACAATGCCTTTGCTCTGGAGCATGTGGTCAGGAGTAGGCGAAGCACGTATAACAGAAAAGCAGCTATAAAAAGACGAGTGAAATGGAAACATAACTTTCACCCCAATCAATACCAAATGCTGGCGCTGCTTTAGTCTTCTGACTGGAAAGCTTTCCGCTGAGGTCTGACCAGAAGCACTGTTCAGTTTCTGTTGTTTTGAATGTTAACAAACTCTAAATGCCTTTCTGCATTAATGTCCTGCCCTTAGCTCGAATGATGCCTACAGAATTATGTTTTAATTGATCTATTCCGTCAGTTGGACCCAGAAATAGGCGAAGGAAAACTGATATCACCGAGTTTTATCGATTCAGGCAGTCTTCATGTTCATGTGCTCCGGGTGTTAAATGTTTGCTTTCTGTTAGGGCTGTACCGAATAGTACGAAGCATCGAAACGTAGGCATTCAAATGAAAAAGCAACATTCAGTATCTTTTTGTATTTTTTATTCCATTCATCCTGTTTAAAAACAGTAGTTTTGCACATAAAGATTAGACTAAATTAATGTTATTAGTATTGTACCATTGGTAGATGCCAGTTGTGGCTGGGTCGGATGTATTTTTGACTGATCTAAACATTCCAAGTAACTACACAAGTCAAAAATGTATTGCAATATCTATAAAAACATGTTGTCTAACAGTCATACATTGCATTTATATAACACAAATAGATTTCTGCCCAAACACTATTACACTAGATTACTTTAAAGGGTCATATTATGTAATTGCATTCGCTTGACACTCGTCTGTTGAAAAAATTGCTTCCTATCAACAACATTCGGTGCAGCCCTATTCTTTGGTGGTAAGGGGATTAACTCTGATTCAGGGAGCAGACCATCTATTAACCCCTGAGGTGTAATATCTGTTAGAGTAGAGCTTCTTGCTGTTCAAAGCTTCTCTGCAGATTCCCAAGAGGAAAAATTAGTGGATGAACACTGGCTTCAGTTATGAACGGCTCCCTGTGTTATCCAAATACTTTAGTGATTGACCAAAAGCACTGTTACAATGAACCAAATGATTTTGAAATGAGAACATCAAAGCTCAAACACTCATTGGATCCGATTTCTTTCCATGTTGATGCTCACAAAAGCAGTTTATTGTGTATTTGTATCAGAGTGTGTAACCTAGCTGAAGATAGCATAGATCCAGTTTCTAGATTGGGTCAGTCAGTGTCTATTGATTTTTCTTCTTTTACCAGTCACTCCACTTTTAACTCTACTAACTTCCTTTACTTGTGATATTTATTTTTAAGTGCCATTTTGTTTCCACTGCATTGTTCACACTATGCAAACTATGTATTTATTATGTAGTAGTATTTAGATAAGGTGATAATTGATTTGACTTCTGGCTTTATACTTTACCCATAAGCATGTAAAGTATGATTTTATTTCCACAGAACATGCTTAAAGCTGTTTTATTTTCATTCCAACATATAGGACAGTGACCTATTCCTATAAGTATTTATTGTATAATAGGGGGGACACAATGTCTTAAAACTTTCCTGCTGAAAACTTGAACTTTTTATTTTTGCAGTGCTTAAAGCAAGAAAAACACTGATGCAAAACCGAGGATGTTCATCTGAGTGGGATCGTTTCTGTGTGCGAGTAGATTGTATGAAAGAGTTTGGGAAATGAACAAGGATACACTGCTTCTGTGCAGGTATACCTGAGTGTCCTCCACACAGATGATGTAACTGCTTACTTCAGGTGGGAAACACATTTTGAATAAAATCACCAGTGGGAATTAAATAACATGTTGCTTGTTCTTATCTAGATCTGCCCCTTAACATGGGGATTGACAAGTTGTAATATGTACATGAAGTCAAATAAAATAAATAGTCTGAGCCGTGGCAAGGTAGGTTTGTGTGCATGTGGTCTGCAAAAGCTAAAATCCCAAAGTTCCTTCCAAAGCGAGTTTCTCTCCCACACACTGCTAGAACTTAGTCTTTTATTAAATTCCTCGACATAGTAACTTCACTATGTAACACACGCTCCAACACATTGTACGTTATAAGGGGTGGGACATCTCTAAGCAGTTGACCAATCAGAGCAGAGTGGACTCATGCACTAAATGACAATTGCTTTAGTTTAAAGTGTCAGGAAATGTTTAGTCTTTTTGCAACATAAGACAAGTCAAACATTTAAATTGTAGATCTTTATTCAGAATCATCTAAATGGATAAAATAACAACACAGTGAAATGATTTTTGTACATAATAAAATAGATGTTTCTCCCAGTCTTTGGTTTTTACAAAAACGAGGCTCTGTAGCCTCTATAGAAAAATAGTTTGTAAATAAATCTCAGTTGCATCCTTTTTATCATTTGTGGAGAAAAAAAATCACCAAACGCTGAAAGCAAAAGGCAAACTGTTTATCCATCACGTAAAGAAATGTTTAAGCCTGCCATGTATATTTTCAGTGTCAGGATGCAGGATGACAGAGTTCACTCTCGGACCATGTGATGGACCGGGCTTCCTCAAAGCCTTCACAGTGCCGTAGGAGCTCAGAGATAAAGCAGAATTCAGCAGGCCCTCCTGAGCTGTTACAAATAACACGTCTGCCACTCATTCAGAAACAGAGGGTCCCATGTTTGTTCAAACGCGTTGTTGAGGAAAAAAGATCTTTAAAATACTTTATATATTTTTCTCTGTCGTATTTACAAGTAGAAGAAACTGCCAAAGTAGAATAATTTCCTGCTACAATAGGAACGATTATATTGAGATTTAAGGTGAATAAAAGCAACACAAAAGGAAACAACTTAAAGCTGGGGTAGGTAAGTTTGAGAAACCAGCTCGAGATACACTTTGTTATATTCCACGGAAGTGCTTTGACGAAAATAATCCATGAAAAAATGTCATCTGTGGAAGCCGTAGTACTGTAAAAAGCACGACCAATCATCTGAGCCGGCCCGGCTAAACTAACTGGATGGCCTACCTGCCTGTCAGCCTTCCATCTGTGCACAAACTTATCCTGTGCCCTCATTGGTCATGTGCGCGCTCGTGTGTGTTGGAGGAGGGGCTCTGTAAGGAAGTGGCAGATTTTTTCCGGCTGTGTATGTGCAATCGAGCTGGTTTCTCCAAAATGACCTACCCCACCTTTAAAATACAAAATAAATCACTTAAGGGCATGACAATAATCAGCTCTGTCGTCTGTGAGAGTGAGGAATAGGGATGACTGGTGAATAAATCAGAAACATAACTGTAGGTGCAACTGGTGGCCCTTAGCCTGTTAAAGAAACAGTGTTAACTTCACTGGACAGAGGGGTATGGAGAAAAAGAAAATCACATTATAAATACAAGCCCAACACCCTAGATCCCCCCCCACCTATACCTTAATACTTAATAAATCTGCAGGTGTGGAGATGTGGCTCCGTCCCTCCACTTGTAGACCTTCTCAGTGATGACGGTGCGGCACAGAGGGCAGCTCTTCTCCCGGTTGAACCACAGCGCGATGCAGTCATCACAGAAGATGTGCTGCACACAGAAACACACGTCAGCACGTCCTGCACTCATTATGCATGACTTAAGATACACAGCTGGTTCAGGAACACAGGATGGGATTATCATTTTTTGAAAAGAACAACATGGGTCCTTATTAGTGGTAATCACTTAAGAATGTCATTAATCATGATTTTTTTTCTTTCATCTGGAAGCTTTTTAAAACAGACTTTTCTGTTCTACACACAGGGCGGGGGATATCTCCAGCGTCATTGTGTTATCTGTGTTTGCCATGTAACCACAGAATCTGCGCTGGAATTACAGGAGGAAGTTTGAGTCAATTCACTTTATTTTTTTAGAAGCGTTTAGGTGTCCAGATTAATATCGAGGGTTCAAATAGACAGCCTTAGTTATTATTAAAATAACCAATGTATAATTGTCTGATATAAGTTTATATTTTTTAAATAATTAGTTCCTAATTAATGCTGCTCCTGCTCATTGATTATACATTTGTGATCTAAAGCACATGAGTTCCACAACTGCTGTAAAGTTTAAAAAAGTGAAGTAATAATAACATGAATAAAGACGAAGGATATACAGTATGTGACAGATGCCTAAAAGATATCTGTCTGTTTAAGCAGTAAAAGCTCATCAATAACTCCAATTTAACATTTTACAAGTATAATGCTAAATCCTGAGCAGAGGTATTACCTGACAGAGCAGCACCCGGGGGTCCCGGTACTCGCCCTGACAGATGGGACACACGTCTCCGGCCTCGCTGCACTGACTCCTAGTGGCTGCTGTGCCTGTATGCTGAGACACAAAAACCCAACACCTCAACACAGCTGGTTACTCAATGTGACCTTTTAATATTTAACTAAGAGGATTCCCCACTGACCTCGCCATTTAGAAAGACCCTCACAGTTTTCAGTATGGACGTCCACTGTCCGTACAATCCTAAAAGCTAAAGTAGAGAGAAAAAATAATTTCAGTTCAGAAACATTAATAATAAAAACAAGTATCTCTGGCTAGTTTCACGGATCACACCTTCATTATGAGGTAGAGCAAAGCCAGCAGGACTCCCAGTGTGAGGCCGGGGGTACCGTCCACCTCCTGGTAGGTGACCAGGTAGCGGAACCACAGCGGGACAGGAGCCGTGGCCTGGTGGGCCTGACCCAGCTCCTCGCTCAGCATCACCCACCGGCCCTGCAGACGCACACACGCTGAATAAGAACTTCTGAACAAGAGCCGCCATGTACAACATCTGCAACATCTGCGGGGCCACCGCTTGGTGTATACTATTATGCCTGCAATGGATGAGCTGATCAAATTGTACATTGCAATCAGATTCAAGGAAATACTGCTGATTTCTGCCCAGACTAATAATTGTATTATAAGCTAACAGACTTGGAAGATACATTGTTGTGAGGCAGTAGCTTTTGTCAATCAGGAACTGCAACTCAATTGAGACATCAATGTTTTATATTGGGGCAGCTCCTTACTAATGTGTATATGGATTCCCTGTTAGGTGTCCGTGGTGTGATTTGGTTCCTTCAAAAGACATCACTAAACCCCACAAGTTATTTATCTTGCAAATGTACGAATTGTATGACTGAATCTCAGATTTCTTTCGGAAGTTTGTGACTTAATTCTCTGAGTTTTCTTCTCGCAATATCCCTTGTTTCCATTACTTATTATTATTTTTTTAACTGCATTGAGTTTAAAAAGCCCTTATAGCCAAGACATAACATTTGAGTGTTTTTTTTTTTTAATTAACCAACAATCCAAGGGGTAATTCCAGAAAATATATTCCTCCCTGATTAAAAGGGGAGTGGCTAAACGAGCCACACCTGAGAGCTGGAGGAAGCCAATCAAGGTGATGAGTCACACCTGTGAGGTTAGGATGGAGGGCATCTCACTCAACTGCAGAAAGACAACAGGAATGGAAGTCTGACCCAGCTAATGAACCCAGTTATTTTGTGACCTTTTCTGATCATCCGGGCTCTCTTTTGACCATCACGGCCCGTCCACACAGCCACGTGCATTGAAAGCTTCACCATTCACTTTGAATGGGGTGACGTAACTTTTCGCCGAACTGCATTGTGCGAAGCAAAGCGGAGCTTTGCTGGCGTGGCTCGCTGCAAAAGTTGAGCAATGTTCAACTTTTGAAGCCTCGGCAGAAGCGTCAGCCAATCTAATCATATGCCAGTACAAGCTCTAGCCAATCAAACCGCTGCTTGTGTGTCAGGGGAGGGACATTCATGTGATTGGTTGTTGGTCGAGTTTCAGACACGCCCGCCGGCAAGCTTCAACGCACGCTGCTGTGTGGACGGGCCGTCACTGAACCCAGGAGCTGGTGGGGTAAAACAACTCTTCTCCAACACCACCTGTGATCTTCCCCGGGCCTTCTTGGACCCTCCACTAAGTTTTCTCTTCCTCCTTACACAATTTAAACTGTTTTGTGATGTATTGATTAGAATAGAATTTTGGTTCAAATACAGACATTTCACTCTGATAACAAATGGATTATTTGTGTACCTTCCATAGCTGGGTCACCGGGCTATCCCTCCATCTGTTTATTTCAATTACCTTTTTTATTTTTGACAGAGAAATGTACCAAATATTCTTCCATCTGGCGCTCACATTTAGTGATAATACTTTAGAGATAAAACCTTCACTGCACTCACCTGGGTTTTATAGTTCACCAGTGAGGACGGCATCAGCAGGATAAGGCACTTCATCCCCATAAAGAGAAACTTTATTATGAAGTTGGTGATGCCGACGGTCCACAGAACCTCCCAGAAACCCAGCGGCTCGATGGTGGGGCTGAGGAAGATGAGGCTGGAGGGAGGAGGAGATTCAGGTCGAATCCTTTCAGTTCAATGCACACACTTTTATTACTCCAACTTTGGAATCTTAAGTTTTTTTTACGCATAATTGTGTGTACCGTAATATGCGGTCCATTTTACATGACTCATTTCCATTTTATACAAATCCAATGGACAATAAAGCAATCTGAGTATTTTGAAGTGATGCATTCACTCTTACCAATAGTGGAGTGTCTCACTGAGAAAGGTGTAGTAAAGCAGGAGGGTGGAGGAGGTCAGGAACACTAGCAGCCATACACACTGCAGCTTGGAGTGGCGATCCTGAGGGAACACACAGAAAACACATGGTTATGGATGTATTGACAAAGAAATGTATAAGGAATTAAAAAATGTGTTTTTTCTGTTCTGAACTTACCTGAAGGAATACTTGAGTTTGAATGTTTTTATTCACATATAGAAAAGTTGTGAAGAGGCCAACCCCAACTGCTAGCCCTGTGAAATGGAGAACAGAGTTTAGCATGTTGTTTTGTGCTAACAGTTGCGATAATGCCTTACAGTTTGTGATATTATTTAATATAACTTTGTCATGTTTGCTAAAAACTGCCACTATATCCTGACCGTAGTGCCAGAGATGGATAAACTCTGGAAAAGATCATGTTTCTCTGCATCTGCCCAGTGTTTCTAATGGCAACCTCACCCGAATGATAAAAACCACTCAGAGCTGAGGTGTCAGTCTAGTCAAACTGACAATCTACGCAGCGCTGATCAAATGTGAATCAAGTTTTTATGACTGTTTTGCCTATTAAGCTGTAAAATGAGGCCGTCATGTTGAGCCAAATTCAAGTGCAACCTCTCTGCTCCAAACCTCCTCTTTTCATAGCTAAACCGTAACATTTTGAAACGAGAAATAGGCAATAAAGTAAGAGCATCTTGATTCATATTTGATTAGTGCTGCCTAGTTTGACAGTTCACAGGAAACTCCTTGGATATTATTGGTTGTTTCCCTTTGGCATAGTGGAATGTGGGAGAGGGAGGAACAGGATGCCATTTTGCACTTCAACTGTCTAATATAATATTTCCAGGATATAGTGAATCTGACAAAGTTATTTTTGAAAAAAGTAACCAACAGTATCCTTAACCTTGAACTCACCAAGAGCATGTTGGACGACCAGTTTAGCACAAATGATGACGAGAAAAGGAAGACTCTTTTGAAGCCAGCGGAAGAGACACCGGAGCTCAGAAAAGGAGGAGCTGGGTTCTCCTGAGTCCAGATCAGAGTCCGGCGGGTCCAGCTCGGCCTCTGGATTGGAGTGGTGCGGCCCCCGGTTGTGTGAGTGCGGCTGAGAGTGTGTGTGGCTGTGGGAGTTGACTCTGGATCTCCTGGATGACGCGCCTCCACCGCTCTCCCCCGGCTTGCTGGTCATATTTACCCTCACCTCGTTGCTCTCAGGGCTGGCAGCAGCCGCCCCGGGGGCTGGAGGCCTGGTGGGCTCTGGCTGCAGGTTCAGGGATAAACCATTTCCTTCACTTGAATTAGGCTGCATTACAGCAGGGGAATACCTCAGTTTCAGTGCTCTTCTGGAATCAAGCCTAACACATTAAAAAAAAGAACTTTTATAGCAACAGTCACAATGTGTGGCATTAACTGAGATCACTGCTGTATTGACAACTTGTATAATACTTCATAAATTCCACAGTTGTCAGTTAATCTAATATATTAATGTTTAGCATAATGATTTTTCTGCAAGCTCCTGCATTTATCTTTGAACAGAGGGCTCTCTGATAAAAAACGACTAGGTTAAAGTGTAAATAGGTTAAGTTTGTGATGATAGGAATAGGGTTAAATTGTGGAAGCAGTACCAATTAACATGTGTTGTGTAATTTCTAAAAGCTGACACACTAAAACAAGAAGACATCAGTATTTTGTGTAAGTGGTAATCATCAAGTTAGCAAGAGTTTAGCTGCTAACTTACATTGGCTAGCAGTCAGTGTTGCATTGAACGTCTCCCCAGGGCTATAGGTTAAATGTTTTTGAAAGTTGAGTAACGTCAGCAAAACTATACATTATTAATTCACAGACAATCAAACCAAAAGTAGTGACAGACAGATAAATAGACAGCTGACCGTATCCTGCTGTGCCGTTAGCATTAGCAGCTAACAGATGTTTCCATCCGGCTACTGTTAAAAGCTTCAGCTCACCTGTCATTCTGATCCCGGAGTTTCATAGTAAGCTATTGGTCTCCATTTAATATAAAGTCCAAGTCGCCAAACGAAACAAAAGCAAAATAAACCAAAAGGAAAACTAAGCTGTTATCTTTCAGGCTAAGCCATACGCTGCTCGTTCTGACATATTGACGCTGTTTACGACAGCCGACGTCGCAAACTTCTTCTTCTGAATATTTTGCGGCGTGTCGGATGTAGAATGCTGCAATGCCGCCACCTACTGGAACATGGTTCAACTACCCTCAACAAGTTTAAATCAGTATGGAAATTAAAATCATTTAAACATACATGACCAGTGGTACTAATACCACACAGTACAAATATTCAATTTCAAGTAAAAGTACTGCATCAAGAATGGTACTTAAAGGCGGGGTAGGTAAGTTTGAGAAACCGGCTCGAGATACACTTTTTGTTATATTCCATGGAATGCTCTTAAGATATTCATTTATATCGGGATGTTAAGTGCTTTGACAACAAATCCATAAAAAAATGTCATCTGTGGAAGCCGTAGTACTGTAAAAAGCACGACCAATCATTTTAGCCGGCCCGGCTAAAATAACTGGATGGCCTACCTGCCTGTCAGCCTTCCATCTGTGCACAAACTTATCTCGTGCCCTCATTGGTCATGTGCGCGTTCGTTTGTGTTGGAGGAGGGGCTCTGTAAGGAAGTGGCAGATTTTTTCCGGCTGTGTATTTTCAAATTCTAACGCACTCGAGCAGGTTTCTCCAAAATTACCTACCCCACCTTAAGTCAAAAATATGTTTGCACTTTACCTCAGCCACATCATAGACTCTATGCATTACATTAATGCACACAAGTACAACATTATTTTGTATTACAGCTGATTTTTATTCCATAGTGTAGCGACCCTGATAGGATGCTGAGGGTGTCACTCAGGTATCCCCCGTCTCTCTGCCAATCATAGAGCTGTACTGTGATGCTGGTTGAGGTGCGGGCCTGTGGTTGGGGGAGCAGACGGGGGAGGGCGGGAAGTTGTGACGTAGACAGGGATATAAATGTGTGTGTGTGTGAAAGTTAGGTTACGTTCCGATAGTCCATTTAGCTTAGGAACCTTCCTCACCAAGTGAAATGACCCGGAAGTACGTCAGTGGCAGCCATGTTAAGTGCCGTTCCAATTCTCCAAATGAAAGGAAAGGAGGTTTCAAACTTCCTTTATAACCTCCTTTAGCTTAGGAACCACTGGACCTCCCTTAGCGAAAGGAGAGGAGAAAATGCTGCCCCACAATGCCTTGCAGCCGCAGCATTTGCGTAACACACTTTATATATACGATATATAATATACATATACTTTATATACTATATATATATACTTTATATACTATATATATATATATATACTTTATAACATATACTTTATATCCCTAGTGGGGTCATTGTTGATGTATTTAATGTCGTAGAACAAAACGTGATTTATCTCTTAAATTTGTGTCAACCACAGACATTATTTCGAGCTATTTTCCAAAACCCTATGGAAAAAATGCATTGCTTTTTGAGGAAGGAACCGGAAGTGCTAAAAATGCTAACTTACTTCCGGGTTTTTGGACACGTCACTGCGGTTCTCTATGGTCACACAACAGTCGGCCGTTCACGGACACAAGCAATTATGACGGAGAAATTATATCATGAAAGTTACGGTACTTATTAAGCATTTTAAAACGTATGTGGTAAGTTGTCAAAGTGCTTTGTTTTGAACGTTCATCAGTATTATAATCAAAAAGAGAAATATGAGTTAGTTTTTACTGAAATGATCAAATAAAGTCAACATTTCACTGAGCTGTGTGTGGTTTGTTCAACTTTTAAAAGATGTTTGAATGGTGATGTACACAGTGATAGATGTTAAGGAATAACGTTTATAATAAATACATTTGTATTTATTTTAAGATATTTTCATAAAATCATACGTATTGGGATCATTTGTATTAATGTGCACCGGAGGAAGAGGGTGACGAGCATACATTTCACTTTCCTTTTTTATTTAAATTACAACTTTGGTCATGAAGAATATGTTCCTCTGTTGTCCACGTTCATAAAGCATAAAACAACAGCATCACAGAACGGGGCAGAGTCTCTAGATGAGTCCCTCGTTCTTATTAAACATCCATGTCGTCCGTTGTTCCATAGTTTCACCACAGCAGCAGACGCACACAATGACGTCCGCTGGCGCATGATAAACACGTCAGATAGTGAAAGTGCATTCGGATTCTCTAAAGTACCGCAGTCTCTTCTCCTAAGTCCTTTTGAGTTCTCCTATCCACTATCCCTTAACCCCGTGACGTTTCACTCAGAGGTCAAGGAATAGGAGATAGGGTTAGAATTTAGGAGCTGATTTTTGTATTATCGTAACGCAACCCTAGAGTCAGAGTGTGTGAGGTTGAACCTTTATATATACAGTCGATGGGTTGAACCCACAAGCTATCCCTGTACCTGTGATCATAGAACAGGGGTTCCCAAAGTGGGGGTCGCGAGATGATTACAAAATAAAAATGGAAAATAAAAAATAATTTAAAAAAATTGATTAATTTTTTTAATATATATATTTTTAAAATTATTATTAATAATAACGTTTGCATAGACATTTTTTTCTTTGACAATCCACTAGCGCAGTGTCAAACTTTTTTTTCTTTTTTTCTGAAATTAATTCACTAGCACCCCCGCGGGCTGAAAAGTTTGGGAACCCCTGATCTAGAAAATAAGAGTTATTAAAGCCCAATAAATGGAAGCCTATTTCCGACTCCATCTGTGAACGTTACAATATGCTATTCCTCTATTTCATTCCACTACAATGTTGTTATATTTTACTATTTTTAAAAAAATATTTTCTAGTTCTCTTCCTGTGTTTTTAATTCTTGTTTTTATGCACCACGACACCAAGTCAAATTCCTCGTACGTGTAAACCTACCTGGTAATAAACCTGTTTCTGATTCTGATTAAGTTTAATTAGTACTGTACTTTTACTCCTAAAGTATTAGGACTACTTCGACAGCTAAGGACACATACGCTATGGATTCTACAATGCTTAAATCACTGCAAGATTACTTAGTCTGCCCTCTTACCCAAATCATCAATTCATCTGTATTACATGGGACATTCCCAAGTGCATGGAAGACTGCAATTGTAACCCCCATTTTCAAGTCAGGTGACCCTCTGAACATCAACAACTACCGCCCAATTAGCATCTTACCTGTAGTATCCAAGGTGGCTGAGAATTGGGTGACAGAACAGCTTGTCTCCTTCTTAAACAACAATCCATTTCAACTTCATCCCGTGCAGTTTGGCTTCAGGGCAAATTATTCAACCGAAACAGCAACTGCTTTTTTATAGAAAAGGTCAAAGCAATGGTTGACAAAGGAGGTGTTGTTGGTGCAGTATTTCTGGATCTAAGCAAAGCCTTTGATACAGTCAACCATAAGGTCCTTCTGTCCAAACTGTCAGCTTTTAACTGCTCTCCATTAACACTCAGTTGGATTGAATCATACCTCACTGGTAGGCGTCAGCATGTTATCGTCAATAATCGACTCTCTCCAGCTCTAGACTTAAGCACCGGAGTACCACAAGGTTCAATATTTGGTCCACTTATTTTTTCCCTATATATTAATGACCTGCCATCTGTCTGTCGTGATGTGGAAACACAGCTATATGCCGATGACACTGTGATATATGTGCATGCCAACACAAAGCAAAAGGCTGCTGATAAACTGACCTCAGCCTTAGTGCTGATCACTAGCTGGCTACACCGCTCCTGTCTTCAGCTTAATGTCAACAAAACAGTTGGAATGTTTTTCACAAAAAGAAAATGCAACATTGTGTCAAATATAAGCATCTTAGGTGAACATATTAACATTGTGCCTCATCTTGGAATCATTATTGATTCTAATTTAACATTTAAAACACAAGTCAACAAAAGTGACCCAAAGAGTCAAGTTTAGCCTAGCAAATTTTAAATACATAAGAAACACAATGAAATTGAATTCTGCCAAATTATACATGAATGCCATGATCATCTCACATCTTACATACTGTCTCACAAGCTGGGGGCAAACTAACAGCTCCACACTGAAGCCACTAGCAACCCTGTACAAACAAACCCTCAAAGTACTGGACCAGAAACCTAACCGCTCCCATCACTGTACCATCCTCAACAAGCAAAACATCCTGAGTTGGGAAGATTTAATAAAGTATAGGAACATTGTTCTGGTTTACAAAATCCTGCACAATACAGCCCCTCCACCTCTTAACTCACTGGTTACTCAACGTAACAACAGACTGACCACTAGAAGCTCCACACGTGGCGACCTATCAGTCCCATTCAGGAAGAGTACTTTTGGTCAGTCATCATTCTCGGTCACAGCAATACAAAACTGGAATTCTCTACCCACTCAAATCAAAGACATACTGTACAGATATACCACCTTCACAGTTCACTTAAAAACATGGTTCACTGAGAACTACACCTGCACACACTAGTCTGTGTTGAGTATGGCGTGAGTGTTACATGTTGTGTTACATGTTGTGTTACATGTTGTGATCATGGATATTGCCCCTTGTTCCGGTTATGTGATTGTGATGTGCTATATGTGATATGAACTGTATGTAGTAACGTGTGTTGTTCATTGCTCTCTTTTATCCTCACACCAGTATCTACTTGTCTTCCTCCTTTTTATTTTATTTTATATATTTTCTTACGAACTAATGCTGTTGATATATTGTAATTTTAAGGGTGTCTATTACCATCTGGCCAGGGACAACAGCTGGAAATTAGCCATGTCGGCTAAAGCTGCACCATTTACGGTTTTTGTGACAGTTCATCGATGGGGGGTGTCCACGACACTATAAATAAATAAACTAAACTAAACTAAGAGTACTTACTGGAGAAAAAACTCTATTCAAACATTTAAGGTAATGTGCGTGCTGACTGTAAAGGCTGTCACGCACTCGATAGTATTTTAATAAGTTGAACCTATGCTAACCCTGCAATGACATGTTCAAATGGCTACTGTCATAAAGGCCACTATATAAACGTTTTATCTCAAAATAAGACAATTATCATTCACTGAAGGAGTTTCCATGACTTGGGCCTCAGATATTCAGTTCTTGGTCACATACAGGATTCATCTGTGAAGGAACATCTAAAGTGCCAGACAACCTCAAAGGTGAGCATTTACCATCTCAAGTTTGTGACGACAACGTTTTTTTAATTTCTACCAGCCAAATGTACCTATGTTATAATCATGATGGTAAATACGTATCTTGCTATGCTGCATACATTTTGACTGATAGACAAACTGCACTCCCTTCTGAGACTTGGACGCCCAAGTTGTTCATGCAACACGGTTTTACCCTCTCTCTCCACCTAGTTGGTCCAAGTGCACAACCAGCAGAAATAATCTTTCCATCTTAACTTCCCACATTCACATGCTGTACTGAATGTATTTTTCATGTCATTTGAGTGCACTTTTTTAAAACGCATAAAATAAGGACTGTGATGGGTGGATGAGTTCTGGGGATACCAAGCCAGGAGCTATCGGAATGGTATCGCACCTTCTTTTTTAAGCTGACGGTTCGAGATTACTAGTAGCCCAATATTTCATTGCACAACAGTTGTTGGGAGGCTGTCACAGGCTCTTTAAAATGATGACGTTGGACATGTTGAAAAGGAATCAAGAAACATTCCCGTCCAAATATAGATTTGTGACAATCATGTTTGATAAAATGGCTATCAAAGTACAAACTTTATACCCAGAAAATGTCTACTTTTGTGGTATATAATGAATGTGATGGACATTGCCTCTGTGCGTCTTGCTTTGATGATAGTGGACTTGCAATAAATTGGAGGCCTACTACATGACCAAGTGTCACCTGTCTTCAGTTAGAAAGAGTCTAATATGATTCCCAAATGTTGGTATTACAGAAGTTCATCCTTATTAACTTTAGGAATTCTTTATTTTCTGACTTCATCATATCTTTTTAAGTAATCTCAAGTAAGAAAATCATAAATCACTTATCAATGCATATGTATTTTAGATAGGAACCAAACTAATTATTTAATCTTGCCAAGCTTTACCCCTTTGTAACACTTGTTTTATTTCATTCAAACAAAAAACATGAGCCAAATGGGCCCCTCATATACTACACAAAAGCTCCTATATTTGTATGTGGACTGCATGAGCGTGGCATATGGGCTTTGTGTACAATAGATGGTAATACCTACCATTTTAGCATATAAAAACAACTTAAAGGTGGGTTATGTCATTTATTTCAGAAACACTTTTTGTTATATTCCATGGAATGCTCTTAACATCCTGATAGCAATGAATATCTTAAATGCTTTGACAAAAAATACATTAAAAAAGGTAATCTGTGGAAGCCGTAGTACTGTAAAAAGCACGACCAATCATTTTAGCCGGCCCGGCTAAAATAACTGGATGGCCTCCCTGCCTGTCAGCACAATATGTGCACAAACTTATCTCGTGCCTTCATTGGTCATGTGCGCTTTCGTGTGTGTTGGAGGAGGGGCTCTGTAAGGAAGTGGCAGATTTTTCCCGGTTGTGTATTTTCAAATTCTAGCGCACTCGACCTGGTTTCTCCAAAATTATAAACCCAACCTTTAATGCCATCTTAAAGTAAACTCTCATGAGGTTTTAATATACTTTTTGCACTTCTAGCAGCAGGTGAGAGATGTTTGTGAAAATGAATGCTTGCCACATGTTGGCACAGACTATGCTGCACATCAACTGGATGTACATTTTACAATGACTTCATTGAGGTAATAACTTGCAAACATTATTTCTTATCAAACTGTATTGGTCATGCTTTATATTTCAAAAATATGGCACCATTCTGTTATGGAATCCAGATTGATCACATAGAGACAGTGGAATGTTTCTTTATGCATACAGTTACTAGGTATTGGTTTAGTTCACAACTGACCAAGCTATGGTTAGGTTAGGTTGACTTTACTGCTAGTTCAGTGACAGCTAGTTGGGTAAAACATTGTATTTGTTTAACAATAGCTATATTGGATCACGCATCCTTTTAGGCAGGTCATCATGTCTGACCAACGTGAAAACTTCAGAGGAGACATGGCAGAGGCTGTGCAAGTCATAGATTTGGAAGAAGTTACGAAAGAATCTGAGGAGCAAGAGTGGTAAGATATACAAAATAATGCTTACCATATGTTCTAAGTTTGTTTTGGTTATAAAAAAATGACAATCTTAGATCCATTTAGGCTTTAAATCTAGGTGCATACAGAGACTGCAAAAATTATTTTGTATTATTAATAACCTGCATGATAGACTTAAACACAGGTCCCATGCCAGTTTTAAATGAGGGTTGTCAGAGGGTCAAGTCACAAACAGCTTGATAATGTCTTGGGTCCTTTTGGTCTCATATTTAACCTCTTCTATTAATATTTTTGGAATTAGTTCTACTCTGTAACAATCTTAGCATGCCACTATGAAAACTTGTGTTTAGGGAACGAGAGGACCTGAGGAGACGCATCCGTCAGGCTGAACTGAGACTCCAAGTGAAGGAGCAGCTCCACGAGCAATATTTAACGCAGGGAATGCACCTTCAGTCCTCAATACAAGAGATGGAAGCTGAGAATGAGGCCCTCACCAACAAAGGGAACGAGTATGACACTTAAATATCCATACTAAAAACTATTTTATTTCATCATCTCAAAGACTACACTGGTCATTGAATGAGCTAAACTCGAAAATGCACAGTCTATAATGTTTGTAAATCTCATACCAACTAAATTATTTTGTATTCAGGTTACAGCATCTGGAAAATATAAGAAAAATAAGGAAAGAGGCTCTGCAGCGGGAGCTTGTGGCTGAGGATGAAACAATTGAGCTTGTGAGTAAATAGATCCACAAAAGGAAGATGGTGAATTTACTCCCCTTGTAAAATAGGATAAGAATAGATGTGTTAATTCAAATTACAGGTGGGGGCAATACGCTGACAATGTCAGGAGTATTGACCATTGTCATCTAGCCGAGTGCTGTATTAGCATAACATTTAAAAACTGATTATCTTAACAACACAACTAAAGCAAGAGAAAACAGGACTTTACAATGATGGGTGGCATAGCTGTCTCTTTAGCTAATCAACCAACCATCTCCACGTACACTATTAACTCATTTCCAATTTCTCCTCTTTGTTTTGTGCAGGAGAAGGAGAATAAAAGGCTCAAGAGGGGAATTAAGGTATGCCTTCACCATATGCTTATGTCTTTAACAATTTAACAGCAAAAATGTAGTCTTTGAAATCAATTATAAGCATTTCATAGTTGGATACATTTTAAAACCACTTTGTAGAACAAGACACAACAACAACAACAAAAAAGCTGCTTCTCTTTCAGTTGGAACAATTCTCAGGAGAGAAACATCAGGATCAAAAACAAGGGCTGGAAAAAGATGCACAGGAATTGCAGGTACCCTGTTAAATTGATGCATTGTTATAACATTTTTAAATTGTAAATAGCAATGATGTTATAGTATTATGGCTGGATGTTGACTCATCAAATGTTTTGCAGCATACACTGGCAAAGGTTGAGGAAGACATTCGTAGAAAAGATGAGGAAATAGAGCAGGTATGAACACCTTTATCATATATTTTCATGATATCACTTTGTGAGGGGTCTACTGGCTCCATTTACTTTTTTACATCTGAGTTGTTGGTGGTATACAAATGTCACTTAATCTGAGTGCCTTTGAGTCTGGCAGAAGTCCATGACCCTGGACAAAAGATGCAGAGAAAACAAGAATTGTTACAAAACAATCAAGGTATGTACCACATACTACATGATGTTAGTTTGTGCTTACTTCTCTACCATTGTACCTGTCTGATATTTTAACTTTCTTCTTTAGGAACAACAAGAACTCAAACAGCAGCTGGGCATACAGGCGGATAAAAGGTTGGTGTTACTGTGTCAGAGTTTTGCTGACAGGTTTACAGTCTTAAGTACATAATTAATCATCAGGTTTTGATAACCTAGCCTGACTGAAGAGCATTTCATTGTATTATTTCTGTGTTGACCTATTTGAAGCTAAGCTAACTACAATGACCAGATGTTTTGTGGACTGTGAACTTTTCTAACATTATTCTGTTGTTTGGTTTTATAGAGCTGCAGAGAAGACATCAACAATGCTGCGACTCGGCTATTTAACTCTGGTCAATATAATATTCAGACCATTTTTTTCTACCAGCCATGGCTAACACTTTCACTTGCTATTAATTTTCATGTTGAGAGTTATTTTGGATCATTGCTATCACTGCCATGTTTGATTGAAACTGGAGACAGCAGCCGGTAAGCTTAGCATAGCATAAAGACTGCAAATCCATCGTTAAAGCACAATGTGTCGATTATACTCCTTAGTTTTTGTACTGATTTAACAAATTAGATATGTGTTTATTCATTTGGACTTTATTTGGATTTTATAGGTGCGTTGTAGGCAGGTAATGTTTGGATAGAGAAACGCTAACTCTTTCCGTGTAAAGCCTGGAATAATTTATGCTAAGCTAACTGCTTGCTGCAGCTTTTTATTTAACTATTCAGAATTTCTAAAAATGTCACAGTAGTTCTTTAAATTCAGTTTGTCATAAGAGGCAGGCCTACTGCTTAGATATGTTTTGAAACCACTTTCTTTTATCTTTTTTAGGTTGAGCGTAACGATGAGAGGCACCTGAACAATGAAAACTGTTTGTCGGTGACACAACACACTTACACCAAAATACTGGAAATGTTCCCCTTTCACTTATTTCTGTATTTTGTGTTTGTGGTTAGCTGTTGTTTGCGTGTCCTATGGAGTGGTGTAAAGGTGGCAGGATTAATTTCCCTCTCCATCCTCTTCCTTCATGTGGCCGCCATGTGCTTCTTCACGGACGATCATTGCAACCTTCTGACCCTTGTCTTCAACCAGCTGGAGCCCTGTGGCGAACTACATCACACACACGCTTGTTTACTAAGACTTTGCTAGACCTAATGGCTTTAGTAATGCTTCACCGTATGTTGCTGTGGCAAATGGAAAGAGCAATGTGTAACTGTAAATTCACAGCTTCATTTGGTGGGTTTAATAAAGCGTAATGGCTAAAAAATATTGCTTGTTTGACTCGTTTTAGCCAATCTTTACCCGAAAATCTGGCTTTAGACTCAACATACTGTACCTCACTATCCTGCTTTGTAGTTCAGCCCTCTGGTAACCTTTGACCAAGACCATATTACTGTACATAGAATTACTGACCCTGACAAAACGAGACTGAGAGGACATAAAAAAGACACGTAACACTTTGCACCTGTCTGCCCAGGGAGGGGGATCCCTCACTTGTGATCCTTCCTAAGGTTTCTTCAACTGAACAAGGCGGAGTTTAATTTTCAAGCAATTGTCACTCCTGTTTGTGACTCCTATTCAGTCAAGATGGGCTCATTGAAAAAAAAGGCAGGGATTTATTGATCTCAAATCGTGACATAACTTTAGTAGATCACAACATAAAATGTATGGAACTTATCTTCAGATGCCCTAGTTAGAAAATGAGACCAAACCTTGAAATTGGTGTCAGTTTTTGATCCACAACAACAGCCAAATCTTAATAAAATCACTGAAAAGAGAAGAAGGATCCTGTGACATTGGATTTCTAATACTCTGAACCTTAATGTTGATAGTAATGATATTTTGTACATGTGATTTGATTATATAACAATTGTACGCCTATCTTTCTACATTGCCTTTGTTTATTTTTCATATTGTCATACACGTTGAGTCTCCATAAAAACTTAACTGACACTTTGAAACATGCTGCATTACATTACTATGGTAAGGTGAAATATGTCTTTAATGGGTTCAAACCATGTTCAAACTAGAAAAAGGGAGGGGAATGAGGGAGCAAAATTAGCCACTCCCTTTTGGTAACAAACATAGCAACTTTATAGATAAAAATAGTTTTAAAAACATTGCCATTATAGGGCAGTTGGACCAATAACTCCCTTACTTACAGTAAGATCCCTAGTGCAAAACACAAGAACTGTAGAAGACCCCTCTCCCATTCCAACCTGCCTCTACCTGCTCCCACCTCCTGCCATCGTGGAGGGGCGGAGCCAAGCAATCTGAAAAGTAAGCCAGCTCACCTGTGGCCAATCATTTGCCTGGAAAAATAAACTGGCTGGCCTCATGTTTCCTTTGATTTTAATTGTAATTATAATAGCAGCATAACTATAGTAGTTGTATCCTGTTTGCTGTACTGTGTAAATTACATTGGTTAGTTAATCTCACGGATTACAAGGATACACAACAAAGGTTGCTCAATGAAAACGGTGTCTTTTTCTAACAGTTAAATTTGTGAATTACACTTAAGAATTCAGCTTAAATGTGGGCTGACAATTAAATGTTTTAGAATTCAATTCGATACAAGACATTTCTAATAAAATTGCCTTTATACTAACAAAAACATCACCTATGAATAATAAAATATCACCAGAACCTTCCTCACAGAATGGGATATGTGTGTCTTCAAGGTTTTAAACTGTTGTCCTATGAACTGTTTCTGATAAAGAGGTTTTATTTCCCCTAATGTTTGCCTTGGCATTGTCCAGACACTGTATGGGCATGATGTCAGTTATTGTGGTAAAGAGAGGTTAATGTACTCCGGCTGTGAGAGCTCTACCCTGCGGCCTGTAATTGTATTATTGCACTATAGAATTGCCAGTGGAGTTGTACCGCCCCGGTCAAGACACCGGAGCCAAGTCTATGGAGGGAGGTTAACTTGACACATAAATTGCTATCTACCAAGATGAATAGAGCTTGCCAGAGAGCAGATGAGGAGAGCAGTGACCTGACAATGCTTCTGACAGTCTCCGTACATTCCCCGTCATATTGCTCTCTTCTTTGTACACGGTGCCAGCTGCTGCTTCCTCTGATGTCTTACTGGAGCTGCCAAACATTCAGTGGAAGCGCTGCCCTGTCTTGTTTACATTCGTATATGTGTATCTGTGTGCATAGAGCCATAAGACAATTTTTCTGTTTCCAATTGCATGTTTGCTTGGGTTATTATTGAGTAGATACAAAAGAAACATGCACTTATCACACAATTTGATAAGTGCATGTCAAATTGTGTTCTTGAGCCATTTCCACAACTTAAATGAGAGAAGACACAAAACTGTCATTGGATCAGGGCCTGTAGATAACGTTTTGATTGGTTTAGGAACCTTAACTCTTAATTGTATTATTATTATTATTATTATTAGAAGAGCCTATAGCTCACCAAGTTCAAAATTGTATATCACTCTTAAACTTAATGTATGGAGTAAGTCAGTAAGCCTATTTTTTTAAATGACACATAATTTGTTTCCCTTAGAAAGGATTAAAACAATTCGGAACGATTTTTATGCCCAGAAGCAATTTCCATTGGTGGGAACAGAGCGAACCCCTGTAGTGAGTTTATCAAAAAATAATCAAGGGTTATAAAAAGGTAAGAGAACAACGCACAGATTCCTCTTTTCATTTCATTTCAAACCTTTATTTAAGCAGGTTAATCCCATTGAGATCATCAATCTCTTTTTCAAGGGAGACCTGTTGCAAGTAGGTTCCACATGAAACAGAAAAACAGAAAACATACAGGGTACAGTGATGAGTTAATGCTTTACAGTTAGTAACAAATCCAACTTGTTCAGGTAATGGGCAGGTGCATTTATATAGATTAGATCACCATAGTCCAGCACCGATAAAAAGGTCACAGAGACTAGCCTTTTCCTGGCCTCAAGTAAGAAACGGGACTTGTTTCTGAAAAAGAAACCATAGCTTCACCCTTAACTTTCTAAGTAGATTATTGACCTGAAGTTTAAAAGAGAGGCAATCATCAAGCCAGATACCAAGGTATTTATAACAGGTAACCACTTCAAGTACTTGTCCTTGCGTAGTAACAATATCCAAAGTGCTCTCCGGTGTCTTTTTGGCTTTTGAAAATAGCATTACCTTGGTTTTATCAACTTTTAAAATAACCTTAAGCTCAGAGAGCTGCGTCTGGATAATATTAAAAACTGCCTGCAATTTAACATCAGCCTCCTTAATGGAGGGACCTGCACAATCAGCCTGTCCTCCTTCAATAAACGACCATATATAGGCCGATTGTTCATGCCCTTATTACGACCCAGAGACACGTTTTAAAGTGTATGTTGTTTCTTACACGACCACTAGAGGTGCTCTAGTGGTCGTGTAAGAAACAACATGCTCCCGGCCCGTTCATTGCAAACGCTCCGAAGGGACGTTTATTCACAAATAATCCTCTCTGGAAAATCCTAAATTGTGGAATAGTTTGGCCATTAAAATGCTTTTTGATTCAATTTCTGTCGAGAAGTGTATATTGTAGGCTACTTTTAAAATCCACGTCCAGTCCCCCCCCCCCCCCCCCCATGGCACGTCTCTTTATACTGTAAGACGTTGTCGTATTTCCCACAATTAGAAGTTGCCAGTATTAAACTGTGTACACCCTGGAGGTTTAGGGGACACGAAACACAGTGGTGTTATCAAATTTAAAACATATAATTAATAAATGGGTGAATTAATATACCCACATGACACCTAAGGTCAGAAGAGCTTTATTTAACAGCTGGTCTTATGTCTGTGACCCCTCCTGTTGTTCATTGATAAGCCTGAAACATGCACTTGTCAAGGTTTTCTTATTCAAAAGAAGACCTTAACTTAAAGTGTTCTTTAATGTTTAAATAAATCCTTATTAGTTTGTCTGTCTCGCACATCCTCCTGTTAATTTCTTATTGTGTGAAAAGAAATGGAAGATGTTGTTTAATTGCTAATATATTTATGATCCACGTCACTTATTCAGTTTTAGCAGCATTTCTTACAGTTTGTCAAAAGGTCTTCTGATCAGGGCTCTATAAATAAATATCTACGGCAGATATGTAATATTTAATGCAGCCGAACCGTGTATTACAATTCCGTTATGTGATGACTTCCAAAGAGAAAAGCAAGAACACTCGGAATAAAGTATTATTTTTTTTATTTTTTTTAAAATGTTTTTCCGATTTCATATCATATAAACACCATATCCCGACATGCATTGCGGCGATGTTTTAGCCTATCAAAACTTCTGAAAAAAGAAAGGTGTCTCTCAGAATCGAAAGAGAAAAACCTATGGGAAAAACACAAAAGCATTGTGAACAATTTAAACCAATACATGTCGTATAATTAACAAGGATACACTGATGTTTTTTAGTTGATGAGTAGCTACTGCAGATATCACTGTTAAATCATTTGATCATTGGTTTTATTATGAAAACGTAGAGACCGGAAATACTGTTTTCAACCCTTAACTTCACATGGAGGCTGCCGCATACCTCAAATCATCTTCGTAATATCTAACAAACTATAGATCCTACATATCGACTGGACGTGGATTCTAAAAGTACAATATACACTTCTCGCTGGAAATTTTATCAAAAAGCGTTCTAATATCCTACAATTTAGGATTTTACAGAGAGGGTTATTTGTGAATAAACGACCATCTGTAACGTTTGCATTCAATGGGAGCACTAGAGGGCGAAAACTTTAAAACGTAATTATAGGACGTATTAAGCGATTGAACAAACGACATATTTGGTCGTAATAAGGGCCTGAACAATCGGCCCATTTGGTCGTATGAGTTGGAGGACTTGTCACGTCACATCACGGTATCGTCCGCATAAAAATGTAAAATTGCTCTATCCACATTTTGACCTAAACTGTTGATATATGGAGAATAAAAGTGGACCTAAAACAGAACCTTGTGGTACACCATTTGTAATGTTTAACCACTCAGAAGTGAGCCCATCAAAATGAACACATTGGGAACTTTCAGAGAGGTAGTTCACAAACCACCACATGGCTGGATATGCCAATACTGGCCGGTCTCTGTTTCTAGATATGATGATCGACGGTATCGAACGCTTTGGAAAGATCAATAAACAGAGCTGCACAACTCTGCTTATTTTGTGGGAATGCTGAAACAGCATTCCATATGTTATTCAAAATCTTGATTCCGCCCGTTATTTTGCCGGTCTTCTTCTCCCACATTCCACATCGCAGAAACTCCGTTCAAACATCAAAATGTTCAGCTCGCTCGGGAATCGATAGCTATTACTTTTCTCATTTTCATAATTCCCAAGATATATCCCATAATTCATCACATTTTTAACCATTGAAGTCAATGGAGAAAATCTTCAGACTTGAACAATCTTCATGCGACTTCAACTTTTCCTTCATACTTTCACTCAGAAACCTCATTCCAACTTTAAAATGTTACACATCTTTCTGACATTATTCATGTAACACAACTTTTAAATCTGATTCTTACTTTTAGAGATATTAAACATTGTTCAGACATTGGTACAGAGGCCTTCGTCAGATTTTGACATTAATGCGTGATGTCACAGCTAGAGTGTAGGAAATCTTGAAATTTGCCTTCATATTTAAAAAAAAAAACTGCCATAATTCCCAAACCCTACATTCGTGAGACACAGTACTTTTTCATGACAAACGTAGGAATACATCTCGTAGCTTGAAAAATGACAAATAATTAAGCAAAAATAATTAAACAAAATGCCTCTTGAGGGCATGAAGTGACAAAAACTTTTAGCGTGTCTCCATTAAAGCCCATCATACCTTTAGTTAATTTGCCAAAAAGGCCACATTATTGACCCGAAAGTACACAAAAAACACACTTCAGATACTCAAGGTCCTTGAGATGCTTCACGCTTTGAAATTTCACCAATATTTGTACAACAAAACGTTCACATGTAACAGGTTTATCTTTCATTCGGAACAATGCAAATGCTCTCCTCTCAATGATTACTGCACGTTGACACGTCGTTAGCTCAAATATAAACACCTGTGTCAAGGAACACGATCATATCATAACTCCAACTGACATGCTCAGAGCAGCAGACTTCAGATAATGGTTAACACAGCTCTACATCAAATCTGATGTTACGTAATGTGGTGTTACTATGGCAACTCATCTTTCGCCATAAAACAGCAACAGACTTCAGATAATGGTTAATGGTCTGGCCCTCAACAGCTCTATGTCAATTATGGGGTGTCATCATATGCCGTTTCCACGGAAACGCATCCCTCGCCATGAAACACGATGTCGCTGTAACTCCAATGGACAGGGTCCGATCGTCCCCAAACTTCTCTTGTATATCACCGGTCCATGCCTTAACAGCTCTACGCCAAATCTGAGATCTCACCATAGGCTGTTTCCATGGAAAAGCATCCCTCGCCAAAAAACACGATGTTGTCGTAACTGATATGAAAATGGTCAAAACACCACCAGACTTCAGATGACAGTAAATGGTCCAGCCCTCAACATGTCTATGTGCCATTGGTGAGTTTTCCTCAAAAGCTGTTGCCATGGCAACACATCCCTTGCAATAAAACACAATATTGCTATAACTCCTATGAAAATTGTCAAAAAGTGCTAAAACTTCACATATGTGCTAACAGTCCAGCCGTGAAGACATCTACGCGACAGTTTTGAGATTTCTTCAAATGACGTTGCCATGGCAACACAATGCTCGCTATGAAACACGGTTTTCTCATAACTGAAAATGCTCAAAACATCCCAAAACTTGACAGGTTTGGTAACGATGCAGCCATCAACATATCTAAGCGTATTATGGGGTGTCTTCAAATACCGTTGCCATGGCGACAGATCATTTGCCATCAAGTTAGTTCAATAGTTTGCTGTTGAAATATTCTGCTGCTTTTTTACTTTCTTTTCTTCTCTCATCACACATTCAAGCCCCCAGTGTTCATGTATCATTTCAATCTAAATTCTTCACTTTCTTCTTACACATTACATTTCAGCATAGCAATTCAGCGTCAGCTTTTCAGCATAAAGCATTCCCACTAGCAATTTCTTCAGGAATTGCTAGTTGTCTAAGATACCCGCAATATCATTCACCACTTAGTTTCATTGTCGCAGTGATGGTGCTATGTTGCTTTCTGAAACCTGATATCTGATGTTTACATAGGATGTCATTATTACATAAAAACTCCTTTACCTGTTCACTCACAAGGCGTTCAATAATATTTGCCAGAACTGGCAATTTAGAGATGGGTCTATAATTATTGAATAAGGTGGCCTCCCCTCTTTTTAGTAAAGTCAGGACATAAGCTGACTGAGGTGCAATACAATCTGCAAAAAAAGAAAAGAAAGGTTCTATGTTGTCCGGGCCAGCTGGTTTGAACAACATCAATAGTAAAAGGAGAAAAACTAAAAGGGTTTTCCAAATCACATTGTTCAGAGTCTGCTTCGGTATGATTACAGAAGCAGAGTTAGTAACAGAATCAAACAGAGAGCCACAGGACACAAAATGCTTATTAAAACAATTTAACTTAGTGGCCCTGTCCGATATAGTGCCAGATGCTGTGGTAAGGCAAGGAGGTAACTCATTACGGATTTCACCGGTGGATATCGATTTTATGGCTTTCCAACATTTTTTAGGATTATTCAGGTTTTTTGTGGTAACTGATAGATAATATTTAGGCTTAGCACTTTTGATTTGCGATGTGAAGCTATTTCTTAGCTTCCAAAAAAGAAACCATTCTACCTCTGAGCCTGATTGCCTAGCCTTTGCCCAGGCCTTGTTTCTCTCATGTAGGAGACTAGATAATTCAGCAGAAAACCAAGGATTGTCTCGTTCCTTAACTCTAAATGTACGCAGGGGTGCATGTCTATCTATAATTTCCATAAAACCAACATCAAAATAAGACCGTGCAGTTTCAACATCAGCACACTGATCGATATTACCCCAATCAAAGCCAAACAGATCATGAACAAAACCCTGCTCCACAAAATGTTTTGTGACTCTTTTTATTATAATGCGAGGTTTACCCTTTTGGACATTTGTGTCCCTAATTGTTGCTACAGCATAATGGTCACTCACATAATTTGCAAATACTCCTACAGATGAGTATTTATGGGGAACATTAGTTAAAATTAGATCAATTAAGGAAATTCCAATATGGTCTGAAAAATCTACTGAATTTTTGGGAAAAAATGGAATGACCAATTATCTAAGAGTGACCCCAGTTAGTAACAGTTGCACATGTTAAAAATATACCAAATATTTAATTGGTTATTTTTATAATGTTGAAATTCTAAATCAACATATGAATCCTGTTTTAATTTTGCATTTTTTTATCGTGTTTAAATAGAGTATGTTTGCTAATATGTAGATAAAGATTATAAGTATTTGTAGTATTAGATTCCAGTGGTTGCAGCTTTGGATTGCTTCTGACTTGTTTGATCCACATATTTCAAATAAATCCAGAGCATTGCAGAGTCTAAAAGTAAAAAAAAAAAAGAGATCGTTCTAATCATTTCCAAAATTCTCCACAGGTTTTTACCCAATTAAATATTCTGCATTTATTTACATTTGTTAATGTTTAGCCTTTACCTATAATTAATGATGATGACAATGTATTCTATATATAACCAGTATTTACGGGGAAGTCTAACATTGATCTAACTTGCATTATAAATTAGCTCATATACAGCAATGGTGTCTAGTAGGCCTAACTCGCATAAAGAGATTTTATAGCTTTCCACACAGACATAAAAGCCAGTGTCACTGTGTGCGGTGACATTACATATCACCTCAGGCCTTCTACTGATAATGTATGCATCATAAAGACAGAGCTGCAGAGCTTCAAAGGCACTGAAGGACAGATCTTTCTCTGATACTTCACACCAGTTTATTTGGTCACCATTTTCCTTAACATCCAGCAGGTGGCGCTCTATGATAAGTGATGAAAGGAAGCACAGATGAATGTTTCTTTCCAGAGCACAGTACAATTCCCACTGCTTCATAATGAGTGTAAATTATTTGTATATTTTCAGCTGCTAATTGATATGTAACAGTAACCAAGGCCCATAGTTTCATCATGAAAAGTCTTCGGTTGATTACTTGCTTAAATGTTTTCTCTGAAATTATATTTTATCTAAGTAAATATGTGCTGATTTGCATACATTTCTGTAGCACAAACCTGAAAATGTGATGAGGTCAAATTCTTATTTTGTGTTATTGACTCCCCTTATTGTCATGCTGTGCTGTTTTCACATCTTCACAGCTCACTGGGGGCTACCAAGGTGAAAAGAATGGTTCCTCTGTAACCTCTGTGTGCCTCTGCTTATTCACAACATGCCCTATTCCCTCCCAGTCCTCCTCCTCAGGACTGGTAGCCATTCACACTCGTTTTTTACAATGTTGCTGGAACGGCTCCACAGTCGTCGTCCTTTTCCCTTTCATCTTAATAGATGGGCTTCTGCCTAGTCGCTGTAGAAAAAGAAAAAAAAACAACCCTATCGGCCACGACACGGCCTCTCAATTGTCAATCTGATCGATGTGTGCAGCCTGGATCTAGGCCATTGCATTAGTTTTGGAGGCTCCTAGCCACTCACCATGGATACACATCGCTGCCCACATCTTGTTGCTGTTGTGGTGTAATTGTTTTGTTATTGCTGCTCAGACTATATAACACAGTGTCCATTTAAATGTTCACATGCGACGGTCTGCTTAATGTCCATGACATTTGTTTAATGTCATTGTGACCAGAAACACAGTGGAGCATCCAACTATAAACAATCCACCTTTATTGGGAAATGGCTTTTAGTGTTTTCTAGTATACTTCGCAAATAGATTTCAGTACAGCTGAAATTATATGTATATTAATGGCTAAAACTACTTTGTTTGTCATTTTTTAGCCAAAACATTTCATAACATTTCATTTCATCACATATGTGAAGTTTTGCTGCTCTTCTTTTGAATTACATGTATAACAATGAGGTTTTACTGCCGGATAGCCAAAACAAACGGATTGTTATTAGTAATTTTACTCAAGCGAGGTATCCAAATACATCCTCTGTCTGTTGTCATGCCTTTTTTTAACGTTCTATTAAATACATTTCACAATTTCCTATCCATTTAACAACCACCAATGGCTTTCAGAGTTGAGAAGGCTGTTAGAAGAAGGAATTCTAATGACCTCAAACACAGGGGGGAAAAAGGCTGTTACTGTCCTTAGGAGGCACCATGATGTTTTGTATTGATGGCATGTTGTATATCAGCAGAGGCCAGAAGCCTGGGCCGCCATGCCAGTCCTAATGAATCCTGAGCTGAGAGTGGTGGCGGCAGCAGCAGGACTGCATTCTTCAGGAGCCAGCACTTCCCCTAATCTGCCCCGGAGATGGAGCAACAGTTGGCCCGGCTGATGGGGAAGAGAGGGGAGGAGGATGGGGGGGGGGGGGCTCCCTGGTGACACAAGCATGATGTGTTTGTAAAAACACCGGGAATGTTGGAATTGGATATACTCACACTCCAGCCCTCCCTTAAGCGGGCTTGTGTAGAGACTGATTTTGGCAGATATGTTTATTTTCTCAGCGACGGACACAAAACACTACCTTACCTGCCACATTTCTTTTTTTTTCCATGTTTGATACTTTCATCCCTCTGGTGTGCGCTTATGTTGGAGAACGCAAAACCAAGAAAAGAGGGGAAGAAACTAAGAGGCACAGGACTAGAAAATGCATTACAGATGTGTGCAGCTATGTAGCCACTTGTGGAAGCCTAGACATTTTTTGTTGGCTCTAAGAAGAACATAACTCTGTCATAAAGGGTTGAAGAGTTTCATATGCAACATAGAACAGCTAAAATGTGTTTTTAAGTGCATGCCATTGCCTGACTGTATAGGTGATTAGCAGACTGATTGTGCGACATACTCTGGTCAATAGGCAACGGTTTATCCAGTTATACAGCTGACACAGCCTGTGCATTCTTTAAAGAGGAGAGCAGACCCACAGGAATGAATTCCTCTCTGCTGGTCTCTACTTTCAATTGATTGCTTTAATTTGGCCTATAATGAGTAGGATGCCTCCTGTCTGCAATTAGTATTTGTGTGTGTGACTGTGTGTACTTGTGGGCTGTGTTTAATTACTGCAGTGGATGGATGCTGTAGCCCAGCAGGAGCCTGCAGAATGGGAGGATCCACTGACACCTCAACCCACTGGGTGTCAGGGCCAGGACTTACTTAATGCCTTCCTGTCGAGAAGTCACAAGCCTCCTTTTTACCTTAATACCTTGAATCGCACTGTTTAACCTGGTAAAGCAGGGTTCTGAAGTTTGTGAGGGGAAATGAGGACATGTTTTAATTGAAAATTCAACCCAACTTAACCTTATTGCATGAAATGATGTGACATCAGCCAAATATCTGGAAAATGTTTATCAAAATGGAAAGGAAGAATTTGAGAGGGGGAGGTGCATCCTGCATGGTTCTGTTGGCTACATACCCTCGCAGTATTTTTGTACTGCCTTACATTTATTCAATAGCTATAGTCATTAGTTATTTGGGATTATTTGATTTGTCATAACACATCAAAAAAATATGTTGTTTAAGATTAAATTAGTAGTTTCCAACCTTATTTTTGCATGTTTTTGCATCAAAGAAAGCTCTTAATGGGGACCATTGTCACATGGCAGATGTCGAGCTATTGAGCAAATATTAATAATTAGCAAATATATAACACAAAAGATGGTTTTGATAGATTGTTTAAATTCTGTGAAGCTGAACTTAGAATTTTTTCTTTCTTTATTCACCCTATAAGATTTATATTTGTACACTTTAGATGCAACCTGACCAACAGGTTGAAGAACAGGGGACTAAACTAACCCTATCTTTAAGCAAAGTCAATCTAAAATGCTGATTATGCATCGATACCTCAGTATTAATGATTTCAAAGGAAAGTACTTTTATATACGAGTCAAAGGGGCCAGTTTCTGCAAGATGATGACTTTTTTGTGAAATGACATCGTTTTATGAAATTGAACAACCTTTATTGTAATGTGTTATCTTAAAATGGTTGCCTCTTTACTTCTTCCACCACTTCCATATCAACGTTTGTCATGTCCTTGTCCAACTACATATTTCCTTAACCCTCTCTCTTCCTTTATGACAAAACAAGTTCAAGAAGGTCAGGATGGCCACAAAAGATCATTAAATATTATATATAAATATTTTATATTGGGGGTAAATATTCTAATTCTATTTTACAACATATAACAGAAATCAATATGTATGAATACATTTGAATCAGACCTTAGGAGACATATTCACACAATGATAATGCAGACATAATTTCTAATAAAGATCCTGTATCTGTTCATGTGATTATGTGCTCAATTTCAAGTGCATGTGACAGAACAGGAGGGAATTTATGGACACCAACAATGATACCATTTTAAAACCTGGATCCAGACATCCAGATGGTCGGCTACCAAAGGAGCTCATGTCCTCAGCATTATGAAAACAAAATTCCCCACCCATACACTCCCTCCCTCTGTCTCTCATCTGTCTCCCTCTCCCTCTGTTTTAGTTTAATAAAAACATGCTTGCTCATCAGCAGAGGATGTGTTTTTTCTTTGTTGGCGATAGCAGCAGCAGCTCCCTGGGGCATGCTGGTGGAGGTGGGGGTGGTGGTGGTGATCTTGGTTTGGTGTGTGCCGCCGTTGTCAGTCTGTAGTGAATGCAAATAAGGCTGTGTTCTTTCTCACACCCTCTCTGCCTTTACCCTGTCACCAACTCTATCTCTTAATATCTACCACACCCTCCCTCACTGTCTCTCCTCCCATCTACTTCAAGGTCCTGAGGGGGCACACATCCTCTTCCACCTTTGTTTAAACCATAATAACAAGGTGCCCTCAGCTGTCTCACACACACACAGCAAAAATGGTGGCTTTATTATTATACTATACACATGCAGATTACTTGTGAGTGGCACCTGATTGTGATCATGCAAGTCATGGTTGGTTTTTGACACAACTCCTCACAAGGTTGCAGAGCTGCCTTCATATACATAATACTTGATTGTGAAGTGTATTCATGACTCTTTAACTTGTTGTCATCATTGGATCCAAGACAGCAGGCAGTAGTTCTAGTTCATCAGGTGGAAATAGAGTAGCGTTTTAAAAAGGTTTAAAGGCCAAAGATTAATGCGGGGAAAATCTTAAAACAGGGTTAAATATCCTAATTCTGGGAATTGAAAAGAAAAATGGTTTAAAGGGCAAAGACTGATATTCTAGTATTTTTTATGTTTATTTTATTATCTTTGCTTTTAATGACTTTTTTTAAATGCCATTTTATAATGTGTTTCAACTGCACTATTTCTTATTACTCTTAATGTCTTTCATTTTTGTAAAGCACTTTGAATTGCCTTGTGTTGAAAGGTGCTATATCAATAAACTTCCCTTGCGTAGCGTCCACTCACAATAGAGAGAATAGGATTTTACCTTAGATTGAGTCTTTGATTGAATTTGAATGATCATATTAGCTGAAAGCAAGTAGACCTCTCAAGCATGAATAGTATCTTAAAAAGCATATTCAACTTTGGATGATTGTTTATGCCTCATTAATGAGCGACTGTGATTATTTGTTCAGAAATCTCCTGTAAGCTTAACCTCCACCTCAACTTAATTATCTTCGAGCTGTTTCATGCTAATTCGAAGTGTGAAGCAGGATTCTTAATGATGTTGTGTGTTTGAAGCGCTTCCACCAGTAGGATGGATACCATTTGTTGTTCTCAGTCATTAAGCAGATAATCTTGAGTTGATTGCCAAAAGCTAATTACAATAGCCAATGCTGGTGTTTTTCCATGCAGTGTGGAATGAAACAGCCATACAGGTACAGCTGAAGAGCTTTTAGCGGAGTGGCCCTGCTGTTACTCTCATCACATTGTCTTTATGATCCTCATAAATATGACTTATTGTTTCCAGAAGAAAGGGAAACCATATAGCTTTGTATTCACTGCAGCTCATCAGCAGTTACTTCAATGATCTTGCATCCCAATGCAAGATCATTTTGCCCAAGGAGACTAAAGTAAGAAGCATTAAAAAAATAATTCTCAATGGTTTCTCTAACTATCTGCAAACCTTGTGATTTGAGCCCTTAGATTGAGGCAGAATATGCTTTATGCTTCACAAGAAGTTGAGTCGGCTACAAAATACAAAGTATGTTCCTCCACGTCTCAAATTATTCTATTAGCGGTGACCTGCAGAGAACTCCTCAAGAAACATCACCGCTGAATATACTTTATAACTGATGGACAGGATATAAGCACAAAGAGGAAGATTAAATGGCCAGCCCTTGTGCGTTAATCTCAGTCATATTGTGACGTCTGATAAAAATGTAAATGACCATTGAGTCAGTTCTTTCAAGGCTTCGAGAATCTAACATGTGATCATGATTCATTTTTAAGTGTATGCATGTTATTTCACTGTTGCTGGAGGATTATCTTGGTCAATTTAAAGGAATATTTGAACCACAAAATTAAAATATGTTCATTAATAACTCAAGCCATGTTTCCTTGAATTTGTAATCTTTCTTTTATTTAGCATGCCTCCATGGTGAATAATGATTCCAAACTACTTGTAGTGGGGGTCAAGCAATGTTTTCCTTACGAATTCAAGGTAACACAAGGTGATTTATAGATAGACAAATGTCAATCTTATCTCGAAGGGCACCGAGCCTTCGCGGCAGCTGGCCCTAGGCTCTGGAACACTCTGCCCCTCCATGTGAGGTCGGCCCAGACCCTAGGTTTTTTTTTAATCTACTCTTAAAACACACTTCTTCTCCCTGGCCTTTTAGTTAGAGCAGAGCACGACTCCTGACTTTTCCCTGTGTTTTTTATATATCTGTTCTAATTTATTGTCTTTTATTGTGATTGTAGTAATATGTTTTTATGGGATTGTAGTATTTATTACATGTACAGCACTTTGGCCCGACCAAAAATCGCTTTTAAATGTGCTTTATAAATATGCTTTCTAAATAAACTTTGATTTGATTTGAATCTTATGGCTGAAGAATTTCTTACAGCCAAATAAAATGTTGTCAGCTATCATTTTCACTGGGTATTTTGGATTAAGTAATAATATATTTTCTTCTTCCTACTTGTGAAGACACTCAGCTGTCAGAATCAGTTTGCTGCGATCCTCCATGAGTGTCTGCGGTTATTTCAGGACATCCACTGGACATTCACCTCAGGGGAAGTCTTATTGTATTCACTGAAGACAGACATTTCTAACATCTCTCTCTTTGTCATAGTATAGCTATGTGATCCCTTTATCCCTAGGTCCCATTCCCTATATACCATCATAATTGCTGTGTTTGCCCTTGGCCTCAGCCATGGTGGCAGATATCTGTGAGATAACAGCTTACTCAATCTCTTCTCCTCCGTCCTCAGGGACAAACACAGACCGGAGCTCCTGGCCTTAGAAAACACTGGCTGGCAGGGGGGTACACATTCCTGTTAATGTGGGGTAACTTCTTAAAATATAAAGACTACTTGAGGTATTTATATTGTAAGATAAATCACAATAACTAGAATTGTGAATGCATCCCCGTTTCTAGAGCATGAGGATAATGCATCCATGCAGGTTGTGTAAAGGAATGCAGCTATAAACAGTGTTGCTTTATGAATAGTCAAAGGTTGTGTGTGTTTACAAATGAGCCCACACAGCAAAGATTGAGCAAGTGAGATGTGTGTGTGTGCTTCTGTTAACTTGCACTTGTGCACATGCATTTGTCTTTGTACCTGTGTGTGTGTGTGTGTGTGTGTGTGTGTGTGTGTGTGTGTGTGTGTGTGTGTGTGTGTGTGTGTGTGTGTGTGTGTGTGTGTGTGTGTGTGTGTGTGTGTGTGTGTGTGTGTGTGTGTGTGTGTGTGTGTGTGTGTGTGTGTGTGTGTGTGTGTGTGTGTGTGTGTGTGTGTGTGTGTGTGTGTGTGTGTGTGTGTGTGTGTGTGTGTGTGTGTGTGTGATTGACTTAACCCAAGCTGCTGTGGGCTGTGTTACCCACCATATCAAACACACACACACACACACACACACACACACACACACACACACACACACACACACACACACACAGACACACACACATGCATCTCTATACATCTTAAGCTCTAATTTATGCTATCAATGCTCCCAATTTACATACATTACCATAGATCATACATGTTGAGGCTGCTTGCAAGGTCAGTGCTGAAACGCTCGCTCCTATTAAAATGAAGGATAACATGTTTGACGGCTGCAACAGTACAGCCTTGATTTATTTCCGGAGCTCCAGCATGAGATTTGTGACACTGTATAGCGCTAAGCTACCACTTTCACATTCCCTGCTACCTGCTCTAACAGCTCAAGTATTTGTGAAATGCATAGACCTCATTACCACATAATTGCAGGGTGCAGCAGCAAGGATGGGTCTCTTAGCACAAGAGCCCTTCATGCTAAACAATGGGCCACGTGTTTCCTCTGTGGAGGTATATAACGACATGTGAGTTGGTGAAAAGGGGAAAGGTGCTGGAGCCATGCTGTCTTAGTATTTTTTTTTCATGCCTCTCTCTCAGCTGGTTGATATGCATTTCATCAGACGGCCTGCTGGTGGGGAACCGTGCTCTCTTGGCCTTTCTCCTCCAGCAGCAGCGTGACGTCCTCCAGGATCAGACATAATGATTCTCAGCGATGGCCGCAGGTCGAAGCCCACTTTCCACATTTGCATCCAGCCACAGAGGAGGCTGTGGATAATTCACCTCTCCTCCTTCCCCTGTCTCTAACTGAGATGGATGCAGATGAGCTTTTCTATACAGTACCTCTAGTTGTGTGTGTGTGTGTGTGTGTGTGTGTGTGTGTGTGTGTGTGTGTGTGTGTGTGTGTGTGTGTGTGTGTGTGTGTGTGTGTGTGTGTGTGTGTGTGTGTGTGTGTGTGTGTGTGTGTGTGTGTGTGTGTGTGTGTGTGTGTGTGTGTGTGTGTGTGTGTGTCTGTGTAGGAGGCGTTGTGCCTTAAGCAAGAAATGGATCGGCCTTTAGACTGGGCCCGGTGAGGCAGGCGGAGAGCATAATCTGATTTAAAGCATGTCAAGGATTGTGAATAATTTCCTCATTACCCCCACCCCTCCGTCATTTTCAGGGCATATTTAATTTAACAAGAAGAGGGCTTGTGTGTGTGCAAGCATGTATGTGTGTGTGTATTTGTGTATGTCTCTTTGTGTGTATGTCACGTCTATGCCGAAGACTGTCTCCTATCTTCCCGCTCGAGGAGGGAAGAATTACTCCTTGCATACTCTCTCTCTCCGACCCCCTGAGAGCTACAGCTGTCACAGTGTCACTTTTCCCATCCATAATTGAGGAGTGCGCACTGCACAAAGCCCATGAAACCATGTCAACCACTTCCAGTTGCTCCTGTTAAATAATCAGGCAGAACCAACAGTGCCAGGAGAGATTCTGCCTCTGCAGCTGCTTGTATTGCTGGCTTGTGCGATCACTTCTCAACTTCCCCCTCCTCTATCTTCTATCCAACCGAAGACACCCTGCACTTAACCCCAAAACATGCACCATGCAAACCACTGGCCCAGTTGCTAGAGTTTGCAGTCACAGTCGGGTCACAGACTCATCATGAACTAGCACCAGCTTTGTTTTGTTGAACAGCAGGAGCAGGAGGTGTCCGAGAGTCAGTGTTGACCTTAACAAGAGCAAGGGCGGCATAGACTTTTTTTGAAACATGTTGCCACTTCACATCATTAGTTTTACACATAGTCTAAAGAAGAAACTTTAGCACTATATCTACAAACACTTGATTTATCACTACATAACCCTAAAAATGATTATTCTCAGGGCATTGTTAAGTGCTGAATCGCACATGTCTTCATTTGTAACATGTCTTAGAAGAACATGACACCACCAAATAGATGTGATGCAAAAGGTAACAGTAAGAACATAAATGTTTTCCAAATGTCATCTAATATTTTAAGTTTAGTGCATTGATTACATGGGATGGAAAAGGCAAAAGCAGCACTGCTTTAATTAAATGTGATTACAAATAAATGTCTAAGGGGCCCAATTATGCCAAGGATCAGGTTGTCGGACTAAGATACACATACTTTATAACTTAATCAGAGGTCTGTAGGCTATATTAAAACTATTTAAAAAGAAACAGTTCTTACTAAAGAATGAAAAAAATATTTGTTTGAAAATAAATGTTTTAAAACGTAAAAGTAATAATGACTCGTCATCATCATCATCATCATCATCATCATCATCATCATCATCATCATCATCATCAATAAAAAAAAGTCAGGCATATCTTAATAGTTATCTAAACTTTGGATTTTTTAAAGGACAGGACAGGTCTGACCAGATTGTCTTGTCTGTGGCCAGAAGCTAACTAACGACAGCACAAAATCCCAGAAAAATCGGATTATTGCTGTGTCTGAATTGTTACTTTTGTGCTAACATGTGAACCTTTTGTGTGCGGCCCAATTTGAGGAATAGCAAGGTGAGATGCACTATTATACCTGGATGGTGCACTCATAACAAAAAGTTGAGTGTTAAACGCTGTTAAACGCAACGACAGCCATCTTGGTTATTTGACCAGCCCAGTTGTGGTTAACGATAACTTTGCTATCTATCTTGCTATGTAGCTTGCTAACAGCGGCGATCGTTACCTCTGGTGACAGCACAGCATGCATTGAGTCAACATTACATGGTTAAAATGCATACGCTGCACAAGTGTTCACATTGCATAACAAGTCAGTGTACTAAGGAAAGTATCCAAATTGAGACGCAGGTGTGTTCTGCAGTATAATAAATAATGTGGCAATTAGATGACTAATAGCTCTTTGATAAGTATCCTAAACCACAGGGTTTAAGGGAGTGATTTTTTTTCTGCCTTTTTAATCCCACCTAACATCCCTGCCTGCATCACTCTGTTTCTAGTTCGTTCCCCCCTGCCCCTCCTCTCTTGTTACCCCTCCTCTCTTTCTCTGTCATGATAGAGGGTTCTATCTGGCATCTCGCAGTGTCAGGAATCAAAGCAGGCGGAAAGCTCCCAGGAAGGCATGAGTGTGATTTGTAACAGGTGGCTAACACCTACCCCTCCGCCCCTTCTTCGTCTCTGTATAATTAAGCATCACCACCTTCATCGTGGAACTGCAATGACTCACACTGTTCACAGATATAGCATCCATTAGACTAACTCTACCTACCAACCTACCCTGATGATTTTTACACACACACTCACATCTGTGTCACTTTTAAGGACATGAAGAAAAAAAAGGTGGTTGAGATGCAGTGCCGTGTAGAGTGACATTAAAGCAAACCTTCCATCACTTCAAAAGAAAGAGCACAGCTCACATTTAGAAAATAAGCAGTGTTGGCAATAAAGGAATTGAATGATACAGTCGCCTGAGTACAGAAATTATCAGATAAGTGTGTCTGCGCTGTGTGATCATAAGAGCAGTCTGGAAATGTACACCCTCTTCAGAAAGGTATAGTGAGGCTTAGTGAAAGGTCTGTAATTACTGTGTAGTGAACAGTAATGTTAACCTCCCACTCAGGCTTTCGACAGCCCTACAGCTCTCTACAGCTCTCTCTGGGAGCAAGGAGTTCTTAATATAACATGGCTCTCTAATGCAAGTCATAGGAGCTATGCCAGGCACAGTCGGAAATGATCGGTAACTGGGAAGGACATAGGTCCAGGAGAAGTCTGGTGTTCATATAGATGCCTCTGCAGTCTTAGTAATAATCCTATAAGCCTTAAGGCATCACATATTGGGCCAGCAAGGGGAAATACATGTTTGGTGTTCCTATATTGATTAATTGTATAGATTAGTGATTAAAAAGAACAACAATATCTGAAAAACGTCCTTTTGTCTTGAGCATCAAGACTGAAAGTATTTCATTGATTTAAAGAAATTAATATAATGCGAAACAAATCTTTGATCGACAGATATGAACAATTAATCGGACGATCTGTTCACAATTTATATATATCTTAATACATACTCACTTGGTTTAACTAAGCGCAGTTACTAAGTCACAGGTCCCGCATTGCCTGTGATACTTACATCAATACATACACAACTAATTTGTTTTCCCCTTTGATAACCAATCAATTCTGTAGTTGTAAATGATTGTAATAACTCCTGGTCATCATAAATGATTAATGAAACATTGATCAATTATTAATCCAAGATAAATAAAGTCTATAATGAAAGTGTTCATGTGTTTTTCACAGTGAAGCAAGACTGTATTCATAGTTTTTACAATAGTTAGTGAGTCTGACAATAATGTTACATTGTACTTTGAACATTTAATGAGAAGAATTGCCATTGCCTTTGACTGGTTTACAGTATTATATGACCAGAAACCTAAACATGACTTTCGGTCCTGGTGTTTGATCACTCTGAGATATCTATCATATTTTTATTTTTATATACTTATATGGTGTGCGATGAATTCCTCTCTGATCTACTAACTCTATGTAACCTGAAAGATGATGTCTGGGCCGCAGTGCCTCTCTGCCAAGCTCCTACTTTGTTGTTATTTGTGGTGACACATGCAGGGACTGGAAAAGGTCAATGGCTTCTCCCATCTATGGGAGAATAGGAGAACCTCTTGATCATAACGTCAGCATCTCCATGGGCCGGAGAGAGTGGCTGTGACTCGCTTCCGTGGATTTATTGACTAGTACACGAGTCTAAATGGGAAGTCATAATTGTGTGGCGACGAAGGAATCCAAGCAGGATATATTATGTTAATGTGGCGCCTGCTAGAGAGAAGAAAGGGTTGTGGAGTAGTATTAGTATTTTCCTGCCACTCAGATCCTGCATCTCATGAAAGCTTCAAGGTTTTCGCTCTGTGTGTGTACTTACCAGAGCTATTCATAGCTTTGTTGCCCCTGAGCAAAGCTCTGACTGTGTGAGTGACTTAGCAAACTGTGCAAGATGCAATATGTGAGAGAATTTGGTTTGGATGTGTGTGTGAGAGAATTTAATAATTATTTATTAATTCACTTTTTCATTCCAGGAATTGTGACTGATAAACATGCAATGTGGACTTTTACACCATTTGGGGTCTCTCTCTTAACAGATTGTTTGTCTTCACCACCACTGCCATCAATGCAGTGGTTAGAATTCTACTCATTTATTAGAAAAGGTTAATCAAAATGAGTCAGAACTGTTCTTTGTTTGAGTTAGAATTGGTTAGGGCAAAAATGAGAAATATTTAACAATCCATCATGGCTCAATACATTTCTCACACTCAGCATAATACAGGTTTTGAAAAAAGAAATTATAAGTTGTATATGGATGATTAGCTGGTAATTATTGATATTTCCTTATCCATATTGTGCACCTATAGGTTTAATGTCTTCTTGTGTGATTCAGAGAAACAGATTTTGCTGTGTGTCTCATGCTGTGCAGAACACAAATATATGCACAGTGAACAAACAAGAATTCTCCCTACATGTAACTGATTTTGTGGGAAAGCCTCTGTATAGTAAGCTTTTGAGAGAAACATTGTGTGTGTCATGTGTGGGATTAGATGTGACATGGTGGGCGATGGGGGGATGTCATGGTGATTCCTCCTGCCTTGTTTGTGCGTACATGATCACTGTGTAGATCGGGAGGCTGCTGAGCACATACGTCAGTGTTATTTAGAGGTCAAGCTGTGCATCATGAGGAGTACTGCAGGGACCTTGCACAACATGATGATAATCAAGTGTTTATTCAGCCCGTTGGGATATTATCTGAATATCACATAACGACGCCCAGTGATTCCTTTTTACAGCTAACTCTCTCTTCATGTATTGCCCTCAGGTAAACATTTCTCATCATAACAAGGAAGTTTAGGGGGATTATTTGGCCTCGCACAGGGATGCTTTCTGCGGAGATGTGTGTCAGGATGGTTCTTAATGACTTCCTTGTGGTCTCAATGGCCCACCAGTCAGTGTGTCCTTGCCTCTGTCAGCTGAGAACATAAGGAGAATATGATCCTCCGGGTGTGTGATGTGTTTTCGAGAGGGAGGGCTATCTATATGGAGTGCTCAGTATATGTTTGTCCCCTCATGTGTGCGTCTATTCAGCCAGTGCAGAGAGCCCGCCTTCCACCACAGCACAGGCTCTACTCTTCAGACATCTTGTGCGTCTCTGGTGAGTAATCAGGTAATTGATCATAGAGACAGGTAATTATTCCTGTGCCAAGCTCACTGGCAAATGAAAAGTCAGGCGAAAAGCATCCGTCACTTCCAACACAGCCTGGAGTGAGAGGACAAGAGAAGATTAAAAATGGAGCTGTGGGACGATAGATGGCCAAACAAAGAGGCCTTAAATCAGAAGTGATGTTTTTAGCACGTTGAGTCTGGAAGTATTAGAGAGGTGTCCGTTCCAGATGTTCATAACCACAAGGCCTTGAGGCAGATATTAAAGGGAGGTTATTCAGAGGGGATTCCTGTTGCTTAAAAACACACTTCAGTTCCCATGGTCACAATTTGGAAGTTTCAATGTGAGCCTGACATTTTGACGGCACTTAAGAACATTTTGGTGGTCGTGCAGTGTTTTTCACTTGCTCCTGCACTCTGTGGGTTGTAAAAGGTGAGCTACTGTCGGTGTGACAAAGTGCTTACAGGCAGAATTTTACCTCTCCCTGCATACATCTGTGATCTAGATTGCTTGCTTCATTGGTGTCATTTAGGTTTGTTCTGGAGCAGTGAGTAAACCAATCTTCTTACATACACCCCTGTCTGCAGTTTGCCTTGATTTATGAACAGGGAATAACCCAGCCAAACTTGAAGCTCGTTTGTCACCTGTCATTAAGATGTACTGGTAAGGTGTTTTCCTGTTACAAATACCTCCCCTCAGGCCCCTCGGTAGTTGTGCTGCTTGCTGTTCCTGGGCCTGCATGTGGAGGAGGAAGAAGAAAAAGAAGAAGAAGAGAGGGGAGCCTTGCAGAAAGGAAGGGCTTCATGTGTTGTCCAGTTCGTCTGCCCTAATTGCATCGAAAGAAGATCTCCAACCCCTCAAAGCTATCACTCAATGTCATTTTCTTTACCCTTGTGAGAGAGTGTGCAGTGCCTTTTTCTCCTCATCTCTTCACCTCCCTACCTTGCTTCCCCCACCCATGCTTCCTCACGCACCCCTCCACCACGCACAGAAGTGGTTGCGCTCTTGCGGGCTGAAACTCCCTCTGGAGACAGACACTTATTCGGCTCCAGGATGAAGCTAGATGTGTGCTGAATTGAAATGCTAAGTCTAGCATGAAACTCTGGGGCCATGGGAGACTAATCAGTTGTTGAAAGGCAAATAAATAGATAAAGGCACGCTGCAAATCTAATTTAGCCTGGGCCTATGCTCTTACATTCTCTGAGTCTGACTGGCACTACGCCCTTAGTTGTAAAGCAAGTGCATGAGTTGTTTTCCTTTGTTTCAGTGGTGGAGAAAGGAGAGATGAATAGAAAGGGACTTTAGCCCCAGAGAGGTGGCGTAGGGAGAGGAAGGGGTGAAGCTGTGAGGTTGAAAGAGGTAGAGTTGCAGATTTGTCGTTAAATATGTATTTCCTTCAGCAGAAATCCATCTAAACATTCTCCCTGAAGTGATATTCAGTTGGTATCCTCCAACTGCTGTTGGAGAAAATAGAGGCACAGACATACAAAGAGAGAAAGACGTACAGAATAAGAGAGGGACAGGATGTGTTTGACAGGGAAGAGAAACAACAGCAAGAGAGGCTGGTTGGGGAGAGGGGACTGAGCCAATAAACCAGTTAATGTATGATATGTTAATGAGCTTTAATATAACACATTAGTTAAATATTCAGTAAGTAAATAATGACAGAAAACCTTAAAATGTAATGGGAGCATTTTTAAATGCAACTTCAAGGGTTTTCCTCCGTCTCAGAGCTAACGCTGGAGCTACTGTTCCAGGAGTGAAATAACTGGAGCATGTGTGACAGCTAAGATTACACACTGCTAACACTCATTAATATCGGAGCCTAATTATAGCATTCAGAGTTGAACTTGTAGGCTTAACAGAGGCTGTCAATGTGCTTTCTTTTACATGTTCACAAATCACACACGTGCTACTAGGTATTGTAAAAGAGGCATTCATATGGCAAACATGAAGTGGCTTTTTAAAGGACTAGACAGGTTGTCAGTAAACAGATTTGGGATTAATTCCTCATACTGAAACAGTGTGGGCTGCCTTCCAGATTCATAGTCTTGCATCAATATTTAACAACTATGCACGAGAGGAATACGTCATGGAAGATGCACAGGAATTAATTTCTCCACCAGGTCTCCAACCATGTTATCAGTTCCCTAAAGCTGGATGGAAGAAAGAGCCTACCAAATGTATATGGAAATGTATATTTTACTAAATAAATACATGAATATGCAATTAAAAGTTACACAAAATAAGATAAATGTAGACATAATTAATTATTTAAATCAAAATGTCTGTTTTAATTCCTTTG